>NW_006770909.1:3035237-3044477 GCF_000442215.2 Lipotes vexillifer
CTTTCCCTAAATGTTCCCTTCTGGGTTTTGGTCAAATTACACTGGGAAACTCTACTAAGTAAAATTAAGCTAAGGGCCATGTGTTGTTCATCAGTTACTTGCGTAGTGGCTGCCATATACCAGATGCTCAAAAAATATTTGTTGAAAGGAAGGAAGGAAGGAGGGGAGGAAAGAAGATAGGAAAGAAGGAAGGAAAGAAGGACTCAAGGAAAAAGCAATTATAAACAAGTACCAATCATCTTAACAGGCAGGTCTGGGAGAAGTCTTTCTGAGATAATCCCTAACACTGAAAATTATGTGGTCCTTATTCTCTCATGAGTCCCCTGGGCTTGAATCCCATAATATTTCTATTATGTAGCTACAACTGTATTGCTGCTTTTCTCTGCTTCAGAGGAACATTTACAAAGAGAAGCACAGACTTAATATAAATTACTAACCTCAGTAAATTTTCATTCTAACAGGGAAATATATACAAAAGGGTTTCTCAGCCAACAATATTAATAAAATGAAGCAGATAATTTGGAACTGAAGAATCAAAAAGTAGTACCCACCTTCAAATATATTGCTGATACAGACGGAGGAGTAAAGTCACATTGAGAAGGTTGCCATAGTCACAAAACTTCCTCTAGCTTACCATATGTTGCTGATTTGAGCTTTCTTTTCATTAGAGGAATTAGGATGCCATATTTTCACCCTTTTAAATGTTGACCTATTCAGCTTTAATATGTATTTTTTCTGGTAAGGTGAGCATGAAGTGTCATCTCTAACTGGAATACTACATTTCTATTCAGCAAAAAGTAACAACTCCAGGTATTTGGCTTTCGGGGTTTTCGTTGTTTATTTCGTAGAGAGGAAAAAGTGCTAAAAGTAGGGGAGGTTTGCTACTAGACCCAAAATGCTCAGTTTTGTTGCATTTTGTGTTTTAACTTCCACTCTCTTGCCATTATACTGTATATGATACCAGTCTTATTCAGATGAGACATTTTTGTTTGCCAAGTGAGATGACAAATGTAACAAATACATTTCCGGCAGAAGGGTGGAAATAGTGAGAAAGCTATCTTTGACAAGGAGTAGCAAAATCACAGATTGGTGGTCACATGTGAGAACTGTACTACACAGAAACATCTTCTCCCACCCCAGCCCCAGAAGAATAGCTCCTGGTATATTGGTGGTCCATCTGGAGTGCTCAGAGCCAATTCTGCTAAATGCAGGAGGATGGTGTGTGCATCAGAGTAAAGCTGGAATAATCCTGGCAAGTTAGAAAATGGTAACTGACATTGAAGGTTTTCAGAAAGGACAGAATCAAAGAACATCTCTCTTTTTACTATGAATGATGGAGTTTTGCGTTCGACTGTCACACTAAATCCCCTTGTGCTGTAGCTTTGTAAAATGAAAGCAAACATTATTTGGAACATTAGCTATAAGTCATGCAAAATTCTGTAGCTCCAATTTGCATTTGAATAATAAATTGAAATGAGCCCAACAAATACCAAGTCTGCAACAGACTAATAGTGGAAAATATATTCTTAAGAATATTACCATCCAAGGTCACAAGGGATACAAATGAATGTTGGAGTTCAGCATAAAACTGTCCAGTATTTCATTCATCAATATTTATGAAAATTTGCAACTGATTTATGATTTCCATTTCTGGCATTGAATCACAGAACAGGAACTTTTCAAAGAAATGAGTTAATATTGACAATCTATTTCATTGTTATAAAAACTGGTAGAATGTCTCAAAGTAGAAAACTAGCACAAGAGAATCCCAGGGATCTCCAGATTGACATACTTTCCAAACTTTACCTCAAAGACAAAGAAGGCAATTTGGGATTATAGTAAAAAAATAATAGAGAAAAGAATATGACTGAGGTTAAAGACAGTGTGGTTAAACTCTGTGGGATCAGTGGAACTACTATAAAAGAAATTATTTGGAGGAAAACCTTGTGGGAAGAGGCCAAAGAATTTTTTGACACAAGAGAGTAGGGTGGTATTGGGGAAGATTTAGTTCATTTATTTACTCACAGATTCATTTGTCAAAATATTTCTTGAGTATCTAATGCTTCTGATCTGTCTGGTAAGATCTAGAAACAAACAGGTAAATATAAAATATGCATTTTTAAAAGGTTTCATAAATCAGTAGGAAGACAACATGGAGAGAGAGAGTAAAACAATGTGAAAGTCCTTCAAGGGAATTATGTACAAGGAAATCATTATTAAGAGCAGTTCTAACCTCTTCTGGTCGACTGTGATGCCTAAACTAAATCTTTTCTTTAATTAATTAATTTATTTATTTATTGGGTCTTCATTGCTACATGCAGGCTTTCTATAGGTGCAACGAGCAGGGGCTACTCTTCGCTGTGGTGAGCAGTCTTATTGCGGTGGCTTCTCTTGTTGTGGAGCACGGGCTTTAGGCGCACGGGCTTCAGTAGTTGTGGCACATGGGCTCAATAGTTGTGGCTTGTGGGCTCTAGAGTGCAGGCTCAGTAGTTGTGGTATACGGACTTAGTTGCTCCGCGGCCCGTGGGATCTTCCCAGACCAGGGCTCTAACATGTGTCCCCTGCATTGGCAGGTGGATTCTTAACCACCAGGGAAGCCCCTTAAACTAAACTAAACTAAATCTTAAAAGATGAATAAATGTTATGTAATCAGCTCAAGAAGAAAAGATCCACAACGTAATTTTAAATGTTCATTATTATGATATTGAGAGTCAGACACACATCTAATATTTATGATAAGAGATATTAAGAATACAAGAGTCATCCTTATGTTGACTCTGAAGACCTGATGACTTTAATCTTTCATCTCCAGCATGGTTTTTCTTTGCTCATTTACTGCCTGGCTGTTTGAGTTAGAATACCCGTGTAAACGAGTCTGATTCTCAGGAATTGCCTGGAGGTCCAGTTGGTGCTTTCACTGCCATGGCCCAGGTTAGAGTCTCCAGGTTAAACAAGACAGTGGTGGAAAAGATAATGTGTGTGTGCTTTTTGCTATCAGGTGTATAAGGTCAGGGATGCTGATTTTTGGCAAAAGGCCCCAAAAGAAGTTGTTGAGGAACCCCTTGAAATTTTAAAGGACAAATTAAGAATTTGCTGGACAAAAGTGATTTTCATACATTGAGTACGCTCAATTTTATGAAGGTGATTGTTACATATTTGGATTGAGGGATGTGTTGGAGAATGGGAGTAAAATTACAATTAGAAAATTACAATTTGGGAGATTATAAGATATTTAGAATGTCTGTTTCTTAGAATTAAGTTTGCTCTAGGATATCATCTGATATGCAAATGTCACATTGTGACTCCAATTAAGTTGCCAGAATTTCTGGCAGGGCAAAGTCCCTGTCCCCTATAGTCTCAGATCACATTATTCCAGAAGAGTGGAAGTCATAGAAAGGCCTCAGGTTTTAGAGAAGAAAACAGATTCCTGTGATCTGAACACACGGCAGCCACTTGCAAAAATTTCTCTTTCCATTTTGACATCTAGAGACGCTTCCTTATGCTCACCCCACTTCAGCCTTCTATATTGAAAGCTGTCAACAAGCCCATGAGGAATGTGCCATATTCTTCAAAAGTTTCAAAAAGTAAAAACCAACCATTACTTCACCACAATTTTTTTTCTTTTTTTTAACCACAATTTTGAAGTATACTAATCAGAGAATGCCAACCACACACACACCCATACCAAATCCCCCTGAATTCTACATCCCAGAGTAATAACTATAAATAGGTATAAATATTTCCAGAATATTGTCCATTTTATATAGATATATATGTAATGATATATGATATATAAATATTTGAAAACACTTTAAAAAAAAAAGACTTTATATTTTAGAGCAGTTTTAGGTTCACAGAAAAATTGCGCATAAGGTATAGAGTTCCCAGGTACTCCAAAGTCCGTGGTTTACATTAGAGTTCACTCTTGTACATGCTATGAGTTTAGACAAATGTATAACGACATGTGTCCATCATTATAACAGACAGATACATTTAAAAGATATTTTCTTATTTTACATAGTCATCTGTAATTTCCTTTTTCACTAAATATCTGTTTAGGTCCACATAGATCCACCTTACATTTTGATAACATTGTAGAATTTCATGAACATCTGTACTTTAATTAGAAATACTTTGTTGATAAACATTTAGTTTTTTGGTCTACATTTTTTGTCACAAAAAGGGTACAATAAATATTCTTGCTCGTATATATTACCATTTCATGTACAAAGTTCTGGAGATCATATGTATAACATCTAGGTAGTACAGTAAAAGGATCATTGTCTTTGGAACCATAAATATTTTGCTTTCAATTACAGTTACATCATTTGCAATTTAAACGACTTGGACCAAGTGAAACTATAGTTTCATCATCAATAAATTGGTGGTAATGATAATCTCTTGACAGGATTCTGAAGCTAGAATGACATATATAAAGTTTACTTTTGAAACTGAAAATAATGCACATGGTTTTATTGCTAGAGGTTTTGTGCAGCTGTGAGAATATCAACTTGTCAGTTGTTATCACTTATCTGAAGCAAGGCTATTCATTGAAATTCACACCAAAAAGATTTGGGGTGGGGATGCAGAATAGGGAAAGGACGATGCCAGTGAGCTGGTCAGCCTTTGAAGTGAACTTCAGAAGATCCCGGTGCGAAGAGTCTACTGGACATTCCTAGATTAGTTACAGGAACTGGGGACTGTACTTCTCTTCATGAAGGCATGGCTCAGTTTGAAAGCAGAGTAGGCAAACAGGAAGCATTAGACAGCTCTCAGCATTGTCCTAGAAGCAGTGGCTGCCAAAATAAATATGGTCGTTCCAATGTGAAAAGTCCTGAAAAGCAGCAGCCTTAAAGAGGTCTTCTGATGGGTTTTTTTTCAACTAAATTATCAAAATAGAAAACCCAATCCAGAGATCTAGAAGTGTCTCCCATAGAAGTAAGGGGTAAGGGGAGTTCAAACAGATTTTGTCACATCCAGTCTCTGAAGAATAAAGAGAAAGAGGCTGCATTTGCTGACAAGAAAACACATACTAATTCAGGCTATGTGTGTGATTCCTGCAGAGGAGAGAGAAAATTTATAAATTAGGACCCTGCATGGGCTTTGCCACTCTAGGGGAGCCTTTCCCTCCCCATCACCACACTCCTCCATCTTCCTCCATCTCAGCAATATTGGGAAGAGATCTTGTGATCTTGTTGTGAAGGTCTGCATTTACCTCTCCCCAAGAGAGAAGGTGTGGTATTTTGATTGGTGAAACTGGCACATGGAGCGCAGGGCAGAGCAAGCCCAGTCCACACTGCCTTTCCTTAAGATCCAGTCTGTCCACAGGCCACATGTATTGTTCACTCCTCCACACTGTGAGTAGCTTGTGCAGCAGTGGGAGAGAGACCTGACTTCTCTGCCTTCTCTGCCTATGACTGTGTGAGTGAATCAATTCATGGAAAAGGAAACAGGACCCCTTTTGATCTCAAGTCCAAGGTTCCTTCCCCAAAATACTTGGTAGAATAAAAGGGATGTTTTGGTCTTAGACTCTTGTGTGTAATTTCTCATCTCGTTCAGAATTTGGAAATGAATGAGATGTGTATGAAACTGAGCAAACACAAAGAGTGTGGCAATGATCAGCCAGGGAGCTGTCAATGACCACATTGTTTAGGCTGAAGCCGAAGAAAGGCAATGACATCATTATCAGACTTGACTGGTTTCCATGTAGCCTCCAGCACTCATTTCCTTCAAGTGGACATTTTTTACTATTTTAACTGTTGGCTTGGACTCCACAGAGCAACCAGGCCTGATCTTAGGTAGGAAAGATTTAAGGGAACCTGAGTCTAACCTTTAAGACTAGAGGCAAGTTCACTGTGGAGCTAATGAAGCTCATTCCCTTGCACAGGAACTTCCCAAGGTTTCAGTGGCTTCTCTTTCTGAAACCCTGGGAGGAACCAATGACCCTGGACAAGCACCAGAATTATGGGACACTCCTGCCTTCCTGGAGATTATCCTTTAAGGTACTGGGCAATAGGAAGGGTCAACAAGCTTCTAGCATTATCTCTACTCAGTTCCCAGCAACAACCTGTCCCTGAAGACCTCTTTGAGCAACCAGATTCTATCTTTGACCCCAAGGAATAGAATGTGAATTAGATGCTCTTTGCTCCATGGCAACCTCCTCCCTAAAGAATGACCCAATATGAGGAGGTGATGGTGTTGAGAGAGTTACCAGCAACAAGGATGTGGCTGAGCTGGACCAGTTGTAGAATCAGAGGTAGTTCCAAGGAATAGTGAAGGCCTGAAGTTTCCTGAGGGTTTTCCCTGGTCAAGAATCCCCAGCAACCAACTACAGAAGTTACAAATGTGGGATTACCAATAATGAGATATGAAAATGATAATAAACACAGTTTGATTAACCAAGCAATAATAAATTTACTTCTCTTCTCAATATTGAAAACAATATTTTTAAAAAACATTGTCAGATGAAGAGGCAATCATACATATGCCAAATAGTGTAAAAATTATATTTTAGAGATGTACCAAGTAATTAATAAATATGTCATTTTACTGATTTGTGGCAGGTCTGATTTTGTCAACCTTTTAAAATTTATAGTTTGTTTTGATTTATTTTTTCATGGCTTAATAATCATTTTATCTTTCACATCTCTGTGGGTTTACTGGGCCCAACTGAGTGATTCTTTTGTGCCAGGAAATGTGGGCTGGACTTTAGTCCTAGGAGAGCTTGCTTAGACAGGACCATTGAGATGGCTCATCCCATGGGCACCAACTAGCAACCTGGCTGGTTTATCAACCAGAGCTCCTTCACGAAGGCTCTCTGTGTGTTCTGAGTTCTCAGTGTGGTGTTCAGAGTCTAAGGAGCATCCTGAAAGTGACATTCTGAGATTAAGAAAGCAGAAATGTCCAGTCTTCATAAAGGCTAGGCCTGGAACAAGCACAGCACCACTTCTGCCATATTGGAAGGGGAAATCTAGTCAACCTCTCAATAGAAAGAGTGACAAATAATTTGTAGACATTTTTAATCCACCATACAAGAATATGGAGTACCAGATTCCCAAAATTTACCATTAAAGTCCCAGATGGTAGTTGTTATGTGAGGTCAGTGGCTCTTAGGTGAATGGTTTTCCTCTTTTGTACATTTGTCTTTGAATTCTGCCTGAAATTGGGTAATCTCGGGATGGATTAAATCAGAGTGTATTTCCCTATGCTAAAGGACAATCTGACAACTCCTTTTCCTCCTCCCATCTATTTTTCCTGTCTAACAGAGCATTATTTTCCTAATGAGAAAAGAAATCTGTTAAGAATAAAGTTCATCAATATCATTGAATGCAAGTTCATTATTAACTCTTAGGTTAATCATTCAAATTGACATGGAGCCTGGCAATAAGAGATTAGCGTTAGTCAATCTGCTTTTGAGTAACTATGAACTGAGAGCTTTCCTTCCTATCTAGAATAAAATAATATGAAGAATCCTCAAAAGAATCATGAACATTCTAAATAACCTGGAGACAAAACACATGCCAAACTAATCCTTTTCCAAATAATATTTTACATAGAAATTCAAGTCACATGGTACCATTGAAAGTATACATTTAATCAGTATCAGTCTTAATTAGACTAACACTTAATAAAACAAATTTTCTTCCTGGTATATGTAGTAATTCTTATATTGAGAGTCATACCATCTGCTGTGACAATAGTATTTTGGAGATTTCTTAGAGAACAAAATCACCAAGTATGCTGTTAAAATTGAAGCCTCATTGGTACCCTTTAAATGCATCAATTCCGATGTTTATAATGGCCTACAGAGAGCCTCAAGCTATCTCTACATTTCGAAGAATCTAAAGCAGTGGTTTCCAATATAAACTAATCAAGAGCTGTCACAGGACTTTACACCATCTGGTATCCCATAAACCCAAGTCTTCACTTAACGTTGAAGTTTAGGAGTTTCACTCTCTCTAGATTAGCTCATTTTGGGATTGCACAGTATATGCAATCAGTAAAAAATGGTACATGCACACTGCAACTCTCGTGGTCTGTCTGAAAGCAGTAAAGCCATTCTTCAATCATTTCTTGCCCCATTGTTGTTAAAGTTACTATGGCTGCTATACGTTCTTCCCCACGACATCAATTACTGTATTCTTCAGCTCTGATGGGTTCTTTCTTACAGTTTCTAACTCAAAGTACTAATGGAGTGCATGCATTCTTCTCCCAAGTTTGCTGAGCCTCCTTATGACCATTGCTTTGAACTCTTTATTAGGTAAATTACTTATCTCCATTTCATTTGGATTTTTTTCTGGAATTTTATTTTGGTTTTTTGTTTCAAACATATTCCTTTGTCTCCTCATTTTGTTAGACTTTCTGTTTAGTTTCTGTGAATTAGGTGAAACAGCTACCTCTCTCAGTCTTAAAAGAGTAGGCTTCTTTGGGAGCCTCCCCTGTGTAGACTGCATGTGTGTACTGGGTGGCTTTGGCCAGCCAGCTAGTTTTAGAGTGGGCCTGGGCTGCAGGAGAGTCTTGGGGTGCTCCTTGCTGTGGTCACCTTGTCGGGATGACTGGAGCGAGAGTGGGTGTGACCAGAGGGAGTCCAAGGTGTGCTACACCTAGGCCAGTTTGGCAGGATAACTGGAGCTGGGGTGGGCACAGGATGGGATCAGTCCTAGGGGTACTCAAACAACGGCACTTGCCTGGTGCCTTCAACCTTGGAGAGAGTCCCAGCAGTTCCCCGTGCATTTTGACAAATATTTTAAGCTTAGTAATTGGATTTCCTTTCCATATAGTCTAGGTGCCCTTTCAACTGCTAATTTTTCACTATATCCCAGAGTAGGCAAGTCTGCACTTGGGCCCTTCAGTTATACTCCTCTTACTGCAGGACACTGTGGCAGGGGTGGGTTTCCTGTGGATACCATGTCTACATCTTTCCTTTTCATTTCTGTGTGGTCTCTCTATGTTCGGAAACTGTTCAATCAGCCCTCAGGTCTCCTTCAGGAAAAACTGCTCTGTATGTAGGTGTAGATCCAGTGTGTCCGTGGGAGGAGGTGGTTACAGGGTCTTCCTTTGTTGCCATCTTGGACTCCTCCAAAAACCTCTTTTCTTATGCCATTATTTTCTTTGACAGCCTCATGTTATACAAGGGAGTCAAGTAATATCACTAGAGTTTTTGGTTTTTTATATGAGCTGCTATTTTCAAGTTTATCTCAGCTACATCTATGAAATGGTTAATTCTTTTAGTATATGTGT
>NW_006770909.1:3044487-3056523 GCF_000442215.2 Lipotes vexillifer
TTCTTGATCTTGAACCATCATTCTAGCTAATTGTCTGTTTTTTTAAATTTATTTTCCCCTATATTTTTATATAAAATTTTTTTCTTTCAGTTTTTATTGAGATATAATTGACAAATAGCACTGTAGACATCTAATGACAGCACAATGACTTGACTTACATATATCGTAAAATGATTACGACAATAACTTTAGTTAACATCCATCATATAGATACAAGAAAAAGAAAAAATAATAAATTTTTTTCCTTGTGATGAGAATTTTTAGGATCTACTCTCTTAGCAACTTTCAAATATACCATACAGCAATGTTAACAATAGTCATCATGTTGTACATTACACCCCTAGTACATATTTATTTTATAACTGGAAGTTTCTACCTTTTGACCTCCTTCATCCAATTCCCCCATCCCACATCTGCACCTCTGGTAACCACAAATCTGATCTCTTTAAAAAAAAACTTCTTGAGTCTTATAAATATGCTATGGTTTTCTACACATCATTATTTCTAATAGAACTGCTTTTACCACAATTAAAGACATTTTTAACAGAAGAAATCTTGCCTGAGCTATCATGGTCAAGGCTCATTTATCTAAAGCAGTCTACAAAGGCAAGGTACATTGTTGGATGAAATAAGTAATAAAATTTTTCATCTTTCCATCTCTCAACATGTCATTCTTTGTTCAGTTACCCTAATCAGTCCTACTGAATTACTAATCAAATGGTATCTCAATATTTGCCTCAGTCATCTTTACCAAGACTGAGCCGACTTTACAAGATATATATAAATATGCACCCTTGCACATACACACAAAAACACACATATAAACTAGATGTTTCTCTGCCTTTACCTCTTTGTCATTGTCATTTTTACAAGAGTTAATCTTTTCTCATTCTCCAGGACTGCTGGAGCTGGACCAAGGTAAATGTGTGTGTTCATGATACAAGTCTCACAGCTCAGTCTGTAAGTACCACATAAGTACCATTGTACTTACAGGCTATTTTAGAAAAATCTCATTAATCAACACCGAAGGAATTATTCCCAGGATTCATTGCTTGATAAAAACAGGGCCATTTGAAGGATCTCTTCTAGAAGATTGACATTGATTTTTCTATCATATTATTTGAGAATTAGCCAAGACCCAAGAGGGAAGGAAAACATAATAACCCTCTCCAAGCATCTTAGTTATTTGAAAAGAAATGTCCTGGTCGTCTACATGTAGCATTACAGAAATGATTTCTCAGAATCATCCCTATACTTTCCCTTTTCGGTTTGCTGTATTTTTTAACATGTGTCAATGAATGTGGGTAGAGTTTGTATAAGGGCTTTATTAACCCTAAAAAGGCCTCTGTTTCCTTTTCTATTTTATTGTCACAGACACATGGGTATCTAATATAATAATGTAAAAATTTATTTATAATACTCTTGAAACATATTTAGTGCTGTGAAGACAAGAAAATCAACAGTACTATATTTGAAGGTGGCATAGCTCTTTTAAAGGTCAATTAAAAATTTGTTAGCATAGATCCTGTGACTATTTTGAAAGAAGAAAGTTTAAAAAAATGAAAGCCATAAAATAGTGAGGCTGTGTTTTAGGAGGTGAAAGATTAAATGGAAAGGGTCTTATGTAAATGGTCCAGTTTATAATTATGACAGGTTTCCAGCCACATGATAGAGATAAAAATACTTATCAGGTCTGAATGGAAACACAAAACTTTAAAAACGACTGGGCAAAACATAACTGGTTTTTGACTTACTTAGGCATTTTGAGCAACTCATTAAAATTTCAGCTGCTGGACTTGTTAATGACATAATATACCTTCAAAAGTGCCCTATACCTGTCAGGCAGCCAAGGGTTATCTTTGTGACACAGGATTCAGAAGTTTGGGCAAGTCTTTAATCTGGTTTTAAAAAAATGAAAGTAAAGCCCATTTAGTAGGAGTGCATGCATAATTTAATCCTTCTGGAAAGCAATTTAATGGTATTTATTTTAAAACATAAACCTTTTAACATGTTCATTCACTTTGTTTTTATTTGGAGTTTTCTAAAAGCAGAAAGAGAAAGAAGAAACAAATAAATTGGTATGTGATTTCAGGGGAAGCAGGACAGGGAAGCAGGGGAAGCCAATGAAGGGTGAGTTGATGAGCAGGTTACCTCTGTGGATAACTTGGTCCCAAACCCACTGGGGACCATCTGAGAGACTATAAAACACACCTCATGATTGTACCACTGAGAACTGATGGAGCTGGAAGATCTATCCACCAACTCTCATCCTTTGTTGATTGAAGGTCACTTCAAGGACATGAACTTTCTGGTTCATCTGGCCTTATGCTGCCAAGTAGGCTAACTACAGCATTCAGAGAATACTTTGAAGCAGAAGAACTCAGGAAACCATCAGGCTGTATAGGAATAGTATGCAGGTGACCTCCTGGGTAGGTAAACTGGACAAGAGTGGGGCACTGAGGCCCTCTGCTATGCCCTTTGACCCAGGGAATCACATGTAGAGACACAATCTTTCATCATGCCTCTCACAGTGAGTAGGGGAATGCTAGCAGTAAAATTTCTAAAAGGTTTTGTTATATGCATATGATTATGATTATGGATGAAACCAGTGGATTTTTTTGATGTCTTAGAGTTTACAAAAAGTCATCTTTTCCCATACTCAATTCAAATTTCCATTGAAACTATGGTCTATTCTATTCGTTTTACAAATATATAACTATAATCACAACACATCTGGCTATCATGAGATGGGTAATATGACCAAATGAATATTCTTAGGAGGCTGAAGAGATCCTCCACAGGGTTGCAAGATTTGGCAAATAAAAATATGGGGCACCCAGTGTATTTGCTTTCTCAGCAGCCATGACAAAATGCCACAACCTGGGCACCTTCAAACAACCAAAATGTATTGTCTCACAGTTAGGAGACTAGAAGTTTATAATCACAGTATCCGCAGGGCCAGGCTACCTCTGCAGGCTTGAGGGAAGGATCCTTTCTTGATTCTTCCAGCTTCTAGTGGTTGCCGGTACTCCTTGGTGTTCCTTGGCTTGTAGATATATCACTCCAATCACTGCCTCCTTTTTCACTTGGACTTCTTCCCTCTGTGTCTGTGTGTCTGTATTTCTCCTTATGAGGATATCAGTGATTGGATTTAAGGTCCACCCTCCTCCAGTAGGACCTCATCTTGATTGATTACACCTGCAACGACCCTATTTCCAAACAAGACCATATTCACGGGTTCCAGGTGGCACAGATTTGGGGGGGACACAATGTAACTCAGTATACGCAGTTAAAGTTGAATTTCAGATAAACAGTGAATATTGCCCCAAAATATTGCAGGAAGCATACTCACACTAAAACTTACTTGTCTACTTGAAATTAAAATTTAATTGGATGCTCTATATTTTATCTGGAAAAAATACTCCTGGAGGGTATTCAGGCTCTTCAGCATCACCTGATTTCTACCAGTCTTTTGAAGAGACTCAGCTGCACTTGAATTTTAATCCACTTTATCTACATATTTGCATAAGTAACCTTCCTCTTCTTTTGTCACATTTTCTCTTGAAGTCTAAATTCTTGATGAATGGTTCCTAATAAATATCTATTGAGTTATTCACAATATATAAGAATACATGTGAAAAATGAGTATGGGCCCTCAGTCAGATGATAGAAGAAGAGAATTAATATGTGCTTCCTTCCCCAGAGAACCTACAAGTTAGTTCTAGTGATGAGAAGACACCTCCCCCATAAGTGCTGCAAGACAGAGCATGTACCGCCTAAGATATGTAAGCAAAGTGGAAGGAACTTGAACTCATTGCTATCCCACCCATTCTGGAAGGTTCAGGTCAGATTTCATGCGAAGGTAGCTTTGGAACTGAGCCTTAGAAGATGGAAAAGCTGGAGAGAGTGTCCTAGGTAGAGAGAATAACTTGACCAAAGGCAGAAGTCATTAGCCTTTAAGGATGAGTCATCTAATTCAGTGGTCCCTAACTTCATTGTCTGTCAGAATCCCCTGTGTTCTGCACATATGTAGTTCATCCCAAAGGGTGCTGATTCAGTAGGCCCAGGATGGTTTAATTTTTTAAAAAGCTCCCTAGGAATCACAATGTACAATATAGACCCTAATGTGCAATAGCCCAAACACAACTTAAGTTTATATTTTGTTCACATAACAGTCCAAGGTCCATGTGGTAGACTAGGGTTGGGTTTGGTAAAAGTAGATTGAAAGGGGAAAACTATTTTGTATTTCCAAAGAAGAAGTTATTTTTAGATCTACTCAGTAGTTTGAGTAGAGAATTTTATAGCCAAGAAGACTTTTCTTTAATACAAGTCCCTTCTTTCCTTCCTTTCACATATACTAAAACATTCTTCTCATAATTGAGGAAGAGAAGTAAGATGTGCTCCCTGCCCTCAGAGAACCTACAAGTTGGTTCTACTGATGAGAAAGACACCTCCCATGTGACAATAGAGCATGTACTGTCAAAGATGTATAAGCAAAGTGGAAGGAAATTGAACTCGTTGCTATCCCACCCATTCTGAAATACTACTCATTGCTCATTAAACGAAGTCAAAGAATAATTCACATTCCAAACTAATTTGTAAATGCCCCATTACTAATGATTTCCAATTAGTAACATAAAATGAAGACTGGATGTTCTCAGTTCTAAACATGAACAAAACTATACTAATTGGTGATTTATTTTACGTTACTGTATAAACGAGTCAGGAGATCCTAAGGTAAAAATTGCACTAAAATAGAGGAAATGGCTAATTTTTCATGTAAACCACCAAAATAGTTGTCTGAAAATAACAGTTTAAATAACTAAAAATAACAGTGTGAGTCAAACTCCAGGAAATGCAGACTGTAGCTTGCTGTGTCTCTGCATTTCAAATAATGTGTATAATTAAAAAAAAGAACTTATCAAAACAGAAAAAATATGCAACTCTCCACATAGGAACGCGAACTTCTAGAGAGATGTTCCCTGACAGTATGAAAAATGCTTAAGGTCTTTAACGAGGAAACGTCTGGTTCTCCTTGTTTTAGGAAGGACTCGCATTTTAAGCACCAAGCACAAATTATGTATTACCTCTTTGAAAATGTCAACATAGTTCTCATCTACATACCAGTTAATTATAAATGACATTTGTGATTGGTGAAGCACCTGGGCTCGCTTGGTGGCATGTGGTCCCTAACAGTTTTGGTGGGTGAGGAGGAACAAGGGCTACTGTCAGCGCTACATCTATCATACAGGTAATCAGTGTGAGGCTTAAGGATGTCCTGGAGATAACCAAGGTCGCGTGGCTCCTTAGTGAGAGAAGCAGGGTTGAACCTGATTCACAACCCTGACTAACAGTCTAGTGGTCTTCCTATCATGCTAGGACGTTCCAAACTGTTTCAAGAAAAGCTTATCCGGGCTTCCCTGGTGGCGCAGTGGTTGAGAGTCCGCCTGCCGATGCCGGGGACACGGGTTCGTGCCCCGGTCCGGGAGAATACTGCATGCCGCGGAGCGGCTGGGCCCGTGAGCCATGGCCGCTGGGCCTGCGTGTCCGGAGCCTGTGCTCCACAAAGGGAGAGGCCACAGCAGTGAGAGGCCCGTGTACCGCCAAAAAAAAAAAAAGAAAGGAAAGAAAAGCTTATCCTCATGAAATAATGTACCAGAGCAGAGAATGGGCAACTGTTCTCTTCGACTCAGATTTGTGAGAAGTATTATCAGGATGTGGGTTAAATAGCTGAGAAGCAGCTATTGGAGATCTGCAACCTTTATTAGGATTTAATGTCTCTGTGGTTTTGTTTTAAAATAATTTAGTAAGCTGAACTAATCAACATGATCAAGTAATGGTCTATGAAACTCTATTTTAAAGCAAAGCTGTTAGATTAAAGAATCCAAAGATAAAATCTGAAACTAGTAAGCTTCTGCTCTAATCCCCTTTATCATTTTAATGAAATTCAAACCAAGTCACAATGAAAGCTCAGAAATGAAGGGTTTAAAAAAGAAAATGTGAAAATTGATTCTGCAGTTTCATTTCAAATAAAGTCTTAATAGCCATTAAAACCCTGAAAATGGAGGTTCACATGACAGGCCTTTAACCGTTTTAGCAATAAGGAGGTGCCTCTGTAATCAACCAACATTTTTTGTGGTGGAAAGCGGGATGCCTATTTTTCCATTCTTAGTTGAAATAAACCGTCGGTGTTATTATACCCCAGAAAATCAACCCAATAACTTCCTATTCAGATCATCTTAAGGTACCCATGGTTTCATTAATTCTGAACTTTGAAATTTCCTTAGCAAACAGGAACAAAAGTTGAATATCCAACAATAGGGAACAGTTAATTAAAATATGACGTTTCCCTATAGTGGCATATTAGCTCATCAAGAATTTTTATTGACATGGAAAAATGCTCATGATATAATATTAATTGTGGAAAAGATGTAATGTCAATTGAATTAGCTTGTGAGAGCTGCCTTAACAAAATACCACAGGCTGGGTGGCTTAAACAACAGAAATTAATTTTCTCACTGTTCTAGAGGGTAGAAGTCCAAGATCAAAATGTTGGCAGCTGGTTTCTCCTGGGGCCTCTCTCCTGGGATTGCAGATGGCTACCTCCTCACCTGGCCTTTCTTCTGTGCATGCTGGCTCCTGGTGTCTCTTCCTCTGTTTATAAGGACACCAGTCATATTGAATTAGGGTCCCATCCTAACAGCTTCATTTTTACTTAATCACCTCTTTAAAAGCTATCTCTAGGGATTCCCTGGTGGCGCAGAGGTTGAGAGTACGCCTGTCTATGCAGGGGACGCGGGTTCGTGCCCCGGTCCGGGAAGATCCCACATGCCACAGAGCGGCTGGGCCCGTGAGCCATGGCCGCTGAGCCTGTGCGTCCGGATCCTGTGCTGCGCAACGGGAGAGGCCACAACAGGGAGAGGCCCGCGTACCGCAAAAAAAAATAATAATAAAGAAAAGCTATCTCTAAATAAGGTCACATACTGAGATGCTGGGGTTTGGGACTTCATCATATGAATTTTGAGGGGACATAATTTAGTCCATTACATCAATCATATGCAGAACGATTTTCCTCTGGCTAAATATATGTGTATGTTATGACAAAAACAAAAAGGAAATATGACAAAACGTTAACAGAAATAAGTGAGTAAGGTAAATGAGGTTAATTTTATTTTCATCCTTATATTCTTCTAAATTTTAAAACAATGTATGTTTATTTTAAGAGAAAGGAACCAAATTATTCATCATGAAATATCAGGGCATCTCCTTAAGGAAGTATTCACAGTGGTGAACCAAAGGACTTCTACACTAATCTATCTCTGTCGGTGATTATCTTTTTCTCTTTTCTTTTTTTTCCTTTTCCTTTTTTTAAACTATAAATTATTTCTTCAGCAAAAGTCCTAGACAGTCACCCAAGATGTAATATTGGAAAAAGCAAAACTACTCTAGTTAATGCAAGGCCATTTTCTTTGTAACCTATAAAGAATTCTGTTGCCCACAGTAAATTTTTAAGTACTTTAAGAGCATAGACTAAATCTTATTCATCTTTGAAACTTTTAATCCATAGCATAGTGCCTGCATCTGAACACATACTCAATAAATATATCAAAAGACAAGACACTTAAGTATCTCATAGCTATTTCTTAAATAAGAAGACAACAGAAAATGTATTGGATTTAAGTGCAAGCAATTCAGTTCAAGTCCTTGTTCTGTTGCATATCATATGAGTAACTTTCATCAATCCACATAAGTTCTCTGAGTTTTGGTTTCCTCATGTGGTGGTAATGCAGAAGAAAAATCAATTTTCTTAACAGCTGGTCTAGGTCCAGGGAGAGAATTGCCTTTATTTAGAAAAAGTCTGTGATAAGGCACTTGCAATAGAAATAAGGTCCTGAGAACAGGAACCAAGACAAAAAAAAAAAAAAAAAAAGATGGCTTAGTTGTTTCTTTACATGAGAAAATGAGGTATATTTGGTTCTTACTTTTTTTTTTTTTTTTTTTTTGCAGTATGCAGGCCTCTCACTGCTGTGGCCTCTCCCGTTGCGGAGCACAGGCTCCGAACGCGCAGGCCCAGCGGCCATGGCTCAGGCCCAGCCACTCCGCGGCATGTGGGATCCTCCCGGACCGGGGCACGAACCCATGTCCCCTGCATCGGCAGGTGGACTCTCAACCACTGCGCCACCAGGGAAGCCCTGGTTCTTACTTTTAAAGGGACAGGGAGAAGAGGAAGAAAAATCAAGGAGGAAATAGAAGGAGAGAAAGATGACAGCAAGATGTCAAGAGTCTGGGGACACAATATAAGATATCACAAGCATGGGAAATTTCTGCAGTGAGGCAGGAGCATGGAATAATATACAATTTTAAGTTGTTAGCTGTGTAAGGTCCAATTTGACCACTCGTCAAAATTTTCAAACTTCAGTGGAAGTTCTGTTACACTGAAGAGTAATACAGTTACAGTATATTGATAGTTGATGGTAAATAGTAGGGGACACGGAGGGAGAAGGGGTGACTCAGTGAGAAAGGGTGAGTCCTCCTCAAGAGTAAAGTGAAGGAGTGAAGGCAACCATGAGAAGGCGAGCCATGATGACTGCAAAAATACTTTAAGAAGAGTGTTGGGCTTCCACAGCCCATGTTCAATCTCATGAAGATCTTAAGTGGTTTTGAGATCTCAAGTGATATGTGGGTCATATGTTAAATGGGATAATCATGTGCTACTGCTGACTTTATAGAATTACTGTATTAATCAAATAAGATGATAATAGTTAACATTTATACACAACTTACTGTATGCCAAGCACTTTGAGGAGCACTCTAGATATTTTTACCCTTTAAGCACTCACAAGAATGGCAGAAAGTTCCTACTACAAGCTTTGTCTGCATTTTATAGGACAGAAGTAACTTGCCCTAGTTCACAGAGCTAATAAGTAATTGGTGGAGCCAGGATTCAAAACCTGTAATAAATACACTATTATAGCCCAGAATAATAATTTATGTAAATTAAAGTATATTGCAAGCAATACAAGGTATCACTCTCTGGCATTTAGACAGATTGGGGAGTTAGGGTTAGGAAAGGAAAGTGTGGGATAAGTGTGTAGGATTTATCCCATCTCTCTTAAATTAATAACGCCCTCACAGATGTGAGGTCATAGAGTTTTTCCTAGTATGATCCCTCGGCATGGAACATTCTTCTGCTTATGTTGTGGAGATTGTGCCTGACATAAGAATTTAGGCACAGGGAGGAACTGTGGCTGAAATCCAGTCCTCTAGCCATTATTCAAACTATGTGCCCATTGGGCTGCATCTTCCCAAGGAGGACACCTTTCGAAACTTTACACAAAGGTGCTTGTCATCCAGAGTAGATCCCACTTCCTCCTCTTCTCAACCTAACAATCATCTACTCATCAGTAGACTCCCTCTCCACCCCTAATATGGCCTTCCCCTCGGACGCCTCACTGCATGCCCAAATCTGGAATTCTGCTTGAGTTCACCACACTCTATACCATCCTCCCAGCTCTGCTTGTATGTAAGCCCCTTGAAGCCAAGAGCTTATTGGTTCCTAATTCCAAAATGTCCAGCAAAATGCTAGGAAAACAGTAGGTCCTCAATAAAAAGGTTTTTTCAATGAAGGAATAAAAAAAACAAATGGATTTTTCTTGGGAGAGATATATTAGGAAACCATAAGAGATTTTGTATGAGAATCCAGAGATAAAATTTGGTTTTAGCTCTGATTCTAACTTACTCCGTGACTTTAGGCAAGTTACTTAACCTTTTCTGGTCTTCAAGTTTCCCTTATAAAATCATTGGTTTGGGTTAAATTGATCTTTCAGGTCAACTTTAGCTTTAACTTTCTATTAACACTCTTTCTCCTCTGTCAGAAATATGATTAATGACCAAACACACCTTATAACCTATTGAAAATAGGTCAACTTGAAAATTCAGGAAAATGTCTGCCTTTAAATCATGATTTTTTGTTTTCTTGGTCCAAGATCAAATATTTACAGCCCTCGAGAATTCACAACTTCTATTCTGTTATTCTTGCCAAATGTGTTCTTAGCTAGCCCCATGATCAAACTTGTATATCCTTATAACTAGTAGCTCTACCTAAACTATGTGGCATTAAAAGAGAATGATTTCTCTATGATAGCTAATTGTTCCAGCGTTTCTTTTATGAAGTACTAAAAAAATTTTTAGTAGATGAGAGTGAAATGGCTGGAGATTTTAATGCCTTAAGCACTTTAAGCTTCTCCAACCACTCAGGTTGATCTGCTTTGGCAGACATGCCAACAGGAGGGAACATAGCGGGTGGGAAACAAGATATTAACGGGCTCAAATGTATGCCAATTAGCAGTCCATTATCTCTACATCAGGGCTAGATTGGTTTCCCAAAAAGCCTCTGAAGTAACCAGCCATCACATTCCATGTCAATCAATTGAAGATATTTACTATATTATTTTCAGACTTCTCATAAGTAAATTGATTCACATTTGTTTAATTCAATGTATTTTTGATCAACTGGTATACCAGAGGTCTTGCTGTTCTGCAGATAGGATAGATATCACTTTTGAATGCTATCAAACCACAGAAGAAAACAGTGTGAATCTCAAATTAATCTAATTTCATAGTTTATAAAAGTTAAAAATCATCATTAAATGTGGGAGTAGGTAGTTCTAACTCTGATCAAAAATATATATTTGAGAAATGTTATGGTGTAGATTAAATATATAGTAGATTAAATATAGGAATATATAATTATATGAAATGTTCCTTTTGAAGTGTGTCACTTGTCATAACATTCCTGTAAATGTCAGCACCATCTCCCAATTTGACTTAAAACTTGAGAGCCACCTTCCATTACTTTCTCTTATCCATGACATCCATGTTATTGCCAGTCCAGCCTAATATTACCTTCTTTCCACCACCAGAGTTATAACATCCTCCACAAAACTTCTATCCCCGTTCCTGCCCCACAGAGGGTTTTAAGAAGTCGAGAGGTTTAGAGTCTATATATCTAAACTAGTCCGGGAAAAAGACTCTAAACCACTCTTCCTCACTTAGTCTTGCCCCATGATAATAAATTCTCCACAGAGAAGCAAGAGTGAGCTTTTTGAACCCTAAATTCAATCATGTCACTTGACTCCTTAAAGCCGTCCAATGGCCTCCTACTGCAATCAAAATGAAAGGCAACTAGCAGCCCACTTTTTCAGCCTCATTTGCAACCACTCTCCTCTGCTCTCTGTTATTTTCTGGTGGCACCAATCTTGTGTACGTCCCTAGCGTCAACTGAAAAAAAAAAAGTACAACATGAGAGTTCAACATTAAATTTTATTTGGGGCAAAATGAGGACTATAGCCCAGGAGACAGCATTTCAGATAGCTCTGAGAAATTGCTCCGAAGAGGTAGGGGGGAAGGTCAGTATATGTCTGATTTTGGTAAAGAAGGATTATATGCAATCAAGCACATATTTTTCGCAGAAGGCTACTTCTAGCCATGAGGAGCAGACGTCACCATGAAAGATTTTAGTGCTTTTCTAGATATGAGTAGGTGCAAAAATGGGGTTCATAAAATCTTCTCCTGAAAATATCTATCTGAAGACCTGTTCTGCCAGTTTTTCCCAGAGCACAGATTGCCTCATTCCTGATCTCCACCCTGAGCACGTTTCAGAGGGTGCTGAAGGTCAGTAGATGCAGCGGCTCATAATTTGATACTGTAGAGGTAGGTGGCACGTGCCAATTTGTAGGTGACACTGGCAAACTCCAAGTTCACTCTTATCCGTGTACGTCGTTCTCTCTGACTAGAACTTACATCCCTTCCTCGTTTCATTGTCTTACACAAATAGCTAGCTTTTTCCTTATCCTTCAGATCTCAACTCATATATCACCTCTTCATAAAGGACTTTCTTGACTACTCAATCTAAAGTAGCCCCCCCCAATCATTCTTTATGTTTCTTTAACCAAGGAAATATGAATGGAAGTGACATGTGTCACTTCTGGTCAAAAGTTTAAAGAGGGAATATCTGATTGCCTCATCCTCTTTCCC
>NW_006770909.1:3056555-3071923 GCF_000442215.2 Lipotes vexillifer
CTTTCCCTGTGCCATAGTAACTGATAATGTCCCAGATGGGAGAGATGTCATCAGCTTACTCTTCAAACCACAGTGATGTAGAGTAAAGCCTCAGTGAACCAGCAATGGACACATGGCATGAGTTGTATTAATCCACTCATTTTAGGGGGCTGTTTGCTATTGCTGCATAATTCAGTCTGTCCTAACTAATGCAATCTCAGAACCCTACTTATTTCCTTTATCTCTCTAACCACAATCTATACTTAATTATTATCTTTATAGTTGGACTACCCTACTAGAATATAAGTTTCATGAGACCTGGAACCTGTTATATGCCTACACAGGGTGGATTACATTGTAGTGCTAAATAAGAATTTGATGAATGCAGGAGAGAACCTAGGTCCTGGGAGATGCTGCTCACTGGAAAGGAAGCATACAGATCTCTCCCCTGATGAGCTGGGAGTGGTAGCCTTTGTTAATTGCCCTAAATCTGGCTAGAGAGAGTCTTCAGGAAAGACAGAGCTGCACTTCGCCTAATTTCCCCTACCTCCTCTCAAAGCAGAGGCCAGCTAACCCTTTTGGTAGGCTGACTCTTACACACGTTCTGGGTCCTTCCCTGTCCTTTTGCGAAGCAGTTTGTTATTCAGATATCTCATCCTCAAGTCTACCTTTACTTCAGTCCAATCTACCCTTGGGTACCATACACCATACAAACTGTTTCACATGTAGACTCCTTTAAAACTCGGAAGAAAGCCATGGACTCTTTCCACAGTACAAAATCACGCAAGTTTACGATTTCATAGCATTCACAAACTCCCTGAAGCTTCTTCAGGGACTCCTTGCCCCATATTTCCAGAGACCTCAAGGTAAGAAATGGACTTCAATCTGATCAAGCCTCCATGTATCCCATTGTTTATGAGCTCTGTTTTGATGACCTGCTCAACACCCTGCATCTTCTCTTGCTGGGGTTCTGCCTTGATATTACTCTGTTTACTCTCCTGAATACGAGGTGGGTGGCAGGGGCTCAGCTAATTGCTCCTCCCCTTTATTTCCAGTGTGTCTTCTGTAAGGCTGGACCATTCTCCTTGCCTATAGATGGATAATGGTACCTTCCCTGAGACCCAGTGCATGTCCCACCAAGGGAATATGTTTTTAGTCTAGGTCCTGGACACTTCCAATCTCTTCAGGTCCATCCCAAAAACACTTTCAAACACTCTAAAAGTAGAAGAAAAAAAAAATCCTCTGATACTGAATCTCTCTTAAATGAAAAGACTTTTAAAATCTCTCTTATTTGTTCAGTTCCTTACAACTATAAATGAATAAAAATAGGTTGTAGAGTCACTTCACACATTAAGAGGTTATCTCTTAAACTCCTTTCAGCAGAACCAGAGGCTACAGAGTTAAAGTGCTTCTTAAATTGATAAAAGTACATCATCAGAACAATGACTCAGCTTCTGAGTCAAGCTGAGTTTTTCCAAAACAAGGTGCTCTGCAGTCTGTCTTGTGGATTTGTGCATTATGCTGCCCTAAGCATGTACACAGTACTATTCCACTCAATTAGAATAGCACCCATAAGAAAGGCTCCTTCCTCATTACAGCACACTTAGGATTGAACAGTGCTATTTAAATATTTTAGATGAGAAATCTTTGGTGGAGAAAAATCTTACACAAAAAAGTGATAGGGAGAAGACAGAAGTAGAGTTTCTGAACTGAAGCGTAGATAGGGGTTGTGACCCGGCCCCCTGATGCCCTCCACCCTGAGAGGTCTTCTTAGAACCACCAGCGCTCCGTGGAGCAGAGTTTGAAGCATATTGACATAAAATATTTTCTCTTTTGTTGAATCTAAGCTGCATATGACAATACAGGAGATAAATATCTCAATGAAGAGTACAGATAATGCTTCCCATCTTCCACAAAATAAAAAAAGGAAGACAGACCATGACACTGTCAATCATTTTGCTAGATTTTCCTTGATGACTATTTTTCCAGGAATTCAAGAAGGCAAATCAGTGCATTGCTGTTCTGCTGAATGACATACTCCTGGCATGTATGGTTGGCTTCAGCTTGTCCCCATGTATCAGTGGAGGTCCCCCTTGCTCTTTTTCCATCCTGTCATCACTACTTAATGTATAAATTGAAAAATAGATTCCATTGTTTCCTGTCCCTTTAGGGCAGAATGTCAAATCCCTAGAGCTTAGAAGAATATACTGATCCCTGATGTCAAAACTTAAGATAACCTTAGCACATGAAAATTCAGAATCTTCCATCTTCAAAATTCAGAATCTTCCATCTTCATAAATTGTCTGAATATGAATTATAATTACTGAACTTATTAATGAGAAACCCCAAAAGGCAACTGTTGCCCTCTCTATTGGGGGCTATATCTGTCACACAAGTTCGCCCAAGACTGCTTTGCAACCTCTACCCAACTATCTTGGTTGAGATGACAAAACCTAAATCATTCTCAAGACCCAAACTGAAGATCACTTCATCTGTGAAGATGTCCTTAACACAAATCTCAGAGAGGTGAGGTCAACCTGCATTCATTAGTGCAATTATTCATGTGTGTATCCTCCTGATCAGACCATACATTCCTTGAGGCAAGATTCACACTTTATTCATTTAGCCCCAGAGCCTACTTCGGGGCCTAGCACATAATGGATTGTCAAAAATGTTTATTAAGTGGATAATACTGACTACTGATATAAATGAGGTGCCTCACAGAATTGCTTTGTAGGCAGGCTGCGTCCCCTCCGCGGCACATGGGATCTTCCCGGACCGGGGCACGAACCCATGTCCCCTGCATCAGCAGGCGGACTCTCAACCACTGCGCCACCAGGGAAGCCCTAAGGGGTGATTTTTAAGGTGAAGTTATGTATTTCGAGTTGGAAAGGATCACTTAGAGAGAGTATCGATATAGGATGTCACAAGATTGTTCCCTGAGCACATCGATATTCAGAAACTGAGAAAAGGAGAAGGAATTTCAGACAACACTGTAAAGCTGCAGTCTGAAAAGAAAAATCATGAGAATGTTGTGTCCCCAAGGATATATGAAGAAGAGTTTCATAGAGGATGGAGGAGTCAACCACATCAAACGGTGCTGAGAGGCTATGGTGACCTCTGAGAGATATGGAGGTTGCTATGGACAAGAACACTACGATCAGATGGTGAGAACAAGAGCCTAATTTCATGGGTCAAAGAGAACACAGGGCGTGAGGAAATGGAAGTGTGTATAGACATCTCTCTCGAGAAATTTTACTGCAGAGGGAGCAAAAGGGATAGTGAGGGGAATGGCTAATGAGCATATGGGTTCAAAGAAATCTATTTTTCAATGGAACTCACAACAATATGCTGTCCCCTCTCTAAAAACAACTTTTTGGATTGAGCAAGAAATGGGATGAATTCTATCTCCTTTATTAACAAATCTCACACCAAATCTGTGGTGGGTATTGAAAAGGATATTCATTCCAAAAAAAAAAAAAAAAAAAAAATAGATGCTTAAACTGGATTTAAACTGTGTACAGTTGGGATTCCATGAAGACAATGCAAAAACACTTCTTAAGTATAATTTATGTTGACTAGTGTTGTATAATCAAGTAGAATAATTTCTCTAAATCTAATTGGAAAACTGAAGCACTTCTATTTCTAGACCAGAAAATATCAAACAGTGAAAATTTGACCATTTGGTACGATTGTAATTTATCGTTCTTATTTATAGAAAAATAAAATAAAATTTTATCTATTCAAAGAAGTCTCAGTGAGTCAGATACTTTAATTTATGAAAAGATAGGAAATATTTTTTGGAAATATGAAAAATTAAATTGAGACCTTTTTAACTAGCTTTATGTCAAATTTGTCTTTTACATAACAGTGCAATGAACCGTTTCACTAATACCAACTAAATGTGTTTCTAATGATGTTATAATAAACCTAAAATCTTGAGAGGAGAGTGATGCTGTCAAAGTATAATTGTCTCAAACTTGGAAAATAAACCATTTACCCCTAGTGCAATGTTTATTTGTGGATAAATGGCTCATTTTCACCTTGGTATTTAGCTGATAGCAGAAGGAGACATATCCTTGGTAAAAGTTCTGTCATCATTATTCCTTATATTAATCACAAGCATCTGGTTGAGGTTTCATTCCTCCTCTATAAAGAAGAAAATGGGGCCATTTAAAAAACCAATAGGGCTTCCCTGGTGGCGCAGTGGTTGAAGGTCCGCCAGCCGATGCAGGGGACGCGGGTTCGAGCCCCGGTCCGGGAGGATCCCGCATGCCGCGGAGCGGCTGGGCCCGTGAGCCATGGCCGCTGAGCCTGCGCGTCCGGAGCCTGTGCTTCGCAACGGGAGAGGCCACAACAGTGAGAGTCCCTGCGTACCGCAAAAATAATAATAATAATAAAATAAAATAAATAAAATAAAAAACCAATAAAGGGGAATCTGTGTGAGACAGGCTGTCAAACTCATCTGGCCCTGGATGGCAGGCAAGCCAAGGGGAGGCGCCTGCCACTTTTGTACCATTGCCTTTTGAGAGTCCGCTGGGACCTCCAGAGACTACTCTGCCCCAAGGGGAATTTGGTGTGAAATTTCCTTTCATATTTGTCAAGTAGATCAGTCCTGGAAATGAAAAAGTGTCTGTGATGAGGACATTCCGGAACAAAATTAGAATGAAGCTCCAGGTTACTCATTTCCAGCAATGGCTTTTTGAGAATAGAGTAATATTTACACTCCAGTCACGTGTGGGAGGATGACCTGGAGGAGGTCTACTAAGAGCACCTGCACCACAGGTTGATGCTGTCTGAGACGAGGTACCACCCGCACTGTCCCCATACATCAGGGTGATCCTGACATGCCACCAGCCCTTCATACCCTCTCCTTTACTGTCTTTCTCCTGACACCCACCCCGACGTTTTTACAGCTCATCGGTCCTACAAACCTCCTCTCCTTGACTTTGTGCTCCTTCCCTGTGGGTCTTTCAGGGAGGTCTGTGGCATACCAGACCCACTTCACTTTTTAAAACTGCCTTAAATCATAGCCCTGGGCCTGTTGAGATGCAAAGGCCATGTAACAAGTTGCCCTTCCCTCTCTCTACTCCCTCACCATGGCCTGGCAACAATTGTTTGAGCCTGACCCAGCCCTGGGCCCTCCTTAGGCAACCACGTTACCTGGTTTGCAAATATAAACTGGACCGATCTAGCTTCTCTTTCTAGAATTGGAACTGAAAAACCAACTCAAGAGACTGAGACTGTTAGCTGTCTGAGTAGTGCTGAGAGGGAGGCTGTGAGCAGAATGAGAGGCCTGCATGAACATTAATAAATTAAATCCCTGGGCGTAAGCAGAAAGGACGAGTGAACGTAAGAAGTCAGTCAGTAGGGAGAAACAGAACTAACGTGTCCCCAAAAATCAAGAACCCATGTGTGTCCACGACCATCCTGGTGGAGAACTGTCTCAGGTCCAGGAACCCTAAAGCCCTGGGAGGCCAACTTTTCTATAGCTCCTGTTCTTGGATTTCCATACAATTCCACGTCTCATTAAAATAAGCCCACTTTAAGTATTTTGAGTGGGTTTCCATACACGAGGAAAAAATTCTAACTAGAAGTCAGTTGGCAATACAGGCAGCTAAGGTTGGATAATGTTTGGATACCTTCCAAAGAACTGAGGAGGAGAAACTACCTTCTCTCTGTGGTTCTCTGGGCTCTGGTCTTAAACCAAAGATATAAAAATCCAGTCACATATCTTAACAACATTTAACATTCTGTGACAACATAAATCTCAGAATACCTGCCTGAGAGAGGGCCCAGAGACCTTCTAGGACACTAGGCCAAGGATCTCTAACTTTTCTCACAGAATTCTTTCTTCAGTTTTACAAAGAACCTCTTTATATAAAAAAATATCCAACTACAGATGCATCTGTAGTTGGGCATTTTGGGGCATCCCCTTGATACTCCCCCACCAGATCAAGGAACCCTAACAGTCCCCAGAACTCAGTTTGAAAGCAATTAACCTCTCATTTTATATGTGGACTATAAAGGATTTAAGCACTGCCCTATGGGAACATAACCACAAGGCTTTACCTCTGAAATCATCTGTAATCTCTGGCTCTGCTGTACAAATATTCAGCAGTCCTATAAGGAGAAATTATTTTATATTTGTTCTCTATGTGTTCTTGTGAAGATTTCCAACATCATAGGTTTCAAAATAGCCTAATATTGGAACATTCATCTGAGACAAATATTTCCTATCACAGTATTTTTAACAGAATGCACTGAAAGTCTTTGCTGAAGCAGATTGGATTTGGCCACCAGCCCAAAGACTGAACGTTTAGGAGATGTGGAATGTGTTTCAAGAAGCCCTAAGGTGAAAACTTGAAGCTGAACAATGATGACGTCTCTGTTTTGTGTAACTCAAGTATGTCTTTCAGACTAAAACAGAGGTATGGTTTCTGTAAGAAATTGAATGATATAGGCATAGCAGTGTCTCTTAAATTTGACTTATGTAAATCTCAAAAGGTGGTTTCTACCACATATTTCAAACCACATTAACTTCAAAATCCATATATTCTGAAAGCAAGAAGCTGTGGATCAGTGATGAGAATAACATTCTCTAACAGAGAGGCCAGTTGCCCCAGTATCCACTCTCCCCATCTTCCCTAGCAACACAGCCCCGGTTTTATTTTGAGCAGCAATGTGACCAGTTAAGCAGCTACAGTTCCAAGCTCCCCTGCGTCTAGATGTGGCTAAGTTCTGGCCAATAAGATGTAAGCAAAAGTGTTGTGTGAGATTTCCAGAAAGGCTGGTTTCAAGCAAGCTGCCTCAGCGAGGATGTGCCTATCTTTCTCTCCCCACTGCGGCCCCTCTCGGTGCCTCAAACTCAGATTGTTATGGCCAAAGATCTACAACCTTCTCCTATGACGAGGGGACCTTGAGGATGGAAACAACGTAGTGAGATGTACTGCCCGAGGAGCTTTTGAGTGCCTAATCCCACACTTGACATACAAGGGGAACACACTCCATGTTATTCCACTGTTCTTTGATGTTACCTATAATATAAAATTAAACCAAATCCTAATTGATTTAGTAGTCTAACTTACAAGATATTCTTCCAGGGCTACAGCATAGGAGGTCAGAGGAGAAAGTAGATGTGATGATTACTTTTGAAGAATAAAATGTGCATCTGTTTATCTCATGCCTCCACTTGCAACTCTCTTCTTTTAAGTAGAGAAGCTGTTTAAGAACTCTGCCATCGTTTGAATAAACAAAAAAACGTTATCCTATAAAAGTATTACATTTACCTAAATAATGTGAAATTATATCCAAACTCACCTTAAAACATCTCTTTCATACTTAACTAATTTTGAATATATAAGGTTTAGTTAATTGTAAAGGGATGAAATACATTTCCCCTCTTAGAAATCTTTCTAAGCATTTGTATGTAGAATAATGTGTATTTGTTTTCTGGATAGAAAACAATTCACATATTGCTTCCTTCTGGGAGAAATAAGGGCATATAGAGAGCACTTTCACACCGATGTTTCCATAACTGTTATTGTTTAGTGTATGTATCTGCAAAAAAAAAAACCCCACAAGATAATCCCATCAATCAATTAATTCTTTTCATCTTAAACATAACTGTCATCTCGTGGAGAATATTAAGAAGATTCTCTCCTTTTTCTTAATATGAAAGACATTTGCATTAAAAGAAGAGGATCTTTATTTCCTTAGAGTTCATCTATGCCTGCTGGTTATTCCCCAGCTAAAGCCATAATCCTGTTTGCAACATCATAATCATTTACCCAGCAAACAATCAGGGTGTCACTAACAAAGAATTATGACTTTAGGTAGGGGATAAACTACAGGCACAGATGAACTCTGAGGAAATAAAGATTGTTTTCATGCAAATGTGGCTAGTAATAAATAACAGGAATGAAAATTATGATGAAACAGAATACTCTATAAAAACAGATTTGGGGAGGTATAAATAGTATGTTTGTAAAATTTCTCCTTTCTGGAAGTATGATGCACAGGGTGTTTATAAAGTACCAGTGCAATTATAATACTCAAAAACTCTGAATTTGCATGATAGAAGAAATCTATAAACACAGGGAAATAGTGTTTCGGAAAGATTTTTAACAAAATTAGATATTTCGATTTTAACAAAAGCAGCAGCTTTATACAATATTCAATCTAATTGTCCAACTCACTGAATGCATTCTTCACTTTTGATAGTGAGTGATTTTTATGGATCATTTATGTCAACTTGGTTCTAAATTCACTAATCCATCCTTTAATTTGTCTGTATATTCCATGATTGTAGGGTAAACTCATGAGAAATGATAATAAGCATGGTAGAGCCCTTTACAGTTCCCAAGGGGATTTTGCACTCATTACTACACTTTATACTCACACCATCTTTTTTTTTTTTTTTTTTATCTGTGCCACGCGGCATGTGGAAGCCTAGTTTTCCGACCAGGGATCGAACCTGTGCCCCCTGCAATGGAAGCACGGAGTCTTAACCACTGGACTGCCAGGGAAGTCCCCACACTATCTTTTGAGCTAAGTCAAGACAGTCTTTTTCTCCAGTTCATGAAGAAACACATTCAAATAAGTGATCGGCCGTCTAGTCAACAGTGTAACCTGATAACCTGTGTTTCTCGCACTACATATATCATGCTGCCTCCCCTCAGGAAAAGTTAGGGACTGAGACAGCTTATCAGTTGGATCCTGCACATTCATTCATTCGTTACTAATGACCACCCAATCTCAGCCAGGCACATGATAGGGGCTAAGCTAATAGAGTGGTGAACAAAACAGATATAATCCATGTTCTATAGAACTGTATCATCTAGTTGAGAGACATACATCAAAAAAACCCACACAAATAAATTTATAATTATGAGTGCTACAAGGAAAAAGTAGGATGCTGTGAGAAAGAATAAAAGGAACAAGGGGAATTAATTTAGATAGACGTTAGAGAGTCTCCTGAGAAGGTACATTCTGAGACCTTGGAGATGAGAAATTGCATGTGCCCACAACCAAGATGAGCTAATCATTGCTCAAGATCTTTCCAACAACTGAATCATAGGGACAAAGAGAACTGGTTTTTCTGAATCAAGGCATTATTTAAAATATTTGAGCACCTTATTTCAGAGATGGAGCCATTGTGTAACATTCATGTGTTTAAGAAAAATTTTCTGTGTATCTCACATATAAAACACAGAATTAGGTGGTCTTAAGGGTGGGGTGTGCCACTGGCCTGTGTTGTGTGACACACTCAGAGTGCACCAGATGTGAATGACTTCAATAAATATCAAACAACATATTAAAACTATCAAATATAATTTAATTTCAATTTGTTTCCATCATGTGTATGGCCAGAGTTATAAAATTACAGAATTTCCTATGGCTATAACACCAGAGGCAAATCTGCATATAAACTGCTAAATCCTAATGTGCAATGTAAAATCATATGATCATTTGTCCAGTAGTTGCGAGAAGCACACTATACTAACTCTAGAATTAGGAATATGGTTGTGATTCTTCTAGAATGTCTGTCACTCTCTCAATTCCACAGTCAGAACTAGGTGCATGCCTTTCACAGTGATTTTTAAGCTTGATCTCCAAGATGAGAGAGCACATTGAAGCTGCTTCGGGCAAAGGCCTTAATCTTATTTAGTTTTTATTTCCTCATTAGACTAATGGCAAATGAATTAAGGAACTTTTCTAAATGTCTGGTTATGGGAAGCAAATAAAGGCAGGAGGGGGTCTGCTCTGCCCCAGAGGACCCTCATGTTTAATTTCAATGTCGTATTAAAAGCCAAATGACAAAGTCATTGGTACACTCCCTATTTCAAATTTTGGCCAGAAATGTACTGATGACATCCAATTACCAGCTTAATTTTCATTTCAAAATTCTTATATTGTAAAAGGTAATGGCATCTTATAAAATCTCCTTCTGAGCTAGTTTATAAAAAGCTCAAGCTATGGCTAAATACACAGAATAGCAGTGGTTCTGTTTTCCTAATGAGAATGAGACAACATCTCCTGTCATTTTGTCTGAGAAAAAATATTGGAGTTTTATAAATTGCACCCAGAGGAACAATTTTCTTTTCCATCAAAAGGGAAAAGGAAGATGTCTGAGAACAAAGGAGGAGAGGGGAAGCCAAGAAACTTTAAACCTGAGCAGACACGTTAAAAAGAAAAGCAGTACCTTTTCCTTTCTGAACAGATGAAGAGGAAATCTCCATTTAAACTTAGATACTAAAATTCAGAAAGCTAGCAGCCTCAGGATAAGACGCCAGAAGGGCTTTTGACACAAATGACAAAGATTCAAGGGTGACTCACTGCTGTCTCTCTATGGGATTGCAGTAGTACTAAGAGAACAGTAACAATTACAGAGCAGTCACGCTCTTAATTTTAAGATATTTCTTCTGAAAAATTTTAGTCTGATACTATGACTGGCTTCCCGGATCACTTATTGTTCACTTATGTTAATCACTTTTAATAAATGGCATTTTTATGCTAAAAGACATAGAAAGGGCTATAGGTTGTCTTCACCATCATTTGCTATCCTGTCAGTAGATGATGTTTGTGAATGCCAGTACAATTTTTTGATGCTGTGAAAAAAGTATCCAAGATCGATTTACACTAAACAAACATCAGTCTTGTGTAAGGGGTTTCTACCCAGAATCTCAGAATTTAGAATCTTGGAGTACTACTCAGAAGAAGATATGACTATGCTGTGGTGATAGCATAACCAACCTGTAGGGATGTTCTTCTGATAGGTCAACAAACTCCTTAAGGGGAAAGTGTCCTAAAGTGTCACAAAGGAACATCCATAAAACTATCCTCCCATGTCGTCTTCTGCTCTTTTTTAAGCCCTTGCATTATAATATTATGTAAAACCTTGAACACCTACCAACCCCAAGATCCACTACCACTCAAGACTAGCAAAACACTTCCAAATGTGTTATTTTCTTTGGCTACCACAACAGTCCTTCAGACTGACTATGTTTGCATTAGTCAGGGTTCTCCAGAGAAACAGAACCAATTGTGATGGCTAGCAAATTCAAAATCTATAGGGCAGGCCGGCAGGCTGGAGGCCAGGGACGAGCCGGTGTCGCAGCTTGAACCTGAAATCAGTCTGAAGGCAGAATTCTCTCTTCCTTAAAGGACTTCAGTCTTCTTTCTCTTAAGACTTTCAAACGATTGGGTGAGACCCACACACACTATGGATGGTAACCTGCTTTACTCAAAATCTATTGACTTAAATGTTAATCTCATCTAAAAAATACCTTCATAGAAACATCTAAAATAAAGTGTGACCAAATATTTGAGTACCTTAGCCTGGCCAAGTTAACACAAAAAATTAACCATCACGCTGACCCTCCCCAAATAAGATACTTAGGGAATCTTTTCTGTGTTTTACTAGAACAGAGAATGGCAAGTATTATGTCCACTTTATTTTAGGTCCCCTTTTTCTCTTCCAGCAGAAACTTTTGATGTTACCAGAACTTCTATAAATGTCAAAAACACCAATAGAAAAAAAAAAAAAAGCTGTAATCACCAAAGTAGAAACTGGATTCCAGGCTCAATTAATGATACTGCCAAGTATAACTTGGCCATCAAATGTACATTGATGACATAATTATTTAAAATGTAATTTAACAATTAGTTACTTTAAAGATAATCATTTACTAATTTATATATTATACATCAAATTACTTCAATAAAAATAAATTAATTAGTTAATTTTAAAAAGATAATCACGTACCATCTTATGATAAGTTCTTAGAGACATAGTTATAACTTACTTTTTATCAATTTCCTTTTTTAAATTTAATTTTTATTTTTTTATACAGCAGGTTCTTATTAGTTATCTATTTTATACATATTAGTGTATATATGTCAACCCCAATCTCCCAATTCATCACACCACCACCACCCCCCTGCCACTTACTTTTTAAATTTCACTAAATTTTACTAACATGATCTGCAATATAGATTAGTATTTGACATACAATATACCATTTGGAAGAAAAAGCCCTTAAACTTGTAATTTCACTAACTTTTATTAGTCTGCAAACCTTGAAGTATCAGAGACAATAATCAAAATCTCCACAGCTTCCCTGGTGGCACAGTGGTTGAGAGTCCACCTGCCGATGCAGGGGACACGGGTTCGTGCCCCGGTCCGGGAAGATCCCACACGCCGCGGAGCGGCTGGGCCCGTGAGCCATGGCCGCTGGGCCTGCGCGTCCGGAGCCTGTGCTCCGCAACGGGAGAGGCCACTACAGTGAGAGGCCCGCGTACGGGAAAAAAAACAAAAAATCTCCAGCACCTGGACACGTAATCACTTGATTACTTTTTTCAGTTGTTCGCTTTATTCTGGGTGCAAAATGGAAAAAGTAATGAACAAATGATCATTAGGTACTCTTTGACCACGGGAGTGTAATGACATGTTGCTCGTCAAGAAAATCTTCCTCCTTATCTGTACTGCTTTCAGAAACTGTCAGCAAGGACTGGATTTCAGTATCTTTTTCAGAAGAGCTGGAAATACATGAAAAGATCAATACACAATATACAGAACCAGGTTTCAACTCTTCATCTATCTTCTGATCAATACTATACACGCTGAAGTCATCAGAGGCAGGCAGACGTGACGGGGCTGTCTTAGACTGAGACCATAATATTCGATGTGCCCAATACACCAAGCCTCCTTGTAGTGAGAGATCCCCATCATTCTCCCTCTCCCAAGAAACAGAGCCACAGTGGAACCAAGGAGAGAAGATTTTATGGTCTTGTTGTGTCATTCATTGATTATTCAGAAGGTACTTCACAAACTTACAGAGCCTCCGGGTCATCGTTAAGAACATTCATCATTACATTGGCTCTTTAACAGAATCCCAGTGAATAGACTGCCAGATAAATCACCTCTTTTGGGTACAGTAAATTAGGACTATGTGGATAGCCAGTCAAGATGTGCCAAAGCCAAAATTCAGAACAGCAATTATACAGTTATTTTATTTTGTTGCATTTTATGGTGGAAAGGAACTCGTGGAAACTCTAGTGTGTTGCTGTCTGAAATTTGGGGAAAGACGTAGAATGGGGGAACAGAGAGGAGCCTGCATAGTTCAGATATTTTGGTCCAAGTTATCTAGAATTTCAGCCCATGTATGCTACAAAATAATATACAATAGTTCACCCTGTGACAGATAGAACTCTTCTTTGGATTTTATGCCCAACACAGGCTAAAGCAGCATTTCCAAAACTCTTGTCAGTGGACCAGTTCATATCTAACTGTGATTAAAAAAAAAAAAAAAAAGTTTTCACTGGTCTGAGAAAAGGACAAGGCAATAACTTTTTCATGAAATTTTTAATTTTAAAGAACTGTGCTTTATTCTATTAGTATATTCACTTTGTATTTAGTACTAAATGTCTTTCCTTTTATGAAATGATGGTGAGAGCATGAAGTTGGTTTAGTTACTTTGTTCTTAATGACTTTTTTAGGGGAAAAGTAGCAACTTTATATTGATCCCTTAAAAAAATATATTCATGGTGATAGAAATGCAAAAATCCTCGGACCACAGCTAAATGATTTCCTCCTTCAGAAAGACAAAGTAACGGACTCTGGATTCCCTTTTACTGCAATATTAGACTTCAACCAATCAAAGGAATTTACAATTCAAGGGATTTTTATTTTACATTTATCTCAGTCTTTTTAGAAGAATCCCTCTTCCTTTTTCAGGGAATTCCAGTATGTCAAAAGTAGCCTGATATGATAGACTACTTTTCTGAAGATTTATTAGTATAACCCATGTTCCTTATAAACGGATCACCATCTCTAAATAAATGTTCTTATGTAAGGAAACAATGAAGTTATACAGATTAAAATACGCTATCATTAATCATCTAGGCTTGATTTCAAGGAGACTTCTCAATATTCTATACATTAAGAGGCTATTAAGGCAAAGTGTTGAAATTCATAAGTTAATGAATGCAAGCAAGGCAACTGTTTTTCAATATACGAAGAAATGCTGAAGGATTATTAAATTCCAAATGTTTTTTCATTTTCCTGACACACATTGTGCAGCAGGGAATTATCTCTTCACGTTAAAGAAAGGACTTCATAAGCCTTTCACTAAATCCTGATAATAGGTCAACAAAGGACCTAAACATTTTACAAAGAATGGACATATAAAGTACACACATGAGGACAATCTTTCTTTTTGTAGTAAAGATAACTAGGTGGGGCTTGTCAAAAATTTTATTATGCACTGTCTGTACATATAAGCTGCAGAGTTAACCTACCTCTGTTCCTCAACTCCACACGAGTCCCTCGCACGTGAGCTCTTACGGAAATTCTGGGTAGTCTGACTTGTATTCAGCGAATGCTTGTTGAAGGCTGGTAACTCTTCTGAGGTTAGGCTGTAAAGTTTTTCTGAAGGATCTGAAATGCATTGTCAACACATAAATTCAAGAAACAAATGTACAGCATATGGTGCTGGAAGTTTACTCAAAGTAAACTACAAGCAGTACAAAGATGGTCAGTACAGATTTTCAGTCATCTCAATTTTTTAGTGTTGGTGGGGTGGGCTGAATGTGAGGTATGCTTGATCTGAGATTCCAAATGAGGGCATGGGTATCGTCACTTTAATCACACTGATTTATTTTTAGCAAACTTCCCAATTTTTTCAGCTTTGTTGAGATACAATTGACATGTAACATTGTATAAGTTTAAGGTATACAATGTGTTGATTAGAGACACATATATTGTAAAATGATTACCACCATAGTGTTAGTTTATACCTCCATCATTCCACATAACTCCCATTTCTTTTTTGTGGTGAGAACATTTAAGATCTTCTCTCCTAGCAGCTTTCAAGTATACAATACAGTATTACTAGCTATAATCACTATGCTGTACATTAGATCCCCAGAAGTTATTCATCTTATAACTTATTCATCTTATACGTTTATACTGTTTGACTAACATCTCCCCACTTCTCCCACTCTCCTCTCCTGGTGACCACCACTGTTCTCTGTTTCTATGATTTTGGCTTTTTCAGAGTCCACATAGAAGTGATATTTGTATAGTACTTGTATAGTGTAGTATAGACAGTGCTTGTCTTCCTCTATCTGACTTACTTTACCCAGCCACATTGATTTTTTAGTATACGAATTTTGACTTTTTGACATTTTAAGTGGCAAATGCCCTAAAAATTCCCAAATTTCCAAAGAAAATCAAGTGAGTCTCTTTAAAGTTACAATACTGGGCAACTCCTAAACTTGCCTGAATGTTACATACTTTATTATTATTATTATTATTATTATTTTTTTTTTTTTTTGCAGTACACGGGCCTCTCGCTCTTGTGGCCTCTCCCGTTGAGGAGCACAGG
>NW_006770909.1:3071996-3075158 GCF_000442215.2 Lipotes vexillifer
CACGAACCCGTGTCCCCTGCATCGGCAGGCGGACTCTCAACCACTGCGCCACCAGGGAAGCCCAACTTGAAGTTTTTAAGCAAGCAGAGCTTCCCCTACAGAAGGTAACTTAGATTATTCCTCCTGCAAGATAGAGCTCAATACATTTATGACTGGAAGTGTCCTTAAAATCCCAGGGACTTCTAAATTACGATACGTGGAGAAATTCAGTAGGCTGAGGGATAAGGCTGCGGCTCCCACTGCCACCCCAAAGCAAGCAGGACTGCTTTCCCTGGTCTCGTTTATGTTTGGGAACTCTCTATAAGATTAATTTTGAGAAAAACAAAAGATTCCTCAGCTAAAATTTTTGTCCCATCCCCACCTGCTGGAGATTAGGAAATTGAGGGCCCACCGGGGATTGATAACTTATTCAAAGTCATGTAACTACATAACAGAAGAACTGGAACTCAACCTAAGCTCTTTTAGCTCACCGAAATAATAAATCACTATGTTCCAGAATCTAATTCTTTAGCATTAGGCTACTATCTTCTCTCCTGTTTTTCCACAAGATGAAAGAAAACAGGCAGGCAAGGTCCCTTCACATACCCCGGTGATAGAGAATGTTACCTGTGGGAAAGCAGTCAATTCAGAATTTGGAATTGGTAGAACCACAGTGCTAAAACCCAATGGTGATACTTAGATCTAAGGAATCCCACCAGGAGAGATATTCAACCTCTCTTAGGCATTTGAGTCCTAACTGAATGAGTGTAGAGCTAATTCAAACTGTGCAAATAGGATGAGACTATTTTTGTAAAATTATTCATTCTCAAAATTATATTTCAGAATACCTTGGGAAGTTAGCAGGAACAAAGGTGACATCACTTGACGTTCAGGGCAGAGAAAAATAAAACTGCTACCAAAAGCCCTACTGCAGGTTCACGTTAAAACCTAAGAGGTCAACCGTACAAAAACCTAAGTCTTCTGATTTTCCTCATACAGGACCAAGGAAGACTGCATTGATGTTTACATTGGAGATTTTACTTTATAACGGTCAAGTCCGCTGATTGTTGAGGAGTGGACTGAAATTAAATCTTTTCTATCCCTGGAGTAAGAGTGTATGTTCTCTGATCACTGAAGAATCTCTTAAATGCAATAATAAAGAATGGCCAAGGAGGAAAATTGACTAAACACAAAGTTCTACAGTGTTATTTCTAAAACTCAGGTCATTTAAAACATGTACATAAAACTTTATTCTACGGGGAAATAAACACATATGAATGTGGGGATATATGTATACATATAGCTGATTCACTTTGTTATACAGCAGCAACTAACACAACAATGTAAAGCAATTATACTCCAATAAAGCTGTTAAAAAAAAAAAAAAAAAGAAATGAAGTAAAGAAGAAAGGCAGGACCAAAGAAACAGGTTGAAAACTTCAAAGAACAAAAACAAAGCCGACAGGCTATTTCCCAATAAGGAATTCACCACCAACAACAAAAACAAGAACTAGATACACATACAAAGGACACCCCAATGTTCGGGAGGTGTGACAACCAGGACCCTCGCCCTGTAACCTGTGAGCCTGTGCCCAGCCCGCCAGAGTCTTCCTCCTCACCCACTGTCTTGCCTTCTTTATCCTCCATCCCTTCTCTCCTTTGCCTTCACTCTGCCCACATCCTCTCCCTCTCAAGTGATCACAATAGTGATTTGAAGGAAGGATTTCACACTGTTGAAGTGGCACTGTGGTCTGGTGGTAAGACAAAGGAATGTGGGGCAGACTTGCCTGGGTTTGTGCCTGGCGGCTTCTGAGCACCCAGGGGAGGCAGTTACTGAGCCATCCAGAGCCTCAGTTACTGTAGCCACACAGGGGGGACTAAAAGCAGCACCGGTCCCATCTACCTCATGCCCCATCTACCTCACGGGGTAGCTGTGAAGATCAAATGGAGCAACATTTCATGGAATAAACAGTGATTATTACTACTCACTGAATGGTTTCATATTCCTTACATCTGAATGTATTTAATATGTTGACTTTCACTTTTATGTGTCACTCGATATTTTTTTTCCGAAATTCAGATGCCCTAAAGCAAACAGATTGCCATTCTAACCCAACTTAACCTGACTGTCTTTACAAGGGTTATCTAGTTAATTAGCTAACTATAAATCCTGATTAGCCCTTTTACAGTTTAATATCTTACTTGATGGTCAACCTTCTAATTACTCAGGAAACTACTGCCTCACTCTTTTGCTTCACAGGCAGTATGGCTACATCTGCTAGTATCAGGTAGAATTTTATTCTTTCTTGTTTAAGAAAAAGTCTTTTCCTTCCTCTCTTTAATTACTTGGCTCCGTACCTTTGGGCTCGTACAAGCATAAGATTGCCATGGAAATGTAAGGACCACGAAAACTTTTAAACCACAAATCAGAATGAGTTTAAAACAAATGAATCATTTTTAACTATTGAAAAGATGAATTGAAAAGATGAATGCTTTACTGTGTATTATTACTGATACTTTCTCGTAATGCATATCTTCTGATATTTCCAAATTCTTCAGGCTATAACGACATCCCAAAACTGAAAAAGTGCCTTGGTAAGTAAATTATACTGGTATGTTGAGTTCATTAAGGGAGTGACTATAGTGTTATTTACAAAGATATTTGTGGAGGGAGTAAAAATACGGCCTGAACTATAGCTAACTATAATCCTCAAAGTGCCCAGAAAAAAACATAGTTCTAGAACAGAAACAGCTTTTATATGTCTTTGACTAAAAACTGGACTTGTCAAGTGCACCATGCCTTACTGTATGTCAAAAGCACCACCCATTGGTTTCTTATATAATTTAACAGTATTTTCAGGAGAGACTATGTGCTGGGCACTTAAATGTTAAACTGCATGTGTGTGTGCATGTGTGTGTGTGGAGAGAGAAAATTTTTATAAATATCATATTTAATATATACCTGTACTCAAATTCAATCATTGAACAATTTTATGATAGGGCCTATTATCATACTCATCTTTCATACATGGAAACTGATGCAGCGTGAGTTTAAGAAAGTAATTTGCCCAATGTCAGGAAGGTAGGAATTGGTGGTTCTAAGTTTCAGAGCTGGACCCCTGGCCCCAGAGTCTGATTCTCAACCACCCTGCCTTGCTGCCCCTTGTCTCCTGATTCAGCAGG
>NW_006770909.1:3075168-3134443 GCF_000442215.2 Lipotes vexillifer
AGCAGGAAGTTGTATCTGCAACCTGCATACACATGCGCGCAAACACACACACGCATGCGCGCGTGTGCGCGCACATCCCTAGCCCCCTGCCGGCCCCACCTCCTTTTGAAGTGGCTCTACTGTCAGCTTCAGCAATCAGAGTCAAAGGAGAAACTACTCAATGTATTATAGTTATTTTCTGTCTTTTCTGTGGATAGGATAGAAGTGGATGTATCTATCCTAGAGGTAACAGAAAACAAGTCAGAAGGTTTGCTGCTCACAAAATGGCAGGTTTCACAGGGATGCAAACTCATATATATTTGCTTAAGAGTCCAGTTGTGTAGCTGTGTCTGTGTGACACCAGACCTCATGAAGTTTTTCCAGAATGCACCATGGGTAGTGACATGTAGGTGGAATTTTTCTGCCCAGTGATGCTGAACAGAACACAAAAGCCTGTGCTGAATCAGTGAATTTTCTAGAATAAGGCCTGATTGCACCATAGCATCTGTCCCCTCACTGACTGTTGGGACGATTCAGCTGATATGCTGTCCTCTTCCTTCCTCAGCTCCAGCTGAGTGTCTCCAAAGCTGTGCACTCATCCAAGGCCAATCTTTCCAGATAGAAAGAGAGCTGTTCCTGGGTAGAGTGTGTATAAGTGATTGCGTTCTGCTCCTGAACTATCAGAAAGCCCTGGCAGTTCACAGGCTACGTAGTGGGTGCTTGCTTTTATATATGAAAAGTTATGTATTCTACTGAAAATATTGGTGTTGGAGTACGAAGAAATGAGTGACACGAAGAAAAAGTGAAGCATGTAAGAACAAACCTGACAGAGGAAATGGAAAAACTGAGAGGTTAGAAACAAAGAAAGACTACTGTTTATAAAATATTTCATTTGTAAATAATGGAACTTATCAATTTATCAAAATAAAAAACCTTTCACCTTCTGATTTAAAATTGTATGATTATCCTTTTGATCCAGTTCAGAGGTGACATGCTTCATTTTAGAATTGGCTTTTAATGTGAGAATTACCTCCAAGGATATTTCCATTTGAATTTTAATAATGTGGAGTCAGGCAAATGAATGACAGGTAAAGATGGATCACAATCTCTCCTCCCCCAACCCCTAATGAAATGAATGGAAAAAGCAGGAAAATAAAAAATAAAATAAAATCATAAAAAGAACCAAAGAAAGAGGTACAAGTTCACATAATAAACTTTGACAAGGGACAACCAAAGGAATAAACAGAAGATTCATTAAGGTATAGCTGGGGGCTACTGCTGTCCACCCCCTCCCCTCCCCACCCAGTAAGCACACAAACTAGTAACAGGAAAAGGAGAGTCATCTAAGGTGCTGACAACTCTCACTAATACCACACGAATTTAGAGAAAAGTGGATGAAGGGGAAGTAAGGAGAAAACATTATAAATATTTTTAAGCCCTAAAACATCCACCAGAAGATCTCAGTAGAGGCAAGAAAATTGCAAACTTGCAGGTGTCCCCCCAGGGACAGAACACACTTGAAATCAGGTCCAGTAAAGTTTGGTGTTTAATAAAATCCAGAAAAAAAGACAAAAGAGCCCAGATCCTCCAACAAAAGAGGTTAAACTCCCCAGTCCTTCATGTATCCTTCCTGTGCCTTTGAGCCATCAGGATACAGAAAAGAGTGCAACAGCCAACCCCCAAATAGTAGCTCCAAAGAGAAGATTAACACATCTCAGTACAGGTGGAGAGAGTTTCAGGGAGAATGCAGTCTCACTATATCAGAAAAGACAGAAGATATGAGCAAAGCCACCCACAATGCATGTGAGCAAGTAAGATACATGGAACTGACAGCAACTAGTTATGCAAACAAACTAGAAACCAAGAATCCGTAGCACACAAAGAATGATTAAATGAAAGAACAATGTGGTAGATAACGGATCAAGACCATAACAAAATTCCCCCATAAGTCCTTGGGCTACAGAAGAAATAATGAAAATGACATTTTTATAAAGAATAAAACTAATATCAAAGATCAAACAACAACATGTCAGATATCAAAAAGGATAATAAATTAAATGATCACTTGTTCCTGGACTAGATCTTGCACCAGAAAAAAACAAGCTATAATGAACATCACTGAGACAATTTTTAAAAATTAGATACGCACTGTGGATTAGAGAATTATAGTGTAACATTGTTAGATTTCCTGATTTTGATCATTGTACCATGGTTATATAAGAAAATGTTGTTGTTCGTGGAAAATACACTGAAGTATTTTTTGGAAAAGGGTCATGATGTTTATAACTTCTTCTCAAATGGTTCAGAAAAAGTGTTGTGTTTGTGTGTGTGTGCATGTGTGTACATATATGCAAATGAGGTAAAAGACAAACAGGTGGTGAACTGGGTAAAGTGTATATGGCAGTTCCTTGTAATATTCTTGTGTTCTTGCAAATTATCTGTAAATCTGAAATTATATCAAAGTAAAAATTACCAAAAAAAGTCAAAGCAATACCTCTAAAGGGCTAATTTATTAAGTCAATCAATAAAGAATGGACTAAAACCAGCTGAAAATTGAAATTCTGACATAGAAGATGTCAGTAAATGCAAAGGAAGATAAAAACAGGTTAAAACAGTTGAAGAAAATGTAAGAAGATCCAACATAAACAAAACAGGTCTCAGCAGGAGAAAGCCAAATGGAACAGAAAAGCAACTCAAATATACAACAGCAGACAATTTCTCTGAAAATAAGGAGGAACTTAAGAGCTTTAAGAATGCTGAATTACTGGGCTTCCCTGGTGGCGCAGTGGTTGAGAGTCCGCCTGCCGATGCAGGGGACATGGGGTCGTGCCCCGGTCCGGGAAGATCCCACATGCCCCGGAGCGGCTGGGCCCGTGAGCCATGGCCGCTGAGCCTGCGCGTCCGGAGCCTGTGCTCCACAAGGGGATAGGGCCCATATACCGCAAAAAAAAAAAAAAAAAAAAAAAAGAATGCTGAATTACTGACACTGAAACATAATCCTAGTCCAGTAACTGAATTTCAAAGATTAAGAAATTCTTCTAACATCCAGTCAGGAAAGAAGCAAGTCACATGCAAGAGAGAGGGTGAAGTAAAAAATTGGAGACCTCAGACTATTTCACAGCAAATTCACACCCAGGAGACAATGAATCAGTATGTTCAAGGTCGAAGAGAAAAGTGACCCAAGGAAATTACCTGCAGTCAATTTGCCATTCAAATATAAAGGTAGCAGGCATTCTCAAACATGACAGGACTCCAGTAATAGAGCTACCATGAGCTCTACCTGAGGGAAAGAAGTATTTGACAATTAAATTCAACCAAACAAAAGTTAAATAGGAAAACCACGCCAAAGGACTAACTAGCACCATATCCAGGGACAGAAGACACTGGAGAAATGTCTACTGAGCGCAGAGGAAAAAAACTGTGATCCACTAAATTAATCTAGCTAACTTGCCAGTTGACCATAAAGATAAAACTCAGACATTCTCCAGAATACCACAATCAAAACTTCTAGAAGTGAATCAAAATAAAAGGTTCAAAATTGGGAAGTCTTATAAAAATTCAGAATCTCAGGCCCCACCCCAGACATAAGAATCAGAATCTGCATTTTAACAAGACCCCCGGGGGATCTGCATACACATTGAAACTTGAGAAACACCGCTTCAAAAGATTGAACAGGGCTTCCCTGGTGGCGCAGTGGTTGAGAGTCCGCCTGCCGATGCAGGGGACACGGGTTCGTGCCCCGGTCTGGGAAGATCCCACGTGCCGCGGAGTGGCTGGGCCCGTAAGCCATGGCCGCTGAGCCTGTGCGTCCGGAGCCTGTGCTCCTCAACGGGAGAGGCCACGACAGTAAGAGGCCCGCAAACTGGGGAAAAAAAAAAAAAAAAAAGATCGAACAGCTCACTTCTCAAAGTGTGCTGGGCAACGGCTTTGATAAAGCAACAGAGATTAGCCACTCACTGAGTTTGTAGGAAGGAGAAAAAACAACTTTTTTATGTCCGCATGAAGGATGAAGGTCCTTAAGCCATGATTTAACTGTGTATTATGTGAGCTAAGGGGACTATCTCTGATATGGCTGGGCACCCACATGTTTTATAACATTTTCAGGGTGACATCGGGGGATAGTCAAGAAAACAGACACAAAGGTTGATGGTTAAAAGAGAAGGGAAAGGCTTGTTTTCTTGGAGCATGATATGAAGAATCAGGTGGAAGGCAGAGTTAATGTTGCCTATGGTGAAAAAATAGCATTACCTGCAGGATTTCTCAGTGCGTTTAATTCTTTTTCCAAACTGTCTAAGGTTTGTTGGTCAGCAGTGTCATCTAAGAAAGGCTCGTCATGGTCAGTATCATCAATATATTCAATTTCTGAAATTTCAGAAGCAGCTCTAGAGAGTGATCGAGCAGCTGTATTTCTTGACCGGGGATGAGAAGAGGAAAGGCAGCTGGAACTTCTTTTCCCAGAGTTGCAAAGTGGTAAATTTGCTGTTGAAGTTCTCTGTGATGTCCAGCCTAAAATAAAAAAAATTTAAATCAACTGTTTTTAAAATTCTGAATGAGTGCTTAAAGATACAAAAGACCAGTCCCCTGAACTTAGAACAGTTAAATTCATGCAACAGAGTTTATGAGAAAATGAACTTTAGATTATCATCCATTTTGGTTTACCTCAATTTGTGAATCCCGAATTACTTTCCCTATGTCATAGAGAACACTTCTGGGTTATTCTTCCCAAATTTTTTCTACATTCAGAGAAAGGCAAGCTAATTTTAATATTAACTAAAACAAAACATCTGTAAACCCAGGCAATTCCACAACAATTCAACACCCCAATCTTATCATCTACCCCATAGCCAACCACTGTGCCCTGTATCTTAAATTCTAGGACAATGCCACACTGTGCCTTGTAAGAGGATAGGATAAACATGGTATCACTTCCTAGTGAACCAATTTTATTGGATGGTGTGTAACATTCTTCTATTAAAACAGATATGGAGACAAAATAAACCAGTATGCAAAATCTTTTAGAAAAACACAGGCTTTAAAGAAATTGAGAACACATCTCTAATTTTGCTAATAAATATGATTTCACTCTCAGCCACTTTATAGGGCGCCTCAGTGGAAAAGTTCCAGAAGCACAGATCTGAGTCAGATTATCACTTTGTTCCAGTAGGGTAGTGACCACTTTATCTTGATCTATTTGAAAGGTTGACTTGGTTTCTTCAATATCTGTGTTTCTTTCATAGTAGGAAAACATAATCCGTTCAAAACATACTAACAGAACATAACTATATATCATTTGGTACTGCTCACAAGGTTCTTTAAAAAAGGTCAAGGGAATGAACATTCAAGGCATAAATTTGGAAATGCATAGTGCAGGTATATTTTTAATATCCTGAATCATTGTTCTGATTTAGATAAATATAGCTAGCTAGTGGGAAGCAGCTGCATAACACAGGGAGATCAGCTCCGTGCTCTGTGACCGCCTGGAGGGGTGGGATAGGGAGAGTGGGAGGGAGGGAGACGCAAGAGGGAAGAGATATGGGAACATATGTATATGTATAACTGATTCACTTTGTTATAAAGCAGAAACTAACACACCATTGTAAAGCAATTATACTCCAATAAAGTATATATCGGAGTATAATTATACTCCGATATATACTTTATATAAAGTATATATAAAGCAATTATACACCAATAAAGATGTAAAATATATATATATTAAATGTAAATAATTTATAAGATAATCTTGCATTCCTTTAATATAAATTGCCTTTGTGTAAAATATTGGATTCTTTAAAGAAGTGCTATTGTCATTATCATAAAAGTCATGATTTGACTTAACATATGCCATATAACATTATGCCCACTCTACTGACTCAAAGGAAAATGTAAGATTTAGAAGGGTGGCTACAGGCAATTGTCATGTATTAAACGGTTAATGATTATTGAGTTTGTCTTTTACTTTTAACTTAAAAGATCTATTTTAAAGGTAGCTACTACCCTAAGAAGAATCTTAATGCAGTATGTAATTATTTAAGCAATTAAAACTGACTAAGGTAAGTCCCAAAGGGCACCAATTTTAATGAACATTTCAGAAATCAAGTTTGAAAACAATTTTTGTGGGAGTGAAATTGTGAATAAATTAAGATTCTGACCTTTTTGTGTCTATTTGTGCTCAGAGACAATTCTGAAGAAAAATAACTGAAAAAAACGTGCCTATGTTTTTAAAAAAATAAATGTAAATATCCCTAAGATTTATTTTAATGACTAGAATTTGGAAATGATTTTACCTGTAGTATGTAAAGAATCAATATTTTATTTATAGCCATCAAGAAAAACAAACTTGCCATTCCCAAGAGTGAAGTAGGAACAGTAATGGTGGAAGTAAAGGTCAGAGAGTATAACAGCAATTCAGCTATATAAATAGAAACTTCTATATCTATGGAGAAAACCACACCCTTCTATTTGTATTGTGCTATGTCTCAGTCAAAATTAAAAGGAATTTAAAACTCGTTAAAATAAACAAACAAGGACACCAAGGGGGGAAATCGGCAGGGGATGGTGGTGGTGGGATGAATTGGGAGATTGGGATTGACATGTATACGCTGATGTGTATAACATGGATGACTAATAAGAAAAAATAAATAAATATTAAAAAATTAAAAAATAGACAAACAAAAGAAGTTATTAGGAAGAACTGGACTTCTGCCAACACAGGCAAACATGAGGTGAGAAAAATTTAACATAATGTAGATGCCCTTCAGAAAATTCAGGAGAGTACAAATGCTTGCTGAACTCTTATAACAACATCTGGCTGCTACAGTATTAGAGGTTAATTGATCCCAGCTGAGAAAAAACAAGTACACTGGGGTTGGATCAGACTTATGCTTAGCACACAGCAAAGAGACAGACCATCTTTCTTACTGGACATATACTCAAAGTGTAATTTAAAGTACCTAAAACATAGAAAGACAGTGAGGCTTCAGGTTGGTCCTTGATTTTATTTTGTTCATTTAGGTGTGTCATTTCCTCTGGTGTTTCCTGTATAAGCTTATCAGTGTTATTGCTAGGGTTAAGATTAGAGAACCAGTTAAGACGGGCACTAATGAAAAATGCCACAACTAAAGGGATCATCCTATATTTTTTTTTAAGTCCAATTTGTAGATTATAAAACATAAGAAATTCCTTTTGGAAGTAACTTATGCTATCATTGGCAATGTAAATAATATTCCCATATATGTTTCAGGAACTCTTAGAAAATACATTTTTTTTTAATGTATAAATTCTCAGTAATTTACACAGTGGAGCAAGAATATCAAAAGACAATAATGTTTTGCGACCTTTATCCAGGGAAAAAATATTGAGTCCTTTGGTCAGAATGCTACTTGTTATTGAAACAGTATGCAAAAAGCATGTTGCTCTGCTTATGTTTCATTCAATTCTAATGTTTTATTTAGAATAGTAATAATTACTATTATATTAAAGACTCTTCAGTGAGTGATCAATATTTTTTTATATATCATCATTCTTATGCCCATTAATGTAACCCAAAGCACCATTTTACATTATTTTCCCAATGTTTCACTGGTCTTATTAGTAATCATAGCCTATATTATTGAGCTAATACCAAGGACAATTTCTTCTGTTATATTTATAGTACAACTGTGATCAGTGTTAATCTATAATTTCCTCAGATTACAGAGATAGGAAGTCGGAGTCGGGGAGCAGTAGGTTTGGGCAGCGGGTGGGGGGAAGCAATGGACTTCCTGCTCAACACACGTGTATTTCATAGCTATCATGTTTTTACATTCACAAACTTAAAAATCTTACAGAAAGAGGAATTCCTTTATATACTGGCATCAGTTCAGAACATAAGATTTCTGTAACTTGTGGCATAGTCAGGAAAATTTCATTTTTATTTCAGGCCACTATCTCTGTCCAGAAAGCCATCTCTTTCCACCTCTAACTGGGAAGTCTTAATAATGCTTTAAGATTTGGCTGAAATGTCACCTACTCTCTAACATCTTAAATATCAACATGTTTCAAAGGCAAAGCAATTATTTTACTATCTCCATTCCTAAAAGACTGCACATGCATCTACCTCTATTATAACTGATCATCTGTACTATTATTAGTTACCTATCAGTCTCCAGAAGCATGTTACTCATGGTTCTTTCATAAACCTTTTATTATTAATACATATGGTACAAGTTATGTATTTACATGTCTATACAGCAGTTTTCTCAAAGTATGATTTTTGGACTATCTACATCAGCATGACATGGAATTGTTGATAAAATAAATGCAAATTCCTGGACCTTATCTCAGCCTTAATGAATCAGAATCTCTAAGAGTGACAATGAAAAATCCTCATTGCAACAGGTTTCCCAGGTGATTATGTTCATGCTCACATTCGAGAGCCTTTGAACTGGACTCTAAGCTCTCGGGCTTCTGGGAAGAAGGCTTATTTTATATCACCAGCACCAGGCCTCAAGTAGGTGCTCCTTCAAATGTTTTTTATAGTAAATTATTGATTTCAACTGATCACTCTAAGTTGATACTTAAAGGCATTTGGCTACTTACATATAAAGATTTGTCTTAGTAACAAATTCTCATAGCATGTATGTGAACTTGTTTTTAATCAATATATAGTGACTTTAAGAAGTATCTTTGACTGCCTCAGAAGGAAGCAGCCAGAATATTTAAAGCTGCCCTAGACTTTGATGTGAGAATAGGTATCTAATTATAGAGCCAAAAAACATTTATCATAAATGAATGGATTTTCCACTAAAAAAAAACCTTTTTAAAATCTGACAGGTTCTCAACATAAATGCACATGGAAAGAATCTAAGCTAGCCAAGTAGTTTTAATCACAGGATTTAGGGCAAGAGAGACATATAAACCTTACATATTTGGACAAATCATATGTAATTAAATTTCTAGCTTGAAGATGGCCTTCAGACGAAGGCAAACAGCCCCCTTTGTCAAGTGTTTCTCCTAAACCATGGGCTCCCGAAGATCAGGAAACGTGCCTTATGCAACCATTTTCTCCCAGGGCCCAGCACAGTGCTGTCATACTCAACACGTGTATTGAATTGCCTTAATTCCTCAGTCATCTATTACAACTTCATATGAAATTCAGCACAAAGCAAACCTTCTTCAGAAGGTATTTTAGGATAACAATAATGATCTAATAATACTATTGATTTTAATCATGCCAAAATTCTCTGCATACCCTCACTAGGAAAATACTGCAATGAGCATTCAATATGTCGAAAGAGTTATCCTATAGAAAATCTTGCAATTATTTTGGCTAGAAAATAGAGTTAATGAACTGAAATCAAGATTCCAGGGCCAACACATTAAGCATCAGGTTTAAAGCAGAGGTTTCTTAACCACAGCAGCAAGTAGCAATCTTATGGCTTTGTGTGATCATAATACGAATCAAGGAGTATGCAAAATCTAGTATAGATATACTCTTTCCTGAAAGTGTAACGAAACCCAGTATGTATTTTATAACGGTTGTTCAAAATATATGCCATATCCTGAGCTACGTTTTAAAAATATTATTCTCTAATACATTGTTACAGAAAGGAGCTAAGACTTTAAAATTTATGCTTTTGAGAAGAATAAAGACTACTCTTGGTTTTTTAGTTTTGGAAGAAAAGTCCAGGACAGTTTAAATGAGTAAGTTTAAATTAAGTAACGGCAAAAACTAATTTTCAGGTGCCTAGTAAACTGCGAAGAGACAAACTAATAAAAGAAGTGAGCCACCAATATGGCACTGCAGCCTTACAGCCTATATTACCAGTCTTTTGCTGTGTTCTCCTTGATGATGCGTTCTGGGCTCTCTTCAGAACACCCAAGGCAACTGCATTATCAGCATAGGCACTTATGCTATGGTCTGGGATCCATTCTCTGTCTCCTAAAAATGGAAAAGTGGTAAAATTATATAAAGTTGAAAAAGAGGAGACATCCATATTGTTGCTTTATTATATGTATTGCCTTACTGGATAATATTTAGCTAAATAAAAAACATTTATAACAGTGAGGTATATATTATGAAAGAAAATCTCATAATTATACAACAAAAGGAATAAATTCTAAATTGCAAATATATTGCACACACACACACATACAAGTTTGAACAGAAACAAATATTTTAAAAAGTATACAGCAATATAACATAAAATATAATCATTTGTATGTGAAAAAATATATTTGAATACATAGGAAATTTAAGAATACAGGCGACACTAAAACATGGCTTTAAAAGAAAATTATGGATATGTCTCAGAAATCTCACAGATCCTAAGATTTTAAGATGGCATTTAAGAATTATCGTACAATACTTAACATTGATTGATTGATAGTCAATCAAGTGATTTGAAGAATTACTATTAATTTATTAAGGGCCACACTTCTAAAATACGAAAATAATCTCTCTCAGTCTCATTATAGCCATGTTTTCTGACAGTAGCCTTAAATATAAATATATGGCAACTCACACAGGGTTAATAATTCCAGCCAGAAAAGAAGAAAATGATTTATTTATTGAACAGAATTGCCCAGTATTTCCTAAGATGTTGACAAACTGTTTTAAAAAAAGGTGTCAGAAAACTGTTAGCTTGGTCCACAGGCCGTCTGATTTTATGTCTGAATTTACCTGCAATTGTAATCCTAGTACTGGAGTAGTTGCATTCTAAGCTATGAGAAGGAAGTAAGTTGAGTCTTTCATTTTTATCGAAAACAAAGAATCTTTCAAGCCCTTGATATTGTTCAGTTATGGGCTTACTTCTGAGGGCTATTTCTTGTAATAACTAGGAAACAAAATATTCAACAAAGTTAAGTTTATTTTATCTCATCCACACAAACCAGCATGTTCATTCACTGAGCACCTACTATGTTCCTGGCATGGATTCTGCCCACATCAAGTTTAGGTTCTAGTTGTGGAGACATAAGTAATAACACAACATTTATATAGAGTAAATTCGGAAAAATGCATAAACCACAATTACAGTAATAATCTGAAAGTTGCCATCAAATCTAAGGAGGACAGAAGTTCATGAAAAAAAAAGTAAAGTTTTCCTATCTCTTTACTTTCCTTTATTTTCTTCCCTCAGTGTCTTTGCACATAAATTACTCTGGAAAATAGTCTCTCTCATATGCTGTGCTTTTGTACTAGTAGTGTCTTTGTCTATACATAAAATAAATTCAGAGACGAAAGTAAAATACTGATGGAAACAAATCTGATCTGATCATGGTCACAGAGAAAATCCAAGTTAACAAAACATTCACCATGAATAAAATATACCAGTAAGAAACTGAGGCAACAGTGAGCTAAGTAATTTGTGAAGTTTATACAGGTAGAAACTAGCAGACTTAGATTTTGAATATATAGATCTGGCTGATCTGAAGCCTGGGCTTACTCCACCACCCTATGAATTCATATTTTGATATGCTTTCATCCTAGGGAAGAATATAAATATGGGATTTAAAAAGTACATGGGTCTAATAGGAAACAGATTGGAGATGTACCAGTGAGAGCTCTGGATGGACTTAAAATACAATCAGAGTGGCTATCAGTATTCAACAGTTCCCTAATGTATCTAACGAATGCCCAGAAGCCGTCTGTTTCAAGGTAGTAATCACACAAAGAAAATTACGATAACTCTACTCAAATGTATAAATCATATAAATGATATTAAGAAACCAAGCTAGTGACCAATAAAGCACTTCCTTCAAAGACAAGTCCAAGTCCACCCTACTCATGACTCCTTCACTGGCTCTCCCAGACACTGATCAAAAATTCACAGGAATGGGGCTTCCCTGGTGGCGAAGCGGTTAGGAGTCCGCCTGCCGATGCGGGAAGATCCCACAGGCCGCGGAGTGGCTGGGCCCGTGAGCTATGGCCGCTGAGCCTGTGCGTCCGGAGCCTGTGCTCCGCAACGGGAGAGGCCACAACAGTGAGAGGCCCGCGTATCGCAAAAAAATATATTCACAGGACCCCTTCAGCTCTAGTGGAGCTCATATTTGGATTAGACAATTGAAAATATGGAAGTTTCTTTTAAAGCCTAGGCTAACAGAGAACAATGAGAGTGAATTTGCTTGTTTGCCCAATGTCACCAAGTTAACTACTGGAGGTTTCAGATTCAAAACCAAGAGCCCCTGACTAGTCCATGTTCTTCCTGGCACATGCCCCTACCTCACTGCTGCTGCTTTACAACTTAGTACTCAATTCCACACCTTTATGAAGAACTCAATTTCTGGAAATTGAAGGGCAAAATGTACTGTCTTATACTCCATTTTGAAGTCAAGTAATACCACTGCTTAAAATTGCCCCGACTGTCCACTCCTGAATTTTCTACTGGAGCAGAACTGATTTCTAAATAGTTTCTGCTCAGGGAATGGTTTCTACTAGGGCAGGGGAAGAGTAAAAGCAGTTCATGTAGAGTCATTAGGGATGAAAAGAAAGTAGATTCTACCACTAAGTGTAAAGCACTGTGGTTCTATGATATAATCATTTGCCACTTATTTTTTTTTACAGTAGTAGTATAAGAGATCAAAATTAGTAGTTTTTTAACATTTCAATTTTAATGATGAAATACTTTAAATATATAGATATGTACAACACATAATATAACTTTCTCACACAATATCAGTAATTTAAAAGACTTGCTTCAAATATCTATACCAAAAATATATATTAGACTTTATAAGTAGAATTTATTATATTATGGTATTGAAGTTGACATACACTATTACAATGTAAGTTTTTGACTATTATTTCATCTGAGTGCATCCATAAAAAGTTCCAATTACCTTAAATGTTTCCAAAAATGCTATCAGACTCATATTTACTCTATGTATCCTTTCATATTTAAATTTTAACATCACATTTTTGAGATGTATCCACGTTAATAAAAGTAGCTATGTTTCATTCATTTTAATTGTTACATTACTTTCCATTATGTGAATTACCACAGATTATGTATCTGTGAGTTTTGCCAAATGTCTTTTATTAGGTTACAGAAAATAATGTCCCCCCCCCCCAGGGAAGAGGTCAGGCAGGCTGACGCCCCGTATAAAAGAATTGGGTTCTATATGCTCAGAATTCCTCTCTTATAACACAGCGCACAGCACGGGCAGGTGTCACCTAGCCCTCCGCATGATGCCCTGGGGAAACTGGAAAACCAGAGTACTTGTTTGTTCTGTTTGCAGAAATTCATTCTTTGATTAATTGTTTTCTTCACTGGAGGAAAGGGAGAAGCTCAGCTGCCGTGGGTGTTGATTTGGGGAATCTGTTATTGGCTAAATTGTGGGAATGTCTTCCTAGAAGGGATTGGGGTTTACTTTTGCCAGATACATCAGGGCATCAATAGACATGGATCAACATTAGTGTTAATTTATTGGCTTGCAGATTCCAAGTAAGAAATGTACATTCAAACTCTAAACTGAAGCTGGATTAAAGTCCAAGATTTCCATTTTTCAGATAAGATATTTATTGACTTGGGCCAGATCCCCTGCAAAAATCAGTTTCCTTTCATCTTGTTGTACCTGTGAGTATGTCTCCTTGTGTATTCCTTCAGAGACTGAGCAGACTTTTAGGGATTTAAGATTTTTGCAGAGGTCTCAATTCTAATTTCTCACTTTGAAAAGGAAAAAGACCTGTCACTAAGTGGGCATAGAAATCCAAACCCCTAAGCAGAAGCAGCAGCAACTCAATATTCTTTCTTCAACTTTTTTGGTCCCTCCTTCAGTTTAGGCACCCTGGAGATTCATTACAAATGACTGTAAAGTCTTGTTAAAGTGTTTGCCTTCCTCAATTTCCAAATAATTTAACACTTGACTTGTCCAATTTCTAAATAACTTACTATTAATAATCATAATTACTTAAGATTTTTAGTACATAGAACAGAGATTCAAATAGAGTTTTTAAATTTGGCAATAATGCAATAATGAACTGCTTTATCTTTTTTTCTCTAAGAAGAAACGAAAACTATACCCCTATTTCTTTATTAGCCATATTCCTGAAGAATTACCTTTTCAACCGTATATTTACATTAAGGCACAAAAACTGGTTTTATCTACAAAACTGCATTTTGTTTTCATTTTAACCAGTGACTATAGAGTAGGAAGCTAGAAAGGATTTATTACAGTAAATTATTCATAATAATGAATTTCATTTAGAAAAGTAACAGCACTCTTACTATGGTGCATGAGGTGGGCCTTAAATTATTTGTCATAGAAAATCATTTGTTATAATGGCATTTACCATATTAGAATTTGTTCTGCAAGTCATTTCTATTCTTTCCCATGTGAGTTACTCTTCAACTATAAGGTCGCACATTTTAAATTCAATAGGAAGTAACATTTAAGAATATATTGTGTCAATATGAATTTTTTATGTTTATTATAAAATGTTTAATACAATAAACATAATTGATATTTACCAGTGGTGACTCTGTAGTTTTAGAATCTTCAGAGTTTGGCCTCTCATGCAGATTGCTAAATTCCAAGGATTCCTTGTCCTCTTGAGATAATTTCCCCTTAATGGAGGCTTTTTCTAAATCTGTACTTGGCAAAGAATCCTTGCTCTCAAGTGATATGCAGGAATCGTCATACTTTTGACTACTTTCTATATCTATGCTGTCCTCTTTGAAATTTCTCTCAAAAAAGCTGTTTTCCTCTAATTTTTCAACAGCAGGAGAGTAAGCATCAGGATTCACAATGTCACCAAAATCTGCACTTGAAGTTCCTGCTGTTGAAAACACATATTCACAAAAGTTAAATAAATAAATATAAACAAATAAATTGATTAAACTGTTCACTAACCAAAAGTTCTGTGCTATAAACCTTTATCATTAAGCACTATTTTTTTAACCGATGTTTCTTTACTGAGTTCTCAGTGTTAAAATACTTTTACATGGCTTATGTTCATAAATGATAAATATATATATATATATATATATATTCAAGCCTAAAGTAATGGAGGGGGACAAGATATTGTTTTGTAATGCAATCTTGAAATTGATGCAAATTTTCATTTCAGCCTGTGGTTCAATTCCCACTTTCCTACCCTCTCTCCCACTCAAGTTTTATATCAGCAATTTATGAGAAATAATACAGAGGGAACCTTATTTCCCACATTTTACCTCTTTTGCTTAGCATGACTAGTAATGAGGAGAGGGCAAAGGGAAATCTGCCAGATGAAAGAACAGCAGCATTTAGGGGCACAGAAATGTTTAAGCTGGGACACCTGCCTCTGAAAAACTACAAAATGAGCAAAATTATATTAGTCACCCACCTCATTATGTCTGCTTTAAAAAATCACTTGGTTTAGATCACTGCTTTTCAACCTGGCTGCACAATGGAATCATCTGAAGGTACTCTTTAAAACCATCAGCGTATGGGCCTGACCCCAAACCTATTAAATCAAACACTGACAGTGGGACTTAAGCACTGTTTTTTGTTTTCTTCCCCCTCCACCAAGTTCTCCAGGTGATTATAATGTGCAACCAGGATTATGAAACATTGTTCTAGATTTTCTTAAGAATAAAAATTCTTTAAAAAGTTTTGTACCGTATTGCTTTCATTCTCTCTCTCTCTCTCTCTCTCTCTCTCTCTCTCTCTCACACACACACACACACACACACACACACACACACACACATATCCAGACTGAATACAGCTTCATCTGATTAGCCCGTATTCTCTTTCCAATATATGTGTCTTATCTCTATAAACAGACTGTGAAAATAGTAGAGGCTATGACTAAAATAGTCTCCAGTGATACAAACTCTGCCTTACAGTCCAAAGGACTTACTTGTTGCAATCAAATGTTTATACAATTTAGCAATTACACACAGTACTTAGAACTTCCACTTCCAATATCACCTCTTAAATTGCACAAGTACTGTGAGAAATGCAATGAGTTGTATGTCAGAGAAATATTTTATAGAAAAACTTCATAAAAGCTATTCAATTTAATGAAACTTTCATGGTAATGCTGTACTTTCCTACTAAACTTGAAAAGAAATTATCTGAATCTAATATTTTTGCGGATAGAGCTGCCATTTCCTACGTATAAATGTCTACAACGAACCTCTACAATATTTTTGCAAGACTGTAAAATTCCATTATTAGGATTTATTGCTGCTAAAAAGGTGAGAACCCAGCCTCTTAATAATGTTTAAAATGCAATACAGAAAGTACAGATATGATTTAATTTAGTCTCATTAGAAGCCCTTTTAAGTCATAAAAAATAGATGTCTTGGTTCAATATTCAAAAATCAATTATTCTAACCTGTCACATCAACAGGATAAAGAAGAAAAATCACAGGATCATATCAATAGATGCAGAAAAAGCATTCAACAAAATCCAACACTCATTCATGATAAAAACTCTCAGCATATTATAAATAAAGGGGAATTTCCTCAACTTAATAAAGACTACCTAAAAAAAAAAACTACCGTTAATATCATAATTAATGATAAGAAACTAAAAGCTTTATCTCTAATATCAGGAATGAGATAAAGATGTCCACTCTTACCACTTCTTTTCAACATTGTACTGGAAGCCCTAGCTAATTCAGTAAGACAAGAAAAGGAAGTAAAAGGTGTACAGATTGGGAAGGAAGAAATAAATCTGATTTTGTTCACAGATTAGATGATTGTCTATGTATAGATCCAAAAGAGTTGACCAAAACCTTCTGGAATTACTAAGTGATTATTGAATGGTTGCAGGATATAAGGTCAACATACAAAAGTCAATTGCTTTCCTACACACCAACATGAACAAGTGGAATTTAAAATTAATAACACAATATCATTTACATTAGCACACAAAAAGTTGAAATACTTAGGTATAAATCTTAAAAAAATGTAAGATCTACATGAGGAAAACTAGAAAACTCTGATGAAAGAAATCAAAAAACTAAATAAGTGAAGGGCTAGTTCATATTCATGGATAAGAAGACTCAATTTGTCAAGATGTCAGTTCTTCCCAATTTCATCTAAAGATTCAGTGCAATCCCTATCAAAATCCCGGCAAGTTATTTTGTATATATTGACAAAGTGATTTTAAAATTTATATGGAGAGGCAAAGACCCAGAATAGGCAACACAATATTGAATGATTGACACTATCCAACTTTGAAAATTATCACACAGCTATATTAATCAAGACAAAGTGGTATTAGCAAAAATATAAAAATAGATCAATGGAACAGAATGGAGAATCCATAAATAGATTCACTTAAATATAGGCAACTGATCCTTGACAAAAGAGTAAAAGCAATACAGTGGAGAAAAGATAGTCTTTTCAACAGATGGTGTTGGAATAAGCGGACATCCACACGTCCCCAAATAAATCTGGACACAGACCTTATACTCTTCACAAAAATTAACTCAAAATGAATGATAAACCTAAATGTAAAATGCAAAACTATAAAACTCCTAGAAGACAGGAGAAAATCCAGACAATCTTGGTTATGGTAATGACATTTTAAAATACAACACAAAAGGCAGGATCCATGGAAGAAATAATTGATAAGCTGGACTTCACTAAAATTAAAGACCTCTGTTCTGTGAAAGACACTGCTAAGAGAATGAGAAGACAAGCCAAATATTTGGAGAAAATATTTGCAAAACACATACATAAAATACTATTATCCAAAATATACAAAAGAACTCTAAAATTTTCAACAGTAAGAAAACAGACAACCCAATTAAAAAATGGGCAAAAGGCCTTAACAGACACCTCATTAAAGAAGATATATATGGCAAATAAGCATATGAAAAGATGCTCAACATCATACATCATTAGAGAATTCCAAATTAAAACGAGATACCACCATACAATTATTAGGATGGCAAAAATCCAAAACACGGACAATGCCAAATATTGGCAAGGGTTTGAAAAACAGGAAGACTCATTTGCTGTTGGTGGGAATGAAAAGTGGTAAAGTCAATTTGAAAGACAGTTTGGTGGTTTCTTACAAAATTAAACATACTCTTACCAACAATTCTGCTCCTTGGTATTTACTGAGATAAGTTAAAAACTTATGTCCAAACAAAAACTCAAACATGGATTTTTATAACAGCTTTATTCATAATTGCCCAAACTTGAAAGCAACCATGATGTTCTTTAATAAGTGAATGTATAAATAAATTGTGGTACATTCAGACAATGGAATATTATTCAGCACTAAAAAGAAGTGAGCTATCCAAGCCATGAAAACACATGGGGGCACCTTTAAATACATATTATTAAGTAAAAGAAGCCAATCTGAAAAGACTATTGTATGATTTCAGCTATATGACATTCTGGAAAAGGCAAAACTGGAGACAGTAAAAACATCGGTGGTTGCCAAGGGTTAGCAGGGAAGTTTGTGTGAAAAGGCAGAGCACAGAGGATTTTTCGGGCACTGAATCTACTTTGTATTATTCTATAATGTTGGATACAAGTCGTCATACATTTGTCCAAACCCAGAGAACGTACAACACCAAGAGCAAACCCTAATGTAAACTGTGGATTCTGGGTAAAAATGATGTGTCTATGTTCATTGATTTTAACAAAGTATTGTTAAGTAATTTGTACTACTCTGGTTTGGGATGCTGATAGTGGAAGAAGATATGAGTTTGTGGAGTCTGAGGGTATATGGGAACTCTGTACTTTATGCTCAATTTTCCTATGAACCTAAAACTGCTCTAAAAAATAAAGTCTATTCAAATAAATTAAGTATCTTTAAAGTAACACTTAATGGGCATTTGTATTCAGCATTTTCCCAAAGGCAGTTGGAACTCCATGCTCCAGGTAGGTTAAAAATACCTTCTGGCTTAGACCTGGAGCCCTGTAAAGTCCTAAATTCCCATGTGGGTATAGTTCATTGTCATATGATTTAGAGGCTTCGTAGCTGAAAATGTTAAAACCAGCATGATTTCTACAAATCACTGTTCTCTAACATCTGTTTCCCAATGAAAAGGTAATCATCAGTTTTACAACTAGTCCCTTTAAATAATGATCTCTGGCATCTCTCAAATTCTTCACATAAGATATATTTATTGGTTTTTCTGAAAATCCTAAGTAGATAATATAAAATCCTAAGTAGATAAAAGCAGATTAGAAATAATCTAGTTCCCATGTTTTAGTTTCGGAAAGTGAGATCTAAGAAAGGAAGTGACATGTTCATGGTCACACAGCACTTTAAGGCAGAAATGAAAACAAAACCTGACTCGCAGGCCAGGATACTTTGCTATGACTGTCTTTAAATGATGATCTCAGCATCTAGAAATTAAAACCAGACATTAGCACACAGTATTCTAATCTATAGATCCCAAGGGTACTACTAGTAATAACAATGTAGATATATAAACAGATGATTTGTTTTGGTTTTATCATTAATGTGAAACTTTACACAAACTTAAGTATTTTAGGAAAAGATTTAGTGCAAGGGAGGGAGGACAAAAGAGTGTCAATCAGACTTTTGTCACTAAAAGCCCATCTATGTAATCCTTTAAACGCTAGCTCAGTACATAATAACTTTTAGAGTAGTCCTATACCGGCTGCTTTTTCCTCTGAATACAAACACCGTTGTCCATTGACCAAAAAGAGTATTTGATAGAAAATTATGTATTTTCAACCAATTTTCTCCTGAGGACTAAATCTTCTGGGTTTAAAATGAACAGCAAAATAGGCAAAGCTTTTACATACTGCAATACCTATTGGTTTTATTAAGTTACTAACATTCACCATTAATAATATTAAGTAACAACAAAAAAAGTTACCTTTTGAGTTATCTTTACAATAAGAATTGTTGCTCAGATGAAGATGTAAGAGGTGTGTTTTTCCCTTGGTGAAAATATGATGTTGATGGATGTCATTTTCATATAGAAAAGTATTCTGATAATCATGAAATGTGCAACTTTCATGTTTAGGGACAAGCAAAAGAATAGAGTTGAAAGAAATTATATATAAAAAAGTTAAAAGACCCAGCTTATTAAAATAAATACAGTAAAACCTTAAGGGAATAGGGTTATTCACATTAATTTAATATTTGCTTCAACGTACTGTGGACAATTCTGAACTACAAGTAACTAAACAGTATTATGAATTTAAAGGAAATAGGCAACTGGGACAAACCTGATTTAACTACAAATTTTTAATTGACAATTTCTTGTTAAAAATATTCTGAAATAGGGGCTTCCCTGGTGGCACAGTGGTTGAGAGTCTGCCTGCCGATGGAGGGGACACACGTTCGTGCCACGGTCCAGGAGGATCCCAAATGCCGCAGAGCGGCTGGGCCCGTGAGCCATGGCCACTGAGCCTGCGCGTCCGGAGCCTGTGCTCCGTGGCGGGAGAGGCCACAACAGTGAGAGGCCCGCGTATCACAAAAAATAAAATAAAATAAAATAAAAATTAATTCTGAAATAAGTTTGGTTTCTCATGGTCTTTCTTCTAAAAATGGAGAGTTATCTTTCAATCTCATCAAGCTCATGAAATCAAGGTTTTATTGCTTAAATAAACTTTTTATTTGTTCATCATGAACTATATGAGTTCAAAAGCCTTATGTGGTGTAGGTTCAAAAGCCTTACATAGCCTTATGTAAGCTCTACATAGTACCATTATAAAAACTCATGGATTATGCTTAACCAGAAAGGTCCTCTTGTGTCACTTATGATGCTTTATGACTCTTAGAAAAGACACTCTATGGGCACCTCCAAACCCAAGATGCAAAACTATTGCCAAACTGTAATCAGTAACTTTCTCTGCCTTGTCTAACATGGAGGTCAAAGCAAAGACTTGTGATAAGATATATAAAAGAATCAAGTTTGAGAGTAGAAATCCATTTCCTTAGGGATATAGTAGTGCATATAAACCTCTTATATACTGACCAGAAGGTTGTCTCCTGCCAAAAGCACATTTGCTGCTAAATATCTGGGTCTATGTGTCCAAACGTGGGGCTTTTCGGGTCTGAGGGCATCACTTAGGCCCACTGCTGCTCCAAAATGCTGACAGGGGCCTAAGGTGATCTGAACATATAAACAAAGAATCGGTGTAGGGGCTACTTAATAGGAGCTTCATTCTGCTGTTTACCCAACTTAATGCTTTGTAGTCAAAACATGTGAAATCCTAGCTAAAGTTTCAACAGCAAAGAGGACTTAGAATAATTTTTAGCATTACTAACAGATACAGCTAGATATTATTTTTCATTTGGAAATGACAAAATTCTAAAAAAAATTTACAAGCTGAATCATTATAATTCATTATTTAATTTATCACAGAGTAAAATCTACCTAGGAAGTAATCTATAGTTTGGGGGATTTTCTTGTCTCTCAACTTATTAACGTACCTGTTTTTATTTAGGGTTCATAACAAACTGAAGAAAACTCCAAAGAGTATCTTTGGAGAAAGTAAGGAAGTTCATATGAAATGTATGACTTGGGAGGCCATTTCAAATAATAACAATTCCTAAATACATAAGCATCTATTGGATAATCCAGATATTAAGTAAGAGTATAAACATATCATTATAGATAATTTTCTAATTACTGAATGCTGATAAATATTAGCAATATTGTACCCAAATTTAAACATGGCTTAAATAACATATATTCTAACATTAAAGTCACATTTTTTTCATGTTGTGAATTTCTCAAGAGATAGTTAATTTTTTGTGAGTTTTTAATAAGTATCAAAAGTGAATTAGAATGATCTTACCTTTGTTGACTGTCTGTATCTGCTAACTCAACTTTATAAGGCACGACATTTCCCGGTTCTTCAAATTCTGCTTCATCAGTCTTATTAAACGCATGTTGTATAATATTAGTATGTTCAACAAATTCATAATACATTAACCAGCTAATTTGTGCATAATATTTAGAGAATTTTTTTTCTCACAAAGAAATGTCATGAGCTCTCTGACTATATGCCATAGAGCATTAGTTCTAGGAGAACTAAACAAATTCAACAGATATTTGCTGAGGGCTTTTGCTGTGTCAGTACATTTATCACTACTATCACACCCAGAACCAAATATAACAACTTAGGTTTTATTTTGTAACTACTAAGTGCCAAGTAGATCAGTGATTAAGATGTTTTTCATTCTCTGGCCAGCATGTCATACCATATGCATCAACAATTTAATGAAGAGCACACACAAATACACATGCATGTATGTATTTATTTGTTCAGAATCTTCAATTTATCCAGAGCAGAAATAAAAATGTTGCCAGGCATACACACACACACACACACACACACACACACACACACACACACACAGCAGAAGCTATTAACCTCAAGAAGAAAGTAGTACTTAAAAAGGTACTTCCTCATTGTAGTCCTTCTCTGTGACAACCATAGTAAGAGCAACATTGAGGACAGGGGGTATACTCAGCCACTAGAGGACTAGAAAGTCAGAAATGCACTGAGTTTATCACAACTTAACCCTTCAGCCTGGAGCTCTAAGCTCTGACTGGCTCTAGCTCCAGCTTATTCTACCTGGTGTCTTCTAGAGGTTTGTATTCAATTTATTATTATACTAAATCCCTTAAATCTTAATACTATTTTTCCTTTAAATAGAAAATATTAACTGACATTCAACAAACTAAATTTATACAAATTTTATTAAATAAATATCATATAATGAGAATAGTCTTTGTTAAAAAGCCTGATAACGCAGAGAACTAAATAAAACAAACACTAAACTACATTTCTACAAGTTAAAAGAGTGAAACGTCCTCTCATCTCCCATACTATGACACAATATCAATTTAGCTCACAAATTTACTGTCTACATTAAAATAATCGTCTGTTGTATTCCTGTCAGCATATTTAAATTCAAATACTTGTAAATTTATAATACTTGTTATATACTTGTAAATTTATTTCAACAAGAAATCTTGTTGAAAATAACACGTAGTTGTAACTGTATGTTATGAATTTCCTGTTTGTTAAGTAATATGAGTGGTCATTATGAACTTACATCATCCAGTTCGACTATTTTTAGAGATGGTTCAAGTCTCTCTATGTTTAATTCTTCTACTGGCAGAAAAAGAGCTGGGGGTTGTATTTTGATATCTTCAACTAGAAAATAAGATTAAAAATAATATCATCAAAGCATATACTTTACCTGATAATTCATCTTCAAATAACATAGGCAACAATAGAAGAAGAATGTTCTCCTGTGCATCCACACAAAGGAATAAATACTGTCAATTTTCCCAGTTCAAGTAAAATACACATTTACTTAACATTCGATTTTTAAATGAAACTATTTAAACTAAGACAAAGTAAATCTAGAGAATGGAAAGGAGAGTGTACATGATTTTGATCTGGAGATAAAGTGTACACAGTGCAGTTGAGAATGATACAGTAAAGAAAATGAAAAGCAGATGCTGATTAATGCTCAGTGTATATAATTTGAAATAGTAAATTTGAAAATATCTAATTAAGGCTGAACTAACCATCACTATCTTCATCATTTTCATTCTGAGTACACAGTGCCTCACTACTGGTTTTACACCGAGGTATAAAGGTGTCCAGTAGCATGTTTTGACGTTGCTCCTGTGGAGTTCTACAAAACAAGAAAGAAGCAATTAAAAGCCTAAAGTACATTATCTGAAATTTCTCCAGACAAGATCTTGATTTATTTCACAAACGAGTCTACAAAATTAATAATGAAAACCATAGCCGTACCTCTAATTCACAGAAGAAAAGTACAACTGTATAACATAATCTTAATCTACTAAAATAATTTTGTAAATCAAATTAACATCACACAAGGTTTTCAGTTTCATATCTTACCGTTTTTCCTTTAGGATGAAAATCAAAGTTATGATAGAATTTGGTATTTTTGCAAAAAAACACACGGAATCCATGAAACGTATCACACTGTTTACAAAGATAATTTACAAATGTGTGTTGTATCTCACAGACTTGGCATTATGTTGATAAGTTCTAAGAGAACTGAAGACATTTTTCTGAACTTCCACCAAGCCAGTCGCGTAATAAAATAGGCTTCCATGATAAGAATGTAAGGTGTTCCGGCTGTAGCATCTATTATCTAATTAACAATGAGGTCTGATGTGGCCTGTCTCACATACAAGGCAATGAAGCACAGGAATTCTTAGAGGCCTTGTGCATTTGGTTCCAAAGGATAGTCCCAAACAATGGGGAAGGGAGTCACTTTTTAACTGCCCTTAAACCTCACAGCTCTTCTAGATTATGCATGCTCATTGAGTCCCCATATAAAAGTCAGGGCCTTCTTAGTAATATTAGCTGGTGACAATAATACAAAAAATGTACCAGGCTATGTTCTAAACAATTTGGGGTACTGAATCTTAACAGGAATATTAAATAGGTGCTAATATTATCTAAGTTTGATGAGAAAATTAAAGCACAAAGAAGTAAACCAACTTGTTCAGTCATTCAGGTAGTAAATGCAGCAAAGACAATTTGAACTCAAGCAGTCTGCCTCCCTAAGCCCATGTTCTTAATCATTACTCTATATTGCCTCTCTCACAATTTGCAAAGATACTAAAAATTTAATGATCTCCTGGCAAACTGTGACTATGTGCATTTCCCCAGTATATGTAATGTATATATCAGAACACTCCAAAATATTTATATATTATCCAGCTTTGAAGAGCATGTCATCTTACATCCAAAACTTAATTAAATGATGGAAAATATTAAAGAGTAAAGGTCAAAGACAAACTGGCATCTGGTCACCAGCCTCCTTCCAGTTTGACATAGATATACTGTACTAAAAATTCAATCACTGATACACATAAATGTACTAATATCCAGATACTCCTTCATGAAGTGAAAACTTACCTAATTTTAGGAGGAAAGCCCTGAACCAAAGACTTAGAGAGTCCAGTTAATAGAGCACTGGAGCTGAAGGGGTCCCTTAGATTATTTATTCCAAACTCAATGCTTTTCAGGTGATAAAATTTGGACCAAGAGAATTAAAGTGATTTGCCCATGAACAAACGACTAGCTAGTCAATAAACTAACTCTACATTCTGGATTGGGACCCGAACACAATAGCTTTGTCAAAAGATCATGCCACATAAATAAAAGATGACATATGCTTCAGAATAGGATTACCTCACCAGATTTTCCTCTTTTAAAATTTAAACAAATATGTATTGAGCATTGACCAATTCATTTGGGGAAACCAAACTGACCAAATCATTCTTGTGATGAATGGTTCTAACGCTGTGAATCAGTGTTAGGCTGTTTGCATCAGAATCACCAGAGAAGATCTTTTTGAATGCAGAGTCTCATACCCATCCTTAAAAACACTGATTTTTAGGTCTGTCTGGGCCGGAGGAGAAATCAGCATTCTAAAAACCTCCCCCCATGCTTCTGATGATCAGCTAGAACTGAGAAGTACATATAATAAAAAGAGTAGGGGAACTGGAGCAGAAATACCAGTTAATTTTTAATATCCACCCTTAAAATACTCTAAATCCAAATTGTATGATCTCTTTCATGAAACTTTCCTAGCATTTAAAAGATCCACTAGAAACAAAAGAGAAAATAAACCAGTGGGACTACATCAAACTAAAAAGCATCTGCACGGCAAAGGAGACCATCAACAAAATGAAAAGACAGCCTACCAAATGAGAAGATATTTGCAAATCATATATTTAATAGGGAACTAATATCTAAGTAATATCTAAGATATATAAATCAACAACAATAAACCCAAAGAACCCAATTAAAAATCGGCAGAGGATCTGAATAGACATTTTTCCAAAGAAGACATACAGATGGCCAACAGGCACATGAAAAGATGCTCAACATCACTAATCATCAGGGAAATGCAAATGAAAACCACAATGAGATATCACCTCACACCTGCTAGAATGGCCATCATCACAAAGGAATAGCAAATGTTGGAGAAGATGTGGAGAAAAGGGAACTTTATACACTGTTGGTGGGAATGTAATTTGGTGTAGCCGCTATGGAAAACAGTATGGAGATTCCTCAAAAAATTAAGAATAGAACTACCATATGATCTAGCTATTCCATTTCTGGGTATTTATCTGAAGAAAATGAAAATAATAATTTGAAAAGATATATGTACCCCTTTGCAGCTTTATTTAGAGTAGCCAGGATATGGAAACAACCTAAGTGCCCAGCAACAGATTAATGGATAAAAATGTGGTTATACACACACACACACACACACACACACACACACACACACACATGCACGCACGCACATGCACACACACACACACACACACACACACACACACTATGGAATACTACTTAGCTATAAGCAAACATAAAATCTTGACACTTGTGACAACATAGATAGACCTTGATAGTATAAGTGAAAAATGTCAGAGAAAGACAAATGATTTCACTCATAAGTGAAATATAAAAAAATCAAAAATAAACAAACAAAACAAAACAAAAACAAACACATTAATACAGAGAACAGATTAGTGGTTACCAGAGGGAAAGGGGAGTAGAAGAGGGTGAAATGATTAAAGGTGGTCAACTGCACAGTAACGAATGGAAACTAAACTTTTGGTCGTGAGCAGGTTGCAGTGCATACGTGAGCAGGTTGCAGTGTGAAATATAATCTGCACACATGAAACATATATATAATGTTATAAACCAATGTTATCTCAACTACAACAAAAAGAACCACTGGAGATATTAAGATTGCTATTAAGGTCTATCAACACTTACATATTGGCAGGTAAAATACAAAAATCATTACTATCCAAATCAAAAGTGATATAAAAACAAAATGCAATAGAATATATATTTATAAGCCTGTTAAGCCTTTCATAAAATATGACAATCATAGGCAGAAATGAAGTCAGTCATTTAACAAAAGTGTTCTTCTTTTACTGTATAGGAAACTCAGTGTGAAGGGCCCTGAAAGGCAGCCACTAAAAAAGATGTGACCTTGGGACTACTTTTATGTACTAATTCTAAGCTAGAAAGAGGCAATTGACAGATATACACTACTAAGTTTCACACCTGAAAGACTGTTATGGACATAATACTTTAAAAGAGATATAGACAACTTGGGCAATAGTTACATAGGAATAACCAGAATAGTCTATGTATGAACTTAAAACCCTGCCACGTAAACCACAATGGGGTAAAACTACACATCTATTAAAACAACCATCAAAAGAAAAAATAACCTGAGAATACCAGGCACTGGCAAGGATGTGGAGCAACTGGAACTCTCACACATTGCAGAAAAAAATGCAAAACTATTCAGTCACTTTGGAAACAGTTTGGCAGTTTCTCATCAAGATAAACATATATTTACCATATAACTCAGCCATCCCGGTCCAGGTATTTACCCAGGGAATTAAAAACTTATATTCAAACAAAAACCTATATGCAAATGTTTATAATAGATTTAGTCATAATTGCCCAAAACTAGAAACCAGCAGGATGTTATTTAACAGATGAATGGATAAAATATATACCATGATTATGAAATACTACTCTACCATAAAAAGGAACAGACTTTGATTCACTCAAGAACATGGTTGAATCTTAAATGCATTTTGCTAAATGAAGGATGCAAAAAGCTACATATTTTATGATTTAATTTACATGACATTCAGAAAAAGGCAAATGTATAAGGATGGAAACAGACCAATAGTTGCCACAGGTTGAGGAAGAAGGGTTGACTAAAGAAAGAGGGAGCATGAGGGATTATGGGGTGACGGAACTGTATTCTTCAGTACTGTGGTGAACACATGGCTCTAGGCATTGGCAAAAGCCCACAGAACTGTACACAAGTTTATTCAAATTTCAAAAAGTACTCAGGATATGGGCATACCTGAAAGAATGGTAGAACCACTCTAAAGGAGATGGGAAAGTAATGAGTGCCATGGCCTAAGCAACTTTGGAAAACAAGATTTTGACTGGATACTGTAGAAAGCACTATACACAGTGTACTCTAATTGGTAAATTTGTTTCTCACAGTGATATTAGTTAGAGATTCTGAAACTGCTTTACACATATATTAAGGGTGATAAATTAATAAATATATTATAGATACTGAGAGCCAGGATCCTCATTGCAGGTGAAAGAAACCACAAATAAGCAAAGGGAGAACGTAAATGAACCAGTTGATGTTGGCTTGGATGTATGAATATGAACTCATGTTTACTTTAATAGATATCCAGGTAGACAGGTACAGAAGTAAATTTAGTTGAGTGTGTATCCTGGGTTAGTATATATACATGTATCTCCTAGATGTTCTCTGAGAAAACCTAGGATCTGTGACTCCTGAGTAGCAAGGTGCACACCTAAGTTGAGATCTTGGTTTCTGAATAACAGTCTCCAGTAAAAGGAATCAGGTTTCCTTGGAAAAATGATTCCCGGGTTAGGACAGGAAAATGCATCTCAGGTGCTAGAAAAACAAAGAGATGTTCAACGCAAACCAACCAACAAACAAAAAATGGCAAGAACGTATTGAAAGGAGCGAGAAGTCAACCTGAAGGAGCTCTCAATAATCAAAGCAGGAACTTGAGTCAAAAAATAAATGACAATCGTATTGGCTATTAATCCAAAATAAAATAAATATCCATGAGTCCACATAAATAAACAATTGAATAAATAAACCAAAGTGGGAAAAGAGATATTCTTCCTTGAAGAATTCCAATTGATAAATGTAGGAATAGAGGAAATAGAAAATCCCCACTAGAGCAGCAGAGTAATAACTGCTACAGGCAAAATCCACTGACAAATGCTAAAATTAGTAGATGAAAGTTTAAAGAAAAACAGAATTTTGCATCATCTCAAAGTATCTCCCCTAAAATATTTATTACTGTGATGTGATTAAGTCCCCCACCTACCCAATTCATATGTTGAAATCCTAACACTCAGTGTGATGGCATTAAGAGATGAGGCCTTTGGGAGGTGATTAAGTCATGAAGGCAGAGTCCCCACATGGGATTAGCACCTTTATAGAAGAGGCTTATGAGAGCCCTGTGAAGACATCATGAAAAGATTTCTCCCATGAACCAGGAAGCGGGCCATCACCAGACTCTGAATCCGCTGGTATCTTGATCTGGGACTTCCTAACTGCAGGAACACTGAGAAATAAATGTTTGTTTTTTATAAGCCACCCAGTCTATGGTATTCTGTTATAACATCCCAAATGGTCAAAGACAGAAATGGGTACCAGAAGTGGGGTGCTGCTATAAAATTCCTTAAAATGTGAAAGCAGCTTTGGAGCTGGCTAATTAGTAAAGGCTGGAAGAGGTCTGAAGTTTGTGCTAGGAAAAGGCTACATTGCTATTAATAGACCTTTAAAGACAATTCTGGTAAGGGCTCAAAAAAAAGAGAGAGCTTCAGAAAAAGCTTCAATAGTCTTAAAGAATACCGAAGTAATCCTGAATAGAATGTCAGTAGTAATATGGATGGTAAATGCCATTTTGATGAGGTATCAGATGGAAGTAAGGAACAATTTATCATACAATGGAGGAAAGGCAATCCTTGCTAATAAAATGGCAAAGAGCTTAGCTGAATTGCATTCACGTCCTAGTGTTTTATGGAAGGTAGAACTTGTGAGTAATGAAATTAGACACATGGCTGAGGCAATTTCTAAGCAAAGTGTTGAAGGAGAGGCCTGCTTTCTCATGACTGCTCATAACAAAATGCAAGGAAGAGAGAAATGAATTAAAGACAGAATTAATCAAAAGAGAAGCAAAACTTAAAGATTTGGAACATTCTCAGCCTATTTATATTTATATTGAAAAGTATGACACAATCTATACAGGAGAGAATAGGAAGTATATGGCCAAAGGATCATCTCACAGGGAGATCAGTTAGCCATCTAAACAGAAGATATGACCTATTATCCAAGACAATGGAAGAATGATCCCAAAGGCAATTCAGAAATCATCAGGGCTATCTCTCCCATCACAGAGAGCCCCAGTTAGAGCAACAGCCCAGTAAATCCCTGGGGGCAAGGCTGCCCTTGTGACCCCAGACTAGAACAGCCACACAATTCAAGTCCAGGGAGTCACAGAGTTCAGAGCCATTTTAGGAATGGGGCCACTCAAAGCCACAGGGCAGAGCCAACCAGAGCCTTGGGGGCCCAGCCCCTGCCAGGCAAAGCTCGGGGCAGAACTGCTGCCTCAGTGTGTCCAGAAGTGGGGCTTCAATCCCAGTGGGCCTGGACAGCAGAGGATACTCTCAAGATTTAAGGTCTAATAGCATTTGCCCCATTAGTTTTCAGACTTGCTCAGGACCTGTTACTTCTGTTTTATTTCCAATTTCTCCCTTTTAGAATGGGAATATCTATCCTATGCCTGTCCCACTTTTGTATTTTGGAAGCCCAGAACGTGTCTGATTTCGTACGTTCACAGTTAGAGAGCAATTTGTCTCAGAATGAATCATACATTGAATCTCACCCATATCTGATTTAGATGATACTTAGATAAGACTTTAGAATTAAGACTTCAGAATTTTGAGTTGATGATGGAAGGAGTTAAGACTTTTGGAGCTATTGGGATAGAATGAACATATTTTGCATGCGAGCAGGACGTAAACTGGTGGAGGGCAAGGAGCAGAAAGCTCTCTTCTGAATGTTTGTGTCCCCACAAAATTCATATGTTGAAATTCTAACCTCCAAGGTGATGGTATTTGGTGGTGAGCCTTTGGGAGGTGATTAGGTCAAGATGGTAGCACCCCCATGAATGGGATTAGTCTCTCCCCAAGAGAGACCTCTCAGCCCTTCTGCCCTGTGAGGACACAGTGAGAAGACAGCCCTCTATGAACCAGGAAGCTGGGTCTCTCCAGTCACCAAGTCGGCCGGCACCTTGATCTTGGACTTCCCACCCTTAAGAACTGTGAAAAATAAATGTGTGTTGTTTATAAGCCACCGAGTCTATGGTATCCTGACAGCTTGAACAGACCACAATGTTAATTATGAAAGGAAAAGAGTGGTTTTGCAGCAGGGAACCTTGGTGAGTACCACATTAACCATGTGTTCAAGGTTAACATCCAGGTGATGAGATATACTGATAGTATGATCAGGTGATATCATGCACTGAGAAGGGTGCATCCTCTCTGTGGCATTCTTCCTCAAAATGCACAGCCTCAATCTAATTATGAAAAAACACCAGATAGACCCACACTGAGTATATTCTATGAAATACCCAGCAAGTACTCATGTCCAGGTCATGAAGACAAGGGAAGACTGAGGAATTGCAATGGATAAGGAGATAGGACAAAACTGCAATGTGAGATCCTGAACTGAATCCTGAAACAGAATAAGGACGTTAGTGACAAAAACTGGTGAAATCCAAATAAAGTGTGTAGTTTAGTGATTTATATTGTACTAATGTTAATTTCTTGGTGTTGATACATGCACTATGATTATATAAGATGTTACCATTAGAAAAGCTGAATGAATGGCAAGTGGAAATTCTTCATGTTGTTTTGCAACTCTTGATTGCATGTCTTATTTCAAAATTTAAAAAAAATATTAAAAGAAAAGAAATCTGCCCGTGAAAAACAGCTGAAGGGGCGTGGGGGCAGATGGTAACCTGTCAAACAGAAGCTTCAAGGAAGTCATGAGGGCTGATTTTTTAAAATATGAAGGGATACCATGAAGAGGAGAGATTCAATTTGCTCAGTATTGGTTTAATTGGTAGAATTAGGACCAAGTTAGCAACTAGTCAGAAAAAATTGCAGCTCACCAGGAGATATCATAGGAGGCAGAATGTTCCAAGGATGGAGTGGGTCATCTCGGGAGATGTATGACTGGAAGTGAATGAAGCAAGGGCTCGAAAACCACTCCTCAGGTACATTCTAGACAGGTTTTCTAACACCCTGCTTCTCAAAATGTGGTTCAGAGACTAGCATTACCCACGGCAGTATCACATGGGAGCTATCAGAAATTCACAAATGCAAAATCTCAGGCTCCACCCATACCTACTGAAGAAGAATCTGTATTTTGCCATAGTCTCTAGCTGATTCATAGGCACAATGAAGTGTGAGCAGCACTGCTATAGGGCAAACTGAGACCATGGCCTTTAAAGGTACCTCCCAATGTGGTTCTTATATCATGGTAAAATTATGAATGACTCCAACATGTACTCAGTCATCAATTTGGTTTGATATTTAACTTTTAAACCATTTATGAAAGCTACATCTAATGATATAGCCTTTGAATAAAATATATTTGAATACTATTAATAAAACTATAAAATCAAAGGTCTACTTAACTTAAAAGTAACTTTAAAAGTAACTTAAGGGCTTCCCTGGTGGCGCAGTGGTTGAGAGTCCGCCTGCCGATGCAGGGGACACAGGTTCGTGCCCCGGTCTGGGAAGATCCCAGGTGCCGCGGAGGGGCTGGGCCCGTGAGCCGTGGCCGCTGAGCCTGCGCGTCCGGAGCCTGTGCTCCGCAACGGGAGAGGCCACAACAGTGAGAGGCCCGCGTACCGCGAAAAAAAAAAAAAGTAACTTAAAAGGGCTTCCCTGGTGGCACAATGGCTGAGAGTCTGTCTGCCGATGCAGGGGACACGGGTTCGTGCCCTGGTCCGGGAAGATCCTACATGCCGCGGAGCGGCTGGGCCCGTGAGCCGTGGCCGCTGAGCCTGCGCGTCCGGAGCCTGTGCTCCGCAACGGGAGAGGCCACAACAGTGAGAGGCCCGTGTACCGCAAAAAAAAAAAAAAAAAAAAAGTAACTTAAAAGTTTCTGAAGAGTACAGCTCAAAAATTACCTCTTCAAAGTAAGCTTTCATTTATCACATTATTTTTGCTATTATTTTTAAATTCTATACCATATTTGTGCCTTGTTTCCCCACATACACATTTCCACTTCTCAAGGCAAACCCTAAATCAATCACACATTACATACATAAATAGAATTAAAATTCTTATCAGAACGGTAGAAGCTTCACAGGGATTTAATATTGCTTTAAAATTATTTATGCAAATGTGAAGTGCATAAATAACATTGCTACAAAAAAGCATGTCACACACGGATCGTAAATAGCTTTTACATTTCTTATTAATAATGCAAAAAATCAGAAAATACCTTCTGTGTTTTTTAAGCCATAATTTTTCCATGTAGGATAGACTGTCTTCTTTAAATTCAATCATAAGTGGTTCTGTCCAAATTCTCAGATTAGTTTGTACTTCACATTCTTCCAATGACTCTATAAAAATAAACATAATATGCATAATTAAGGTAACCTAGTCTACAAATTACCACATCTTCTCTCAGGATATAGAACTCACCATTTTTGAGGCAAATGTGCTTTGATATTTGTCTGTATAATCAATAGTTCTAGGCTTAAATGATGCAAAAGTGTTAAATATTGGTGATTTATTATATTACTGTATAGATAGTTTTCTTCAATAATTTCTTGAAATGAAAAAAATCTTATGATTCACAAGGTTTTTTAAAGCAACTAATTATTTTACACGATAAAGTACAAATGGATTCATTATATATTCTATAAGTGCACACACACATAAAGGTATGTGTTAGAGCCACTGACAATAATATTTACACATTATGGGAAACAGAAAATAAATAACTCAAAATGGCACCTGGAGAAGACAACTGTCCTCATGAATTTATATCTACATGGCAACTTACTTCCAGATGCTTAAGATGTTTCTGAAGTTCTACTAAATTAAAACCACCATTCAAAGATATTTAAAACTGATGGAGACTTCTGGGAAAGAAAGCAGCATAAATGCAGAGTTGCTAGTCTCTCCACCCTCCTAGATATTAGCCCTCTCTCTCCATAATGACCCACAACAGGAGGAAAACTGTGGGAGAAGATAGAGAAGAAGTAAAGAGGGAAACAATTACTTTTTTATAGACTGAAACTAGAGAATAATCCCAAGCTCATACTGCAGCCTTTAATAAACAGCTTTTAGAAACAGCCAAATGCCAGCGATAGAAATAAACCAAAAGAATGTAAGTCATCCACTCCTATTCTTCTCAAAGTGTAGAGCAGCGTTGAAGAAAGCAACTGGAGGATGTTCTGAGAACCGCCATCAGGACGCATGAGCTGAAAGAGTAGGAGTCAAGGACAAGAGCAAGTCATAGAAGAAAGGAGAGCCCTCCACTGTGAGTCCTCCTTTTCATAAGAAAACAAAATATTTCCCGGCAGGGAAGCCGAAAGAGGAAAAAAATGAGGACTCACTTTACTTTCCTGTCTTAGGTCATGGAGAAGAGTCACTTGGCTTGAGAGATAACCCCCAAGCCTACAAGGGTGATGAGGAGGGAGGAGATGGAGCAGCTGACCTGGGACTCACTCTTCTGCCATCACCAATGGCACATTCCCAGGAAACAGAGATGGCAGGTGGCCTGGGTTAACTTGCTTGTGAATATGCTAATAACTAGACTTTCTGGCAAACAGATTAATGATATTTTCTAGAAAGAGAGTCTTTAGCTACGTAATGCATTCAGCAGGCTAAGTTACCTTCATAATGCATTCAGCAGGATAAGCTTTGTTTCAAATTGCTTACATCAAACAAACCTAGAACACACGGATTCATGAGTCATGTCTCCCTGAACAATGCCACACAACCTATGGAACTGAGGTTCTGGTTTGCTCCCTTGTTTAATGGTTCCCTAGCTACCTTTTGTGTGAAGTTGTGTAAGACGTCCCATTGTTCATATTGAAGGGATGATGGGTATTTTCCTTAATAGACAATGGTTTTAAAAGTCTTAAGGTAAATTTGCCCAAGGTATTTAAGGAACAGCCAGGAGGCCAGTGTGGCTGAAACAGAACAAGCCAGGGAGAGAGTAATAGGAAGTGAGATCACAGAGATAGGGACTTCAGATTACATTGAACCTTCTAAGCCATTGTAAGTATTTGCCTTTCACACTGAAGGAAATGAAATTACAGTTCACTAAAACGTAATCAAGTTAGAAATCAATAACAGAAATCACTAGAACACTTGAAAATTCAAAGCTAACGGCCAAGAAACACAGGAATACATACTCAATGTCATTTGTAATGAGATACACAAATGAAATATACAATTTCATCTCTATCAGACCAGCAAAAATTTTTTAAAACTGACAGTTAAAGTGTTGGTGATAATGGGAAGCAGCCAAACCATTTATATACTGCAGAGAGGAGTATAAACTAACACAAATACTCTGGTAAAAAAAATTCAGGTTTACCTAGTATAGTTAAAGACACAGACACCCTATGACCCAGCTATTCTGCTCCCAGGAAGAGACACCTAGAAATGTGTACACATGTGTATTAGGAGACCTGTGCAAGAATATTCAAAACAGCAGTGTTTGCTGGGTAGGGTTAAGGGAATAAGTGATGTTGAAGCACTCAGAAACTAAAAATAATGGAAAGCTGTTACCAACCCTAGGCTTGAGAGGACAAAGTAGGAGAAATTTGTAAGAAGTCATTGAAAGCAAGGGCTGTGGATGAAAGGTCATCTAAGTGCTGCTCTGTAACATAAGTAGAAAATGCAGTCACTGCAAAATCAAAGCACATTAAGGAGAGGAAAAGTAAGTACTTCTACCTCTTTCTTACCCCAAATGGGGATCAACCTAAACAAACATCAATACTTAAACAGGTAAACAGTGGTGTAGTCATATAAAGAAGACTTTTAAGCATAAGACTCTTAAGCAGGGAAAATGAATGAAATACAACTATGCACATCTTTATGGGTAAATCTCAGTAAATTATGTTGAATAAACAGGTTGAAAAAGAGTACATATACTAGTTTTCCATTTACACAATGTTTAAATACATGCATATTTAACAATATATTGTTTAGAGATACACACACGCAGTAAACTGCAAGGAAATCAAGGGAATGAAAAAATACAAATCCAGGCTAGTGATAATCACTTAGAGGGGAGGGAAGAGGAAGAGAACAGGTTCTTAGTGTTTTGTTTTTCTCCATAAGGTATATAAATTTTATAAATGTTCTTTTTATCTACTTAATATCTTAGGGAAAGGAAAATATTTACAGACACATACATATAATATACACGCACATAAACAATCACATTTATAATACTCTGAGGCAAAATAAAATCACATATTATATCAACAGAGGTCCTCATCTTAATGATTTCTCCATGGCAACCACACTGTTGACCTCATTTCTTTACTTAAAAACACTGTCCTCCATGGGTTTTTATGATAATACACTTTGCCAACTTTCCTCCTATGTCTATGCCACTCTGTCTTGTTTGTAGCCTTGTCTTTCCAAGCCACTAAATGTAATTCCTCTCTAGCTTGTTGTTCTACAACCTTGCTCTCTGAGGTCCAGCCATGCACATCTACCTTCAGTTCCATTAACACGATATGCTCTCTTCATCATGGAGCCTTTGTACATTCTAATTTGTCTCCACTCTCCAACTCATTTTCTAGACTTCAACTTGAATCTTGGCTTCTTAGAAATCCCTTTTTAATTATCAGTCAGGGTTCTGACAGGAAAGAAAAAACTCAAAGGGGTAATTTGAAGAAGATCAAATGAAGGGACTAACTTATAATCATGTTAAGGTTAAGGGAACAAGTGATGTTGAAGCACTCAGAGACTAAAAATAGTGGAGAACTGTTACCAACCCTAGGCTTGAGAGGACAAAGTAAGGCAAGTGTTGTAAGTAGTCATGGAAAGCAATGGCTGTGGATGAAAGGTCATCTGAGTGGAGCTAATGATATATGCAGACAAAGCAGTAACTGCAAAATCTCAGCACATAAAGGAGAGGGAGAGTGAATACCTCTACCTCTTTCTTCTCACCCTTCAATGTTCTGCTAGTGTCTCCAACTGGTCAAACCCAACCAGAAGCCAGAGAACAAGGGAGTCCACATGATGCAGCCTCTAAAGATCAACCTCTAGGGGCACAGAGTAGGGCAGAAATGGGAAAGAACGGATCTGGAGAGACAGAGTCTACTTAGTTTGCATCTAAGCATCCATTTGTCTGTCTGTCTCTTCCTCTGAAATCAAAACAAAACAAAACAAAACTAACTCTTGTCTGAAGCACAGGGAACACAAAGTTCTACAGCCACTATGTATCACAGGGAGATTTCAATTTAGTGATACTCCCAACTAAATTTAAATGTTAGATACCAGTAGTATGTGTCATATTAGGTATCAGGAAAAAGAGAGGAGAAAAAAAAACAATTACTCAATATAAAACTTAGCTGCCATGGTTCTTCATTTTGTAGCTGGTTTTGAAGCCTACCTTGATTTGTTTACCATAGCTTCCTTCTCTCACCACCCATTCTGTTTACCTTACTGTCTGCCAACCCCTTTTACCTGGTAGAGTGACTAAAATCTTCATTCTCAAAAGATTCAAGACCATAGAAGCCCTATTTTCATTGGGTTGCCACATTTTTCCAATGAACATTATTACTGGACACAGGACAATTAAGTATGCCACTGAATGGTTTGCAGATGAAGTCTATCTTTTCTTTATTGTATGATAATCTAATTGTTCCTTCATACTTGTGCTCAAACAACATGGTCAGTACAGTGACCCTTCCTGACTATTAACTCAGTGCTGACGAGCCCCAAATGGCAGTGGGTAGTCACAGCTTCCTGTTTAATGGAAGTTTTGCCAGTTTCATGTAATATAGAGCCCCTTGTAGGAAAAGCACCCCAAACTCACAAGATGTTATTTCTCAGCTGTAACCCATACTGAACCTTCAGCACGCCACTCCACAAAACTATCAAGCTAGCTGGATAGTGCTGCACATGGTAAGATGAGTGAATTCCATGAGTATAGCCTATTCTTATACCTTTTTCATAATAAAATGAGTGTGTTGATCTAAGACACTCATTGTGTAAGACACCACAGTGACAAATAAAGCTTCTACTGGCAGATACACTACAGGAAGAGAAGGCAAATCCTTTTCTGAAATATGTAGCTTTTCCCATGAGGACAAATTATTGCCCTACCCATGATGGAAAGGGTCCAATATAATCATTCTGTAACAGATACTCCCTGTTCACAAAATCCACTTAGCATCATGCCATCAATATAATGGGCAAACATTATCTTCTGATCAACGTTCTTTGGGACTATATAATGCTAGAAAGCTGGAGAGCTAATGTAGGTCTGAAGCAAGACTGTGAAGGTATACTGTAACCCATATGATATCAAACTATCTCTGGCTATATTTATTAATAGAAATAGAAAAGAATACATTTGATATGTCAAGGAGCAGTAAACTATAGCCCTTGGGCAAAATCTGGCCCACTGCTTTTGTATGGCTTTCAAGCTAAGAATGGTTTCTACATATTTTAATGGCTGAAAAAAAATCAAAAGAAGGATAATATATTGTGACATGTGAAAATTATGTAAAATTCAAATTTGTATCCATAAACAAGGTTTTATTAGAAAATAGTCACACTCGTTTGTTTATATATTATCTTTCATGATACAGTGGCAAAGTTGTATGGCCCTTCTGAATGGCCCTCAAAGCTTAAAATATTTACTATCTGTCACTTTACAGAAAAATCAACCCCTAGGCTAGGTCAATAGCTGTCTCCCTCCTCCAACCATGGAGAATGTGTTGGTTTTCTCCAGCAAAGACACTACATCCAGAAAAGCAACTGTGACCTGTATCATCATCATCGGATCAAGTTTACTCTAATCTGTAGTCATTTTCCAAGATCATTGGCTTTTGTACCAAATAAGTAAGTTAAATGGAAATATAATAAAAAGCAGTATTCCTGCATCTTTCAGGTCTTTGATGCTGGCATTAATCTTTGCAATCCCCAGGTATTGCTTCTGGCATGGTATTTTATTAGCATGGACATTGGCAAGGGAGGGAGACAGTTCTAGGGTCTTCTACTTACGTACTACCATAACAACCTTTATGCCACAGGTCAGACCATCAACATAGGCATTATTCCTGTTACTAAGTATATCCGTTCCCAAGAATCAAGACTGGAAAAATAACCACATAATGGTCTCACAGTCCCAATGCACTATGAGACAGAATAAAGACAAGATTCTATCATTCCACTTCCATAAATCTCTAAGACTGACTGGTGGATTATGGTGGTACTTAGGGTCTCCAGGGTGTCTAACTGTCGGTTCAGACCCAGAATCTAATAACCTCTCTGAAGGTCTGGGCATTGCCTTTCCTCAGTGCATGTTTATCCTGGTAAATAGCCATAAATTCTGTAGTGAAAGCTTAGAGGAAGATTCATAGTGTACCCTGTGACCACACTACAAAATCCTACAAAAGGACCCAGCCTCTGCCTCAAGGGGCTTTAGATTTGTGGTGTGGCTTAGGGCTGAGAACTTTATAATAAACTCTGAATCCCCAGTATGGGAGCTCAAGTTGGGTCTCTGTGCATCAGGATGGAAATTTTCTACTCAGATAGGAAAAACAGGAGTCTATACAAACTTTTTCATTCTTATGTACTCCAATTAGTACCACAGATCTCTGTGAACTGAAACAATCTAATTACTAGTCTTCCTTGCCCCTTATTTTGGTAATTTTTCCACTATAACTTTGATAATTATATGCCAACATCTGGCCTCTACTATTCCATGTTTCCATGATTCCTTTGAAATCAGGCAGTTCAATTCCATTTAAGCATCTTTATCCACAATCTTCAGCCTATAGAGGAAAGCTACAACATATCAGTTCTTCTATTATTTTTAAATACTATGTCTTCAAAGTGGACAATCAAAAAGGTATTTCTATAGAAGACTTAATCCTTTTCAGAGTGAAAAAGTAAAAAATACATCAAAATGTGAAAGCACAAATAAAAGAGCACATAAAATAACATAGTCAATGAGAGTTATGTTGATGTACATGCTAAAACAGGGTATACAAATACAGTCTTGGAAGTATTAACAAAATTGATGTATCATGAACAAATGTAGGAAAAATGTTTGAAAGAGAGAACATTATTTAGTAAAAAATCAGATTTTAATTGGGAATAAGGTGTGTGATATCTTGACATTAGGAATTACACTATGTTACAAAAGAGGACTAATCAGGAGAGGTCCTTCACTGGGAAAAAAATGAAATAAAAATCATAAAACTGAATGCTGTCAACTAAGTTACATGATTTAAGTTTATTATCTAATATTTTATTTTTAATGAAAAGCAACTGGAAGCCCCAACAAGACTCTGAGTAATAAAATTAATAAATGTAATAAAAGTAATAAAAGTAATAAAATTAATAAATGAATACTCAAAAGGTACTGGGAAACAAAGAAAAGACACTGTACACTTCAGTCATCCAGATCGTCAATGTCTAGAATACACGTGTGAAAATTACCAAGGAAAAATAAAAACAAATATTTCTTCAAAAAGAAAGAAAAACAAAAGACAAATTAATTATTCCCCTGAACTTCACAGCAGTCCCTGAAATATACTTCTCAAGACATACAAGAAAATTCTCTATTCCTCATCTCATAGATCCTCCTGTTTTTTGTGTTGTAATTACAGTTCAATAAAGGAATAGTTGTTCTGACAAAACTTTCTGCTAGAAGAGGAGCTGAGAGAATCTAATTCTCTATTCATTTGACAGCCCGAATTTATGTAGGAAACAAAGGCAAATATATCCCCAATGCCCAATTCAGGGGTTTATAAATATTAAACCACTAAACCAATGGTCATAGAGTGACTACCCCTTTGAAGAGTTATATCAAACTACTATCCCAATGTTTCAGTGTTTCTGAACACTGCATTTATATTCACGGAGAATGGAGATAAAATAAATTCAGCTTTATTTTAAAGCATTCATTTTATTAAAAAAAAAAAAAAAAAAAAGCGGTACCTGGTTTTGCTGCATGTAACTTCTGTTTCTCATTGTCATCATGATGCCCAGTTCTCCATTGCTTTAGAACTTCTTGAAAGGACTGGGCAGAAGCTTGTTCAACAAATGGCCCTTCACACAAGAGCCTATCTCCTGGATTTGCACATTCTTCTTTTTTTGTTGTTGAAAGTTCTACCTAAAACAATTAACAGTGTATCTAAGTATGCTTTACTAAATGTTCTGTATCTTACAATACAGGTAGCATTAATTACTGAGCATTGTGAATCACACATTATTTTTAAACTTAGAATAGAATGTTTTTAAGTTGTACTTATTTATGTGCTTTACTGATTTCTTTAAAACTATAGACAGTTTTAAACGGTCTCTTCAGAAAGTACTAAAACTAGAGCCTACAGGACTGAGGGTTTATCATTAAGTTATCCACCAGTGTTTTCCCTGGAAAGCAGTGATAGCCTTGTATCTAATCCTACTTCTCCAGTCGCCTGTTCCCTGTAACCTCCCCACAGCAGAAAGAAGAGTTTCTTAACATGTAAATCTGATGTCACTTCTCTGCTCCAAACCCTCCAATGACTCTCTGTGAAACCCTCAGTTCCTACTAGGACTTACAAGGCTGTACACAACCTTGTAGCCCCCTGCCTTTCACTTCACTTCCTTTAATTCTCCCCTTCATTCACTCTGCTCCAGCTAAACTTATCTTCTTTCAGTTCTAGGAACCAATCAAGCGTATTCCACTCGAGGGCCTTGCGCTAGCTATATCCAATGCCTGGAATGGTCCCTCTTCATATCTTCACACAGCCATTCCACTCATTTAATTCGGTCTTGGCTCAAACGTCATCTACTCAGAGAATAGGTGATGACGCTACTGATGACCCTAAAAACAAAGCCCCTTTCTCCCCCACTTTCCAATCTCTTATCTGCTTTATTTTTCTCTCAATAACTTATCTCCATGGGAATTTACTCTACATGTTTGTTTATTGCTGGTCTCTCCCCATTAGAATGTAATAGGATCAGGAATGTTGTCTGTTTCCTCAGTGCCAAGAGTAGTGCCTGGCACAAAGTAGGTGCTCATTAAAAGTTAGCTGAATGAATGGACAAATTAATGAATGTAGATAAAAAACTGCCTGCTTCTCAATGTAATGATGGGGGGAAAGGATGAATTCCATACAAAATATAGATCCACTGTGAACACACAGAAGAAAATAAAGGTAGGATTTGGCAGTTATCCAGTGAATCAGAGAAAACAGCCAAATTAGGAGACTAGAGCAAAGTAAGTTCCACACCAATGCTGAATTATCAAATGTGGATTACCTACACTGATGAAATTGCTAAATCTCCATTGTGTATCTTCTAGATACAACAGTAGAATCCTCTGTGTTCAGCCCTTAATTGCAAAAAACCAGGCAGATTGTCAGTGGACAATTGAGAGAAAATCGTTAAATATATGCATATATAAAATTCAGTATAAACAAAAAGCATCTGGAACCTACAGACTAGTTGTAGTGTCAACAACTATGCTAGTTGTTGACACAGAAACACAGAAATAGAAATAGAAGCAAAGAGCAGGAATTTAACTCAGATAAACAAGAATCCTATGGACAAAAAAGTGGCAGGGGCAGTATTCTGGAGTGAGGGAATGGTAAATATGTTAAGGCATGGAGTTAAAGAACACAGTGGCATGGAACTGTATGTAGCTGTGTTGCTATAGCAAAAAGTGGGATATGAGAAAATATAAAGGGTGGAAAGACAAGTAGGGGCAGATTGTAAAGGATCCTGCCTGCCATCCAGAGAAAATTACACTTAAACATATTGGAAATGCAAACCTACTGAAGAGTCCCACCCAGTAGCTACTGAAGGGTCCCACACAGTAGTGTGGGAGAGAAAGAAATTGGAGAACAGTGAGTTTGGATGCAAGGAGACCAATTAAAATTTACATCCATTTCTCAATATCTATCAACACTACAAATGCACAACCCTCTTCACCTAAGAATTTTAGGATTTTATCATATGGATATACTCATATGTATGCAAAACAATATTTTTCAAAATTATTTTTATACTATAATTTATACTGGCCAAAGATTAAAACAGTATAAATGCTGATCAGAGAAAACATAGTTTAAAAGTTATTTTATATCCAATACAGTATTTTACAACCACTATATAGAATGAGAAGGCTGTGGAATACACTTATATGGATAACAAAACTACTGCTTAGTGTAAAAAGCATATTTGCAGAGCAGTATGCAACATATTAATATTTGTGTTAAGAAATACATACACACAAAAGTAGAATAATTATTAACTTCTAGAAGGGGAGAGAAGAAAATGCACTTTTCACTTTATAGACCTTTTGCACTTTAAGCAAAAGCTAATTTCAGTATTTGGAATAGCAATAAGAATAGAAGTGACCAAATATTCAAGAGTTTTCAGACGGTTTTAAGATGAGATGTGGTAACTGATTGGATATGCAAAGGAGAAAGAGAAATGACTATAAAAAATAAATGTTCCTGGGCCTCCCTGGTGGCGCAGTGGTTGAGAGTCCACCTGCCGATGCAGGGGACACGGGTTCGTGCCCCGGTCCAGGAAGATCCCGCATGCCGCGGAACGGCTGGGGCCGTGAGCCATGGCAGCTGAGCCTGCGCGTCCGGAGCCTGTGCTCCGCAACGGGAGAGGCCACAACAGTGAGAGGCCCGCGTACCGCCAAAAAAAGAAAAGAAAAGAAGAGAAATGTTCCTGCTGGCTTGGAGAGCTAGAAGAGAGCCTGCCACCAACAGTAACATCCATAGGTTTTGGAGAAGACATGATGAATTTCGTTTGGAAATACCGAGTCTTAGAAGTATGTGGGAAGGTATTTACAGGTACTCAGTAAGCAATATGTGAATGCGTGTGTATATGTATGCTGCACTCATGAAGATGCACTGAAAACTCAGTGCCTTAATACAAAATGAGTCAAGTATTCTGGTGATTCTAGCAGCTTTCCAGGGCAGCTCCTTTCCAAGCAATGAATCAGAGACATAAGACATTTGCATTTTACAGCTATGCCTAATACTTGGCTTCCACGCAGCGGTGGCAGGATAGGAAAAAGCCAGAGGATAGTACATTGGCTCTTAAATGTTTCAGCTCAGAACTGTCATATTTCACTTCCACTCAGAGCACATCAGGACCCTGCCCGATTCTACAGGGGCTAGGAAATTTGAAGAAGCACATGGAATCCAATGCTGTGCATCCATTACCCCTCTAGGCTACATGATACCCCACAAAATACGTTTTAATATCCCCACTTTCCAGAAAAGGAAACAGAGGATCAAAAGGCTAAAGTAAACTGCCCGATGTTACAAAGCTAGAAAACCAGAGTCCGGATTTCAAACCCAGGTTTCAGTCTCTAAAATGAAAGTTCTTTCATGAACTGCACCCATTTCCAAGGATATCCACTGGCTTGAATCCATAAGAAAAGCCCTAAGACAGATATCAGGCTTTAGCAACATTTTGACTCTTCCAGGCATTCAAATTGCTTGGTAAGCCAATTAAAAATCAGATTCCTGGGCCCAACCTAGATGTAAAAAAAATCGAAGTTTGAGTGGCAGGCCAGGAATGCACATTTTTTACAAACTTACCCAGTGATTCTGATGCTTATTGCAGTTGGAGAACCTCTGCTCTTCAGCACAGAGTAGTACCAAGCATATGAGGAGGATACTTCTTTAGTGTGTGCACTGTGTACAGGTGCACACTTGAGGGTCGACAGCAGGGATGCCCAACCAGGACTACTCACTAGAATGACTGAGCAGGTGTTAAAACCACACATCTGGACCCACCCAGAGAGATGCTAAACTCAGTCATGTGTGTTTCTCTAATGTTTCTCCAGTTGATTATAATGTGCATTCCTGGATAAAACCACTGAATTAATGGCTTTAAGTTAAGACCAGGGGTGGAGGGTCTATACAGCATACACAGTTACCGATGGGGACAAGAGGCAGCATTTATTTTAGGGATTAAAAGAGCAGGCAAAAGAGTAGCTCTATAGTTTTCTAGTAGAGCTAGTTACTTAAATCCTCTCCGGCTTTCTCATCTGTTAAGTGAGATAATAATAATGTAAAACTTATATGGTTACTTTGATTATTGGATAAGATAAAGCAATTAAAGGATTAAGCCTAGCATACAGTGTTTAATAAATTTTAGCTGTTGATTTATCACTATTTTTATTGGTAGGATAAATTAGATAAAATGGCAGGCATGAAGGAGAAACCCTTAAAACCACAGCCTCTGGGTAATGGCTAAAAGCAAGTAATTTGGGGTCATAAGGCCTGGGTTCAAACTGAAGTTCCACTATCAATGATATCTTGGGCAATTAAAAAAAACTGCTTTGCCACTATTTCCTCATATGAAAAAAAAGAAAAAATTTTAAAAGGGTAAAAAGAGATAATACACATAAAATATGTAGGATGGTGTCTGGCACATAGTCAGTACATTATTATTCTAACAAGACTGTAACTCATTCAGTGATTATTCACAAGCACCCTTGGCAGGTCTATTAGTGAAATTCATGCCAAACTGCTAACCTTCCTGGACAATTCAAGTATACTTTCTTCACTGTAAAGAGGGCCTACTACCTACTACCATGTTTTCTTTTATGCTCTCTGAGCAAGGGTTAGGAACTCAAGGGACTGAAGTTCAAGTCTGATTCTGTCACAAAGTAACAAGCTGTGTGACTCTGGCCAAGTTACTATTTCTGAACTACAGTGAAAAGGCTAGTGGCATCTAAAAGAATGAGGATTATTAATTACAAGGATCAAAATTTGAGGAAGTTTCTTTCTTGCTAGAGAATCAATACAAGTCTATTATTAAAACACAAACATGAGCTGATGAAAGCTTATCTAGTACATCATAGGATAAGTAATCAATCTGAATGAACACACAATTTGGTATAAATCTGATTTTAAATAACTGTGAAATTGCCTCTCACCTAAAACACTTGGCAAGGTTTTGTATTTTTAGCCTCTCTGAGATCCTGATTAATATAAAATTGTTATATTGCATTGTGGGGTTTTTTTTATATTTCTCCCAAATATTCATTTCCTGATGTGGTGAAAATGCCTGGAAAGCAATATGATCAAAGGATCATTCATCAAAAATCTAGTAGCCAGGGGCTTCCCTGGTGGCGCAGTGGTTGAGAGTCTGCCTGCCGATGCAGGGGACACGGGTTCGTGCCCCTGTCCGGGAGGATCCCACATGCCGTGGAGCGGCTGGGCCCGTGAGCCATGCCCGCTGAGCCTGCGTGCCCGTAACAGGAGAGGCCACAACAGTAGGAGGCCCGCGTAATGGAAAAAAAAAAAAAAAAAAAAAAATTGTTTCATTAGAAAAATCAAAGGATGGTATGATAAAAAAAAAAAAAAAAAAATCTAGTAGCCACAGAAATCAAAGCAATCTCTTTAAAAGGATTTTTACAGTGCAAGTGTTTCTGATTAATAAAAACACAAATTCATATTAACCAACAATGTGATCAAATCATCTCCAAAACTCTACAGCTCTAGTTGAGTATATGAATGACAGTTTCCATGATCATGTATGACAGAAAATGTCTACTATATTTTCCTCAGCTTACCTCAGAGCTGCTCCCCTGAAGAAGAAGAGATTTGGTTTTATGCTGACTTTTACTAATCCCTTTTGTAGAATGATTCTCCCCTTTGGGTTCATCTGGATTAACTTTCTTTATAAACTGATGGGCAACATCCAATACATTGGATAGTGTTTGAGATTTTGCCTATAAATAAACAAAATAGGAATAAAAAGCCTAATATGTCAGTTTAAGTAATTTAGATATATTAAATCATGTTTTCATTATTCTATGACTAATAAAATTCAATACATTTTATTTAATATTTAAAAATACAAATTGCCATTTACATCAACCGTATAATAGTGACAGCTGCCATCTATTGAAGGGCTAGTTTGAGCTCATACTCTCCTAAGTATCTTAAAAACATGTTATTTAATCCTCAACTCTAAGGCATAACTATTTTTATCATTGTTTTAGGGATAAAGAAAGGAAAGTTTTGAGGGTTTAAATAACTTGCCCTTGGTCACATGGTGAGTGGGTGGCAGAGCTGGGAAGTGACCCCAGGTGTGTATAATTCTAATGACTCCTAGCCTTTCCACTATATCGACCCTAAATATGTAGGTGTGCTATTTTGCGCACATCACAGCTAAAGAACTAAATATAATCTAGCAGGAGCCTGAATAAGCAGTAATGAGTATTTTGTTGGTGATAAAACATCTTTAGAAAGTATCAACTACTCAAAAGTGCACATCCAGAAGTGCCCTAGCAAACTCCAAGTTGTTCTCGCCATGCCTTTGCTCATGAGTTTCACTTACCAGGAAGGCCCTCCCTCCTCTATTATCTTCTTTGCTGGGCACACTCCTACCTCTCCTTCTAGATTCACCCCAAGTTACTCCCATGGGTCTAGGCACCTCTCCCTGCCGCCCTCCCACAGATGCATGAGGCACCCATTCTCTGCACCCTCTTCCTACGCTGAGGAGATCCCTACCAGCCCACACAGTATTGATTTTATATTATCTTTGGATATCTGTCTATACCATAAAAGTTCACAGAAGAAAAACAGAATGTCTTCTTCAATCTTTGTGTGGCTACCACAGTGCCTGGTAAATAGCATATGGCAAAATAACATAAAAATAAGGTGTTGGGGGAGAGAGAGGGAGAATTACAGAATTAAAATAAATAACTGGGAAACAAGAATTCAAAAAGCCTTTTCAAGTGCCTTCAGAGTGGCCAGAAAAGAACAGGCAAATCTCAGGAAGGCCCTATTTTCTAAAGGACTTCCCATCGGCAATAAGCCTGGTTTGCCCAAGGAGACCCTGCAGGATTCTGGATCCCATCTGAGCTTGAACCAAACAAACTCCAGAGGGAAGATGCAGGCACTTCAGAGACTCTCTAAAAACCTGACATTAGGAACACAAGTAATAGGTCTTACTTCTTAGCAAATGTTCTCAAGATAGAGGAAAACTTCAGCAGGGATCAGAAATGATTATTTCATACTTTCCCATGAAAATGTGCCTATTTTAAAATTTTCATCTAGCTACCTATTTAAATAGCTAAGACTACTTTCCAGTTATGATCTTCAGCAAATCTATTAAGATTCACTGCAATCTGATTCTGGAATAAATCAGTGAACATCAAATTAACTAGTGTTAATTACTTCATACTGAATTAATAAATTTATCTATGAAAAATGACTAAAATGACCTATGCACACATATTGCTGTCCATATACAAACCTATGGCATCTGCTCCAAATTTTTCCAAAGATCATCAAAAAGTCCCCACCAACAGTGTATGAGGGTTCCCTTTCCACCACATCCTTGCGAGCACCTGTTGTCCTCTTGAGGACATTACTTGGTTTGGGGTTAGTGGAGATTATAAAGAGGCACAAAGGAACATTTGGGGAGTGATAGAAATATTGTGTATTTATTTAGACTGAAGGTTACACAAGTGTATTGTAATGTATTTTCAGAACTAATCAAGCTGCACACTTCAAAGGAGTGCATTTTACACAACAATGTGAACATACTTATCACTGCTGAACTTAAAAATGGTTAAGATGGTTATGTTTACATTTTTTGTATTTTATCACAATTTTTAAACAATGTGGACACAGAAATAATGTGTGATTTTATTGTTCATAAATTAAACCTGAATAAACTTGATTTATCAAGAAAAAAAGGAAATTAAGCCAATGGTAATGTTTCATTTTTCCAGAAACATCTGTATTTTAACAAATATTTTTTTAAGAGAAGTAATCCAATTTAACCTGATTTTAAATTCCCTAGAATAAAGTACTATTGACTTCAAAGGTGGTTAAAATTTCTAGTTTATATTTTATATTTTAAAAAATATCAAAAAACAATAGTATTTTATATAAAATTATCAAGATAGAATTAACACTCATATATACATATTTAAATAGCACAGAGCAAAGATTATTTCTGTCCTAAAATGAATCTTGCTATCAATGATTCTGTAATTTTTATAACAGTTTTAGGTAGCATATTAAGAGACCCTTAAATGGCCAAAAAAATGATTTTATTCTTAAGTTAAATTTAGTGGGCTTCCCTGGTGGTGCAGTGGTTAAGAATCTGCCTGCTAATGCAAGGGACACGGGTTTGAGCCCTGGCCCGGGAAGATCCCACATGTCGCAGAGCAACTAAGCCTGTGCACCACAACTACTGAGCCTGTGCTCAAGAGCCTGCAAGCCACAACGACTGAGCCCACATGCCACAACTACTGAAACCTGAGTGCCTAGAACCCGTTCTCTGCAACAAGAGAAGCCACGACAATGAGAAGCCCACGCACCGCAAGGAAGAGTAGCCCCCGCTCACCACAACTAGAGAAGGCCCGTGCTCAGCAACAAAGACCCAACACAGCCAAAAATAAAAACAAACAAATAAATAAATTTAGTGCTAAAAAATAAGATAAATGTCATGAATAACTGATAAATTGGAATCCTATATCTAAATGTCTTAAGATTCCATTAATTCATAATAAATAAAATGCCAATAAATGTGAATTTTTTTTCCCCATGATACCTTACATTTAAATATTACTCTTCTCGGTTGTTAGAGTGTATGTGTATACTCTATTTTTCTCATTCTTAAAAGAATTTCACAAGGAAAGTGAACAGAATTGTGATCCCCATTACTTAGACAAGAAACCCCAAGCTCATAAAGCTTAGGTCAAAGCCAAGTGGATACAAAACGCTGCGGCCTGAGTTAGAATCACGGTCTTCCTTCTTCCAGCCTAATCCCTTTTCCCTACCAAATTATGTTAACACATAAAATGTGTTTTACTTTTGACTTTCTGAAACTTAAAATTATTCAATTGTATCTCTAATAATGGATATGAACATTGTTCCTTCCATTTAACAAAACAAAACTACATATATCGTGAGATGTTTACCACAATAAATTTAGTGAACATCCATTATCTCATATAGATACAAAATTAAAGAAATAGGAAAAAAAATTTTCCTTAAGATGAGAACTCTTATGATTTACTCTCTTAACAACTTTCATATATAACATTGATATATACAACTGCTTGTGCAGAGATTAGATTGTTGAGTTCTTGTTTTTAATTACATTTATTGTGCTTATTTATTTTCATGTTTGACCAAACACTAGCACATTGAAGGGAGGAATTACTCCTTTCACTCATCTCACCTACATATTGCAGGAGAGAGGGGAATTGGAGGGCTACATGAACTTTGAAAAAACAAAACTTTTGAGCAACAAAGTTAAAAGTATTCTATAAGAGTAGAATTATACAGCAAACTTAAGCCATCTATCCCCTAACTAAGAGGTTTAAAATTTAACAGAATCATTAAGATTAGAAATTCACCACAATATTATTACATGCTATTTTATAATACTTAAAAGTTCCTACATATGTGAAAAATATATCACTCATATGTTATTTTTAACAATGTTAATTCTTCCAATGTTTGCAGAATATCTTTCCATTTGTTTGTGTCTTCAATTTCTTTCAGCAATATTGTTAATAGTTTTCATGCACAGGTCTTTCACCTCCTTGGTTAAATTTATTCCTAGATATTTTATTTTTTTATTGCAATGGTAAATGAATTGTTTCCTTAATATCTCTCTCTTCTAATCTGTTGCTAGTGTATAGAAACACAACCTATTTTATATTGATTGCAAATTTATGGTTTTTGTTCATTATTCTAATAGCTTCTCAATGAAGTCTTTATGGTTTTCTGTAAATAAAATCATGTCATCCACAAATAGTGACAGTTTAACTTCTTCCTTTCCAATTTAGATGCTTTTTATTTCTTTTTCTTACCTAATTGCTCTGGCTAGGACTTCCAATACTATATTAAATAAGAGTAGTAAGAGTGGGCATCCTTGTCTTGTTCCTGATCTTAGAGGGATAGCTTTCAGGTTTTCATCATTGAGTATGATGTTAGCTGTGAATCTGTCATATATGGCCTTTATTACTTTGAAGTATATTACTTATCTACACATTTTATTGAGAGTTTTTTATCATAAATGGGTGTTGAATATTGTCAAGTCCTTTTTCTGCATCTTTTGAGATGATTACTTGATTTTCTCCTTCATTTTGTTAATGTGGTGTATCATGTTGATTGATTTGTGAATGTTGAATCATTTTTGCATCCCTGGAATAAATTCCACCTGATCATTGTGCATGATCCTTTAAATGTATTATATCTGGTTTGCTAATATTTTGTTGTGAATTTTTACATCTATGTTCATCAGAGATATTGGCCTGTAATTTTATTTTTTTGTGCTGTCCTTGTTTGGTTTTTGGTAACAAGGTAATGTTGGTCTTGTAAAATAAACATTCCCATCTCTTCAAATTTTTGGAAGAGTTTGAGGATAGGTATTAAATCTTCTCTGAATGTTTGGTAGAATTCACTCATGAAGATGTCTAGGCCTGGACTTTTGCTTTTTGGAGGGTTTGTCATTACTGTTACAATCTCCTTACTAGTGATTGGTCTATTCAGATTTTCTATTTTTTCATGATTCAGTCTTGGAAGATTGTTTGATTCTAAGAATTTGTCCATTTCTGCTAGGTTGTCCTAGTGTTGGTGTATATCTATTTGTAAAATCCTCTTACAATCCTTTGTATTTCTGTAGTATCCATTGTAATTTTTAGTCTTTTGTTTCTAATTTTATTTATCTGAACCTCCTCTCTTTCTTAGTGAATCTAGCTAAAAGTGTGTCAACTGTATCTTTTCAAAGAATGAGCTCTGTTTAATTGATCTTTTCTATTGCCTAAAGTCTCTATTTCATTTATTTCCACTCTGATTTTTATTATTTCCTTTCTTCTACTGACTTTGGGTTTCATTTGTTCTTCTTTTGCTAGTTCCTTTAGGTGTAAGGTTAGAATGTTTGAGAGGTTTTTTGTTTCTCGAGTCAGGCCTGTAATGCTACAAACTTCTCTCATAGTATGACTTTTGCTGCATCCCATAGATTTTGGTAGGTTGTATTTTCATATTTATTTGTCTTCAGGTATTTTTTTATTTCTCCTTTGACTTCCTCATTGACCCAACAGTTGTTCACTGGCAAGCTGTTTAGTCTTCATACATTTGTGACTTTTCCAGCTTTCTTCTTATAATTAATTTCTATTTTCATATCACTGTCATCAGAAAAGGTGCTTGATATGATTTCAATTGTCTTAAATTTATTGATATTTGTTTTGTGCTGAAGCATATGGTCTATTCTTGAGAAAGTTCCATGTACATTTGAGAAGAATGTGTACTCTGCTGCATTTGGATGGAATGTTCTGTACAAATTTATCAAAATTGTCTGGTCTAATGTTTCATTTAAGGTTGCTGTTTCCTTGTTGACTTTCTGACTGGGATGATCTATTCACTGATGTAAGCAGGGTGTTAAAGTTACCTACTACTAACTATTTTTGTGTTGCTGTCAATTCCTCCCTTTAGGTCTGTTAATAATTGCTTTATATATTTTGGTGCTCCTATGTTAGGTGCAAATATATTAATAAATGTTATATATTCTTGATAAATTGTTCCCTTTATCATTATATAATGTCCATATTTGTCTCTTGTTACTTTTTTTAGCTTGAGGTTTATTTTAACTGATATGAGTATGTTTACAATCACTTTCCTGTGGCTACCATTTTCTTAGAGTATCATCTCCCATCCCTTTACTTTAAGCTTATGTCTGCTTTTAGAGCTGAGATGAGTCTCCTGAGGCAACACGGAGTTGGTTCTTGTTTTTTAATCCATCCAGCCATTCTGTCTCTTTTGACTGGTGAGTTCAGTCTATTCACATTTAGGATGATTATTGACAGATGAGGACTTAGTACTGCCATTTTATCTTGTTTTCTGGTTGCTCTATATCTCCATTGTTTCTTTTTCCTTGTGTTTCTGTCTGCCACTTTACTTTGGTAGTTTCCTACAATGTTTTTCACAGTTTCCTCTTGTTTTATATTTTATGCCTCTGCTCTAGATTTATGTTTTGTGGTTACCATGAGGTTTATATAAAAGTCTCATAGGTAAAATAGTCCTTTTTCTGCTGAGAGCATATTATCTTCATTTGCCTATTCAAGTTCCATTCTTGTCCTCTTCCCCTTTCCGTTTTTGTTGTCTCAAATTATCCATTTTTATGCTGTGAGTCTGTAACCAAATTGAAGTGTCTATACTTATTTTTACTGCTTTTTCCCCTTTAACCTCTATGCTATAATTGTTTAACAACCTAATTAATTTATCATTTTTGGTAAGGCAGGTCTAATGGTGATGAACTTCCTCAGCTTTTGTTTGTCTGGTAAATGCTTTATTTCTCCTTCATATCTGAAAAATAACTTTGCTGGGTAGAGTATTCTTGGCTGACAGTTTTTATCTTTCAATATTTTGAGAATGTCATTCCACTCTCATCTGGCATGTAGAGTTTCTGCTGATAGGCTGATGGGGGTTCCTTTGTAAGTTACTATCTTTTTTCTCCTGGTTGCCTTAGAAATTCTTTATCATTGCCTTTTGACAGTTCTGATATAATGTGTCTTAGAGAAGGCCTTTTTGCACCGAGATAATAATGTGTTCTCTTAATTTCCTGCACTGGTATCTCCAGATCCTTCAGATTTGGGAAGTTCTCAGCTATTACTTCTTTAAATAAACTCTCTGCTCCCTTCTCCCTCCTTTCCCCTTCTAGGATACCCATTATCCTTATGCTGCCTTTCCTAATGGAGGTGGATAGTTCTCATAGAATTTCTTCATTTTTAAAAGATCTTAGCTCTCTCTTCTCTTCTACCTGAATCACTTCTATATTTATATCTTTGAGTTCACTAATTCTTTTTTCCATATGGTCTCTATTTCCAGTGCTTTCTAATGCCTTCTTCATCTCATGTATTGAGCTCTTCAGCTCTAGATTTTCTGTTTGTTCTGTTTTTCAGAGTTTCAGTTTTGCTAAAGTATCCCCTCTGTTCATTAATTTTATTCCTGAGCTCATTTGAACAGTCTTTCTGAGTTTTCTTGTAACTCACTGAGTCTCCTCATGACAGCTATTTTGAATTCTCTATCAGTTAGATTGCATTATTCTATGACTTTAAGTTCGATTTCTAGAGAATTGTCGTTTCTTTTTGTGATACTGTGTTATCGTGGTTTTCCATGGTGCTTGAGGAGTTGTTCCTCTGCCAGTGCATTTGAATTAGCAAACACCTGTCTTATTTAGATAAAGCTTTTTAGCTTTGATTCTAACAGTTAAACAAGTTGGTATATATTAGAAGCCTTTCTTTTGTTTTTCAGTAGGTGGCACTACAGCACAAGTTTTTGGTTTCTCTTACCTGAGCTGCCTCTGGCTATGTTTGAGAATGGGCACTTTCCACCCTCCACTGCCTCTGTCAGAGGTGTCCTCAGTATCCAAGTTGTCACTGTTTGGGTCTCCGGGGTTGCTGGTGCCTTGCTGTGCCAGTGTCACTGCTGTTGCTAGCATTGCCACTGGGGGCACCAGGGTAGTGGGCACCCCACCGCATCCAAGGTCACCTGGATTGTGGGGGAGAGTAGCATGGGTCCTGAGTACCCCTGCTGCATCTGGGGTTGTCAGGTTCAAGGATGCCACTGCCAAAGGTAGGGGGAGGCCAGAAGCACAGGCACCCACCATGGATGGAGGGACCACGGTTGTGGGCCCTTGCCACCAGCACTGCTGCCTGGTCCCCTGTGACCATGGGTGCCACTGCAGTTGGGATTCTGGAGTTATGTGCTCTGCTACTGGGCTCTCTGGGGCTGTGGGATCACCTGCCATGGTCAGCAAGCTGGGATCATGAGTACCACCTCCACTGTTCCAACAGTTCTGCCTCTTCTTTGTGTGCCAGTCCACTCAATTCCAGATGTACAGACGTGTAGAACTCTCTGGCATCCTAGTGTGTTGGACAGAGCTATGGATGTTTTACTAGTTGTAGACTGAAGGAGAGAGACAGAGCATCTTATGTTACCATGATGTTGCCATCACTCCAAGAGCAAATAGTTTATCCTTTTGAGATGATGTTTTCTTCCTTAACTAACCACAGCAAAAAAAACCTCACGTCTTCTGGGTGCTCTTATAACTCCCAGCTTACATCTACGCTGGAGCTTTGCTTTTCAGTGTGATCCATATATCAACAGTATCATCATCACCTGAAAACTTGCTAAAAATATGAAATCTATGTCCCACTCAGACTCACTGAATCAGAATCTGCAGTTTAATATGTAATTTAACATACATTAAGGTTTGAGAATCACTATGTCAGAACACTTAGTCAACTGTGTTACAGTTGTTTGGAAATGTCTATCTTCGCTTTTGTGATGATGAATTCCTTGATTCCTTGAGAGAGGGGACTATGGCATATATATAAATGTGTACACACACATATATATATAAAATTCTCCTCCCTGCAGCCCTGTCCTTCATGCTTTGCAACTAGAACATTGTTTGATGCTGGTAAGTACTTGAGAAATATTGGCTGAATCTAATTTAACTGACTTACTGAGATAAAAATGACTAAAAATTCCATTTGAACATTCATTCCTTGTACCCAAGCTATCTGAGTCAATGTCAACACAGGCAAAATAAGTGGCACTATTAATAACAGCACAAAAGGGCAAATCATTTACCTCTCTAAGCCTAAATGTTTATACCTGTAAAATGAAGACAATCTCTACCTTGCAGGGCTGTTGTGAATACATATCTTTTAAGAAAAACACCTAGCAGAGTGATGACATAAAGAAATGCATTCAAATGACTGCTATCATTTTATTTAGATCACGATAGCATACTATTTCTCTGTAAATAAGATAAATAGTTTAAATATCCAGAAAATAGAATTCCTGACAAATTCAATAGACCTCTGACGATGGTATAATGAAGAGGTCAGTAAATAATTCTATCACCATAAAACAAATGCTAAACTGTATAAATTTGTTTAAAACCATTTCAGAACTCTGGAAACCAACCAAAAGCAAACAAATTAAGAAATATTTATTCAAGAAAAACTACGCTGAAATTAATGAAGAACAGTAAAAGTGTAAGGCTTCCCTGCATGGGGCTACTCCTAAATTAAATGTCCCCTCCCAAGTCTGTCAATTACTAAGGCAAGACTGGCCTTGCTGAACAGGGAGTGTGCCTGATTACTAGGGGAGGACAGAGTCTTGAAGTTACATTGGCATTATCAGTGAACTAGAAAATTTGGTTATAAATGAATGGGGAAAACCTTCAGTTCTGACAGCCTGAGGTTTTGGTCCCAGTTGGGAAGAGCAGTGGACCAGACAAACACTTAATGGAATGATCCTGAAAATGAGATCTATATAAGCGCTGATTAAAAAATGGAAATCACAGAAAAAACCCAAGTGAAAATTCTTGAGTATAACTTATATAAACTAACAATAGATTTGAAATGAAAGGAAGAAGATTCAATCAACTTGAAGACAGACCAAGATAAATCATCTAAATTGAAAAGAAAAATGTAAAAGATTAAAGAAAATGAACACAGCTTTAAAGACTTATGGGACAGCATCAAGCATCCAACATACATTTAGTGGGAATATCAGAGGGAGAGAAATGAGCATAAAAATTATAAGAAATGAGGGCGCCAAATATTCATATTTGATGAAAAATTATCACTTCAAAAATCCACAAAGCTCGACAGGTCCCAAGAAAGATAAACATAGAGAGATCCACACCAAAACATATCATAATCAAATTACTGAAAGCCAAAGACAAACAGAAAAATTTGAAAGGAAAAAGGGAAAAATGACTCACTACATATAAGGCTACATCAGTATGAATAACAAGCTGATTTCACATCTGAAAAAATGGAGACCCAGAAGGTAATCGAATGATACAAAGTGCTGAAAGGAAAAACTGCCAAAGATAAATTTATATTCAGAAAGAGGATCATTCATTTCTAGCATATCAGCCTTACAAGAAATACTAAAGAAAGGTTTAAGGCTGAAAGGTATTAAATCTACCAGAAGAAAGATAGAGGCCTGGAAGCATAAATACATGAGTAAATAGAAAAGATGCTTAAGTATTTAGTTTCTCTTTTATTTTCTTAATTTCTTTTAAAAGCATAAAATCATATATAGCAACATCATCAGCATTATCATTAACACTATGGCCTTACCGATTTTCTGCCTAGCTATTCCATTAGAAATCTCAATACCTCCTTCTCAGAAATTAATGAAACATCTAGGCAGAAAATCAGTAAGGCCATGGAAAACTTTAACGACATCAAGTAACTTGACCTAAATAACATTTAAAGAACCCTCAACCTCACAACATCAGATTACGAATTCTTTTCAAGATCACATGGAACATTCTCCAAGACAGACATATGCTCCACATAAAATAAGTATTAATAAATTCATCAGAATTGAAATCATAGAAAGTATGCTCTCTGATCTCAACAAAACTATATAAATTAGGAACAAATAGTTTTGGGAAATAATAAAATATTTAGAAGTTGAACAACCCATTTCTAAATCACCTTTGGATGAAAAATAAGTCACAAAGAAAATTAGAAAATTGACTGGAAATAAAAACACAACATATAGAAATGTATGGTATGCAGTAAAAGCAGTGGCTAAAGTGACAGTTAAAGCTTTCAGTGCTATTTTGGAAAGGAAGAAAAATCTAAAATCATAATCTAAGCTTCACTTCAAGAAGGCAGAAAAAGAAAAGAAAAAAGTTCAAAAGGAGGTAGAATTCACAAAATAAGGATCAGAGTAGAATCAATGAAACAAAAACAACTGCAAAAAAATCAAAACAACTAAAACTGGAAAGACTAAAAAATTTATAAACTTTTAGCTAAACTGACCAAGAAAAAAAACAGAGTAAAATAAAAATTAACAAAATCAATAATGAAATAAGAAACATCGCTATAGACCTACAGTAATTTCTGGATTATAGTGGAATTTGAAACATTTACGCCAACAAATGGACAACTTAGATTGAATGGACAAATTCAATGAAAGACATAAATCACCAAAATTGACTCAAGAAAAAGAAGAAAAGTAGAATAATAAGGTAAAGAAATTGAATTAGTAATTGAACATTTTCCCATGAAAAAAATCCCAGACTCAGATTGCTTCACTGGCAAATTCTATCCAACATTTAAGGAAGAAATTAAACCAATCCAATACAAACACTTACAGAAAATAGACAAGGAAATACCTCTAAATGAATTTTATAAGGCTAATACAACCCTTATACCGAAGTAGATAACCATATTTCAGGAAAACAAATCTACAGCTTAATATTCCACATGAATGTAGATACAAAGTTCCTTCCCAAAATATTAACAAATTCCATCCACCAACATGTAAATTATGCATCATGACCAAGTGAAATTATACCCCAGTAATGCAATCATAACATCTGAAGATCAAGTACTGTAATAAGCCATGTTAATAAAGGACAAACAGCATGATTATTTCAGTAAGAGCAGGAAATACACACAACAAACAGGAAATACAAAGGAACTTCCTCAAACTGATAAGAGCATCTACAATAAAACCTATAACTAACATCAGAATTAATGGTGAAAGACTATATGCTTTGGCCTTAATCAGAAACAAAGCCAGGAAGTAAACACTCACTACTTCTTTTTAACATTTACTGGCAGCTCTAGCTAACACATTAAGACAAGAAAAAGAAATAAAAGGCATCTAGGTTGGAAAGGAAAAAGTAAAACTACTTTTATTTGTAGAGGATACAATCCTTTATGTAGAAAATCCCAAGGTACCTAAAAAAATAACTATTACAGTAAGTGAGTTCATCAAGGTCACAGGACTCAGGATCAACATTCAAAAATCTATTTTATTTCTATATACTAGCAATGAACAACCTAAAAATAAAATTAAGAAAAGAATTACATACACAGTAACTTCAAAAAGAATAAAATACTTGGGAAAACATTTAACAGAAAAGCACAAGAACTTAAGACTAAAAACCACAAAACATTGACAAAGGAAATTAAATAAGATCTAAATAAATGAAACAAAATCATGTTCATAGACTGAAAGACAATATTGTTAAGTGGCAATTTTCCCCAAATTGATTTGTGGACTCCATAAAATCCTTATCAAAATCCCATGAAGGGGCTTCCCTGGTGGCGCAGTGGTTGAGAGTCCGCCTGCCGATGCAGGGGACACGGGTTTGTGCCCCGGTCCAGGAAGATCCCACATGCCATGGAGCGGCTGGACCTGTGAGCCACGGCCGCTGAGCCTGCGCGTCCGGAGCCTGTGTTCCGCAATGGGAGAGGCCACAACAGTGAGAGGCTCGCATACCGCAAAAAAATTTAAAAAAAAAATCCCATGAAGATTTTTCTTTGTAGCAATTGACAAACTTATCCTATTATGTATATGGACACAGTGAGATATCATCTCATACCCATTAGGATAGCTATGATCAAAACAAAGAGGATAGCAAGTGTTGGTGAGGATGTGGAGAAATTGGAACACTCGTGCACTATTAATTGGAATGTAAAATGGTTCAG
>NW_006770909.1:3134453-3174603 GCF_000442215.2 Lipotes vexillifer
CTATGGAAAATGGGGGTTTCTCAAAAATTAAGTATAGAATTACCATATGATCCAGCAATTCCATTTCTTGGTATATATGCAAAATATCTTGAAGAGATATTTTCATACCCATGTTTATAGCAGCATTGTTTCTACCTCTTGGCAGTAGCCAAGAGGTAGAAATAATGCAAATGTCCATCAGTGGATGAATGGATAAATAAAATGTGGTATATAGATACAGTGAAATATTATTCAACCTTAGAAAAGAAGGAAAACTGATATGCCACAACATGGATGAACTTGAGAAAATTAAGCTAAATGAAATAAGTCAGTCACCAAAAGACAAACATTGTATGATTCCACTTATATTAGGTATCTAGAATAGTCAAAGCCATAGAAACAAAGTACAGTGTTGTTTAATGGGGATGAAGTTTTAGTTTTGCAAGATAAAGTTCTGGAGATTGATTGCACAATAAATTTATCTATATGTCCGTCAATTGATGATTGAATAAACAAAATATGATATATCCATACAGTGGAATATTATTCATCATTGGAAAGCAATGAACCACTACAATGAACATGCAACACTGTGGAAGAACCTCAGGAATCTTATGCTAAGTGAAATAAGTCAGACACAAAAGATTGCATAGGAATGATTCCATTTAAATGAAATTTCTAGAAAAGACAAATCTATAGCAACAGATAACGGACCAGTGGTTGCCTGGGGCTGGAAGTGGTAGCAAGGATTGAATGCAAAAAAGTACCAGGAAATTTTTGGTGTGATAGAAATGTTCTAAAACTCAATTGTAGTGATTATTGCACAGGTTTGTAAATTTACTTTAAATATCATTGAATTGGTATTTCCCTGGTGGCGCAGTGGTTAAGAATCCGCCTGCCAATGCAGGGGACACAGGTTAGAGTCCTGGTCCAGGAAGATCCCACATGCCGTGGAGCAACTAAACCCATGCACCACAACTACTGAGCCTGCGGTCTAGAGCCCACTAGCCACAACTACTGAGCCTGCATGCCACAACTACTGAAGCCCGTGCGCCTAGAGCCTGTGCTCCACAGCAAGAGAAGCCACCGCAATGAGAAGCTTGCGCACTGCAATGAAGAGTAGCCCTGGGTCACGGCAACTAGAGAAAGCCCGTGTGCAGCAATGAAAAACAAACCCAGCGCAGCCAAATAAATAAATAAATAAATAGATCTATTTTTTTTAAATCATCAAATTGTACAGTTATAATGTGAATTTCAGAGTATGTAAATTAAACCTCAATAAAAGGAATTTAGACTAAACAATAAAACAATAGACAAGACTAGGCTGACTGCAGCAGAGACTTGTATTAGGGTGAATGCTCAGTCTCTTGTCATGTCCCCTTCTATCATGATTTCTTCCTGACCCACAGCAATGCTCATCCTCACCAGCTCCACCATGGAAAATACAACTGCTCAACATATTTCTGCCCTCTGGGCCACAGTTCACTGGACAATAAGTGGACACCAGGTTGAGCTCATGAAGATTTAGATTTGAAATCAAGAAAGCAACATTGGTCTCTGTCATTGATCCTCTATTATGTATCTTCATAATTTGTTAATTACAAGAAAAAAAAAGTAGATATACAGGAAAAAATAATAAAAGTGGAAGAAGGAGTCTGCCTAGTCTTTCAACAATTTCCAAAATCCAGTCCTGGTTCTTACCATGATTCAGCTACATGACCCCTATTCTCATACAATGAGACATCTGTGAGGCCTTTAATAACAAGAAAAAATTCTTTTTGACCAAGTTAGTGTAAAAAGTCCTAACTAATGCAAGGATCAGTGCTTCCCAATTGAGGCAAGGAAACCTGAAGAGTGGGGAGGTGTTTTGGGTTTTCACAAGCATTGGAGAGCATTACTGACATTTAATGGATGATAACCAGGTTTAATACATATTCTGAAATGTGAGGAACAGTCCACCTCAAGAAAAGTTCCTGCCCCAAACACTCAAGAGATTCCCATTGAGGAATAGTAACACAGACCTAGACTTACACTAGCAACATTTAAAAAATAATTACAGAAACCCAGTGAAAATAGATCATCATGCCGTCATACTAAAAAGTAAGAAATAGAGGTTCCTTCCAATTCATGAATACTACTTCTCAGGGGTAACCACTATTAACAGTTTGGTGTATATCCCTGCAGCCTTTTGTCTTTCCTTAGAAGAACACATCTAGATTTTCAACACAAAACACATTATCTTTCACTTAAAAATATATCAACTATCATTTTAAGTAATAAGTAACCAATGAACAAGAATGTAAAGGTTATTGTTATAAAATATTTAAAATAGATAACTATAAATGTTGTGTCATAACACTGTCTGATATGCATTATATTTTCAAATTTTAAAACTTAAATATTTATGTCAAAGACTGTTCTGCCTATATTTTCCTCTAAGAGTTTTATATACTGTCCAGCCTTACATTTAGGTCTTTAATCCATTCTGAGTTTATTTTTGTGTATGGTGTTAGGGAGTGTCCTAATTTCATTCTTTCACATGTAGCTGTCCAGTTTTCCCAGCACCACTTACTGAAGAGACTGTCTTTTCTCCTTGTTTATTCTTGCTTCCTTTGTCATAGATTGGGTGACCGTAGGTGCATGGGTTTACCTCTGGGCTTGCTATCCTGTTCCATTGATCTATATTTCTGTTTTTGTGCCAGTACCATACTGTCTTGATTACTGTAGCTTTGTAGTATAGTCTGAAGTCAGGGAGCCTTATTCCTCCAGCTCCATTTTTCTTTCTCCAGATTGCTTTGGCCATTTGGGGTCTTTTGTGTTTCCATACAAATTGTAAAACTTTTTGTTCTAGTTCTGTAAAGAATGCCATTGGTAATTTGATAGGGATTGCACTGAATCTGTAGATTGTTTTGGGTAGTATACTCATTTTCACAACGCTGATTCTTCCAATCCAAGAACATAGTATATCTCTCCATCTATTTGTGTCATATTTGATTTCTTTCATCAGTGTCTTGTAGTTTTCTGCATATAGGTCTTTTGCCTCCTTAGGTAGGTTTATTCCTAGGCATTTTATTCTTTGGTTGCAATGGTAAATGTGTATAGCACAGGAATAAAAAAGAAGGTACAATCTGTTTGCAGGACATTTATTAAGTTAACCTTAGAAATACATTTCAATATACATTAGGTGCAGACAAATACTGTTTGATTCCACTTATAAGAGGTACCTAGAATAGTCAGATTCATAGAGTCAGAAAGTACACTGGTCGATGCCAGGGGCCGAGGGGTAGGGGTGGGGAGGGGTTGGGGAGGAAGAATGGGAAGTTCGCGTTTAAAGGGGACAGAGTTTCACTTTCAGGAAGGTTAAAAATTTGGGAGATGGATGATGGTGAGAGTTGCACAACAATGTGAATGTACTTAGTGCCACTGAACTGCACAGTTAAATATGGTTAAAATAGTATGTTTTATATTATGTAACTTTTACCACGATAAAAAAAATTTTTAAAAACTCGAAGATAATTTTATTTCCATCTTCATAAAAATTTACATATAGCAGTACTCATAGGTAGCAACTGATAGGAGGCAGAGGGGACTAAAATTGAATAAAATGACCTGTGCAACTTATCTACATGCCAAAAATGTTTAAAAATCAAAACAAAACAGCCTTCAGGGCACATAGTAAATCATATATCTCACTGTAAGAGAGAGGCTTAAACTAAAGCCAAAGAATGTGATTTACTACCAGCATTTCCAGAGTTCCCCACAGCCTTCACTACACTGCATGATGGTAGGATTTCATCTGGTAACTGTTCTAACTTCTCGCCTGAACTTTTTTTTTCTCCCTAGAATGATATTATCTTTCAAATTACACTCTAGAATTCATCACTCTGACAATGTATCATTAATCCAAGTAAAGAGGGTTGATATTTTGTAGCATTTTGGAATGGATGGCACCTTATAGAAGTTAAGGTCCAACAGTAAAAGTTTTAGTTTAGTTAGAAAATTGAAATACTCTATGGTAGTGTCAGTGTTTCAAAACTCTAGCACCATCATCCCAAACCCTGGCTATCCAGCAACATTAATAATCATGTTGACATAACCATGCATCCTTATATGATCCAGAAGTTCCAGCTCAAAGAAGTTCACATGTGATTTAGACCAACGTTACTTCCTAAGTTTGAAAAAAAATGTTGAAATGTCTCTTTTCATGGTCCTAACTTTCACTGATTTTCCAGTTGCAAAATTTTAGAAGAGATTTACTGCAACCACAGCCTTGTATTAAAAATGGAAAACTCTACTGATGTGTATAAAATGGATGACTAATAAAAAAAAAATAAATAGATAACATTAAAAAAATGGAAAACTCTAATTCCTGTTATTTCATTGGTACTTGCTGGGCAAATAGATAATAGAGGTAGAGACAGAGGTGTACACATATACACATACACAGAAAAAATTGTGTTACATATACACAGAACCCAAGAAACATTATGAATTCACTGGTTACAATGACTGTTGAACACAGTTGGAATTTGGATAGCTTTTAACTATAAAAATCATTTCAGGAAGATGAAATTATGCACTAATGGAATTTTTTAAAAAGGAATATATATATATGTATATATATATGTGTATGTATATAGGGTTTTTTGGCCTTACTTTTGAGAAAACACTTCCCTCCCATATAGAGAATATTTTCCCAAGTACAGTTTTCTCTGGTTTCTTTGATGTGAATTAACTCATATGCAATTGGTAAATAGGGGAATTATGCCAGTATAAAACTATGGAGTTTTATTGATTCTTTTTTTTTTTTTTTTTTTTTTTTTTTTTGTTATGCGGGCCTCTCACTGTCGTGGCCTCTCCCATTTGCGGAGCACAGGCTCCGGACGCGCAGGCCCAGCGGCCATGGCTCACGGGCCCAGCCGCTCCGCGGCATGTGGGATCCTCCCGGAACCGGGCACGAACCCGCGTCTCCTGCATCGGCAGGCGGACCCTCAAGCACTGCGCCACCAGGGAAGCCCTTATTGATTCTTAAGTTTTTCTTTTCCAGCACATTACTGTTTTGAGGCAATCGGGGACAAGCTGTCTCACAATCAGAGCCAAAATCTTAGCAATATATAAAGATCTTAGGGAAAAAAAAAAAAGCTGAAAATCTATAAAAATGACTCCCCACAGTGCAAGTACAGACTATTTTAATGACTTTAATGACCATGCATTCCACTAAGTTAAGCTATCTGGAAAAAATGTGAGTGCAGATAAAGAAGTAATAAAGATACTCTCTGATTTAAGACAATGGATTAATAAAGGAGGCAACAGTTTGATTCAGAGTTTTCATTTTGACAAAAATGATGTCATTAGAAGTGAATTACTACCAGGACCTATATCACAGAGAAGGAAACACAAGTCCTCAAGGAACATGTGCCAGTGGTTTTATAAGGATGGTTAACTGTTTTTGTTAGGGCTCTGATTACAAAGTGCCATGGGATTTGAGTGGCCTTCCCCTAACCCTAATTTTTCCTGGAGCCCTATTAGATAGGTAGGGGATTATCCAGAATGGGAAGTTTTTCAGAAATTGTATATTGTTACGGCAGTAATACATGTACACTAAAGAACTGTGCTTTAATTTATAGTAAAATATACTTTTTTATTAAAACTCATCAAAACATTTGCTCAAGGTATATTTATCCAAAGAAACCTCCACAGATTATTTTGCTAGCATATTTCTATTTATATATTTATATATATATATATATATATTAAATACAGTGCATGATGATAATCCTGTTAACTAAAATCAACAATAACAAACCAGACTAAATCTCTCTGAGTTGGAAGCTACATAGAAAAGAAGGAATACTAAACATACCAAGCAGATAAATTTTCTCAAATTATCATGTATCTATGATAAGATGCAATAAGCCCATGAAATTTCCACCTAGTAAAACTATCTTTGCAGAGTAAAAATTATTTATAAAAATACATAACTATGAACATCCTAACCCAATAAACAAGAATGAAAAAGACTGAGGTAAGAGGTGGATGGGCCCCTGGGCTGGACAGATGGTATTTGTCAAGCGGAGTAAAATTGGAGCTTTGTTTTCCCTAGACACTTCAAGGACCAAGTTAATGACAGGAGCTGAGCTCTGCTGGAGTAAAGAGATAAGATGACCACTCTTGAGGTCAAGGAGACATCCCCGACTGCACATGTGCAGAAAGGCTCCTTGGGGGTCAAAAGGGAGGGGCGCCGCCCCGTAATAGGTGCTGTCAAACCTCCCACTAGCCTCTGTGCTGGAATCCATCTTGGTAAAATGCGACATGTGCAGGCATGTTGGGGAGTGTCCTAGAACAGGTCAGATGTGGGAAGAGAAGTGAGATAATTGGTCAAAGGTAAACAAAGACCCGGACTAACTGCCCTGTACAAATGATTTAACCATCTCTTTACTACACTCCTCATTAGGGAGGACGCCCACACCCTTTCTCTCCAGGTGTGTACTTCTGCCTTGCTTCTGTCTTAAATAAAAAAAACCATTTCTCTGTGTTCTCCCCCACATGTTGCACTGTGTCTCTAATAATAAACTTTGTACCTGTTTTTACAGTTTTTGCCTCCTTAAGAAATTGATTTTTCAAATGGGGTAAGAGCCGGGGGAACTTTGCTTCTAGCCTCTAGCCCCTGGTAGCTAGGATTCCTGGTTTTCATTCAGGCTACCCAGGTTCGATTCCTGGGCAGGGAACTAAGACCCTGCTGCTGTCTCTCTGAGATCAAGATGGAGCTTCATCTCTCAATTTTTTTCACATGATTAAAATATATACTCTATTCTTAGAGCAAATTGTTATTTTGCTTTTCTGATGAATCCACCTTTACAGATAGTCTTAGTACAAATTTACTCCCTAAAAATAGGCTTTACCATAGGGTCAACTCTGAATTTTCCATGAAAGTTGAAGTAAAAGGTATCCATAAATAAAGGACTTGACCAAAGTTTTCGTCTACTGTTAGTATCAAAAGAAAGAAAGAAAAAAGTCAACTTCAGGCCAGCTGAAAGGTAAAGAAACAAAGGACAGGAATTTCCATATAGCAGACACCAGAAAGAAAAACAGAGTTTGACTAAAAGTCCCCATATAAATACATGAAGAAACAGGAGAAAACTAAACATTTATAGGATGAAAGAAAATTGCAACAGAGAAACTCACAACAGAATCATGTTTCAAATCCAGTTCTGCTCATCATATTTCTAAAAACAGATACGAAATTTGCATGAGTAGTACAAAAATGTCAATGGTATAAAGAACTACTTATTGCAAGCTAGTTAGGAATCAAATCCTGGAAGTGTGAAATTCATTTGATTGAAGTTTATTGCTTATTCCAGCATCATTTCAATATAACTTTAAGTAGAACTTAAAGGATCCTTAGATTTACCTTTCCTCTAAAGGTCTAATGGAAACCACAGGTTTTATTAATCAAAGATTTATGTGCTATTATTCCTCCTTGACACATAAGGGATAATAAAAAAATAAGCAAGTACCTGGACACAGGCATTGGATTATAAATGCAATTTACTATTCAATAGACATTAAATGTCAAATAAAAGTAATCTGGACTCAGTATTTAGTACTATCATTAAGTAACGTGAGAGTAACAAAATAAAACACTTAATGCCATTAAACTATTTAAAAACAAGACAATATAGCATATAAATGTAATAGCTAAAAAAATAATATATTGTCAAAAATTTTAAATCACTTGCTATTAAGAAAAATAACAAAATGTGATCTCAGCCTTTCAAATTTTATTGCAACATTAAAAATTCTATTTAGAGAGAAATCTTAAAAGTAAGCCAGAATAGCAACAAGAAAACAACGTAGGAAATTCACACCTGCAATCTGCTTTCTATTTGCAGTTTTGATGCCATATAATTATGCACTATATTAATTATCTTAGCAAGTACTTACTACTGTTTTCAACTAATATTACATGTATAATGCATCCAGATGAGTTAGCTGCTTTTAGCAATTACGCATATTTGAGATACATGAAGAACAAATGATTTAATAGGCAATGATTTGAATTACAGATTTTTAGGCATAGCAGAATAAACTCACTAATAAATATCAATCAATAGTTTTTCATTCGCTTTCTTATACATAGTAATGCTACTACTATGTATAAGTAGTACATCACAATTGACAATTTTTATCCCAAAAATACCAATGAACATAAAATATAGTAAAAAAAAAAGAAAAAACTACTGTAAAATTTGTCAGACTCCATGAAAAACCTGTAAGATAATATGGGTAGCACCTGTAAATTATAAAGACTCCTCAAACAATCAGCATCAATGTGATTGATTAAAGGTCCAGACATGTGGTTAGACCAATGATTTTTTTTTAAACAACACACATTTATTATCTCATGAGTTCCATGAGTCAGAGTCTAGTTCCAGCTTAACTGGATGCTCTGCTCAAGATCTTAGAAGGCTGCAGGCAAGGTGTGGGCCAGGCTGCATTCCTTCCTGAGTTTGGGGTTCTCTTCCAAGCTCACAAGGTTGTTGACAGAATTCAGTTCCTGAGGCTACAGGACTGAAGTTCCGGTTTTCTTGCTTGCTGCCAGCCTGAGGCTGCTCTCAGTTCCTAGAGGCTGCCCACACTTTCTTGCTATGTGGCCCTCTCCCTCTCCCAGGCCCTCTCACTACAGGGCAGGTTACTTCTTTAAAGCCAACTAGAGGATCTCTCTGACCTCAGGGAGGGCCTCGGTCTCCCTTTTAAGAGCTTTCATGTGATTAAGCCAGGTCCACCCAGAATCAACTCCTTTTTGATAACTCAAAATCAACTTATTTGGAACCATAATTATATCTGCAAAACCCCTTGACCTTTGTCACATTCTATTGGCAAGTCACAGGTTCTCAGACTAATGATCTTTATGGTCCCCTCTAATATTGAGCTTCTATTATTTTCTATTTGGATAAGGAAGAAGTCTGTATTTTTGTAAAATTTTACCTCACTGTATTTTCACAGAAGTCTTCCAAAATATGTATTACTATAACACTTTTAAAAAATCTCTAAAACCAAAAGTAACCATTCCATTAATTCTTTAGAGTCGTTATCATTAAAATACTTTGTTTTCTAGATTCTAAATTTAGATGGTCTAAGAACTGCATTGAATTTTTACAAATACTATATCCTGACTAATAAAACCTAATGCATGGAGCACCTGCTATGAGCAGAATACTTTTATATTTGTTGTCATTTAATCAGATCCTCACAACATCTCTGCAAGCTTCTGAGCTTGCATATATGAGTTTTATCTTAAAGACTCTTTTAGCATAAATATTACAGAAACACCCTCTTTTCCCTTGGAGATGAATTCAGTCCACCTCTGCATTAAGCCCTAGCACTGCAAAATGGCCATAAGCACATGAAAAGATGTTCAACATAATTAGTAATCGGGAAAATGTAACATAACATAGTAACATAATTAGTAATCGGGAAAATGCAAATGAATCAGGAAAATGCAAATGAAATGCAATGAATGAAATGCAAATGAATCGGGAAAATGCAAATGAAAACCGTAATGAGATGCTACTTCACGCCCATGAGGTCAATAAGTGAGATTAATAACTGTTGGCTATTTAGGGCACAGAGAAATCAGAACTTTCATATTCTCTTGATAGGTGTGAAATGGAGCAGCCACTTTGGAAAACACTCTGGCAGTTCCTCAAACAATTAAATACTAGAGTTACCATAAAACCCAGCAAGTCCACTACTAGAGATATAGCAACGAAAAATTAAAACATATGCCCACAAAAACCTGTCTATAAATATTCACAGCAGCATGATTCATAATGGCCGAAAGATGGGAACAGCCAAATGTCCATCAGACAATGAATGGATAAATAAAATGTGATATATCCATACAATGGAATGTTATTTGGCCATAAATAAATGAAGCACAGATACATGCCACAACATGGATGAAACTTGAAAACATTATACTAAGTAAAGGCAGCTAGCCAAAAAGACCACATATTGTATGATTCAATTTATATTAAACATCTAGAATGGGCTAATCCATAGAGACAGAAAGTAGATAAGTCATTGCCAGGGGATTACAGGGAGGATGGTAGGGGGGATGGGAATAGTAGCAAAATGGTACAGGATTTCTTTTTGAAGCGATAAAAATGTTCTACAATTAACTGTGGTGATAGTTGCACATACCCGTGAATGTACTAAAATCTATTGAATTATAAACTTTAAATGGATAAGTTGTATAGTATGTGAGTTATATCTTAATAAAACTGTTTTTAAAAAATTCTTGTCTATGATGCCTCTATAAGTGCTCTTGATCTATCTTTTGGGTAAGCCATCATTCTGTCTTTAGAAATTTTGGTTAATCAAAGACTTAACTGCAATGCCCTCCAAGGAGTCTACCTGGGTAAACTAAACTTTCAGACTCACCAGGCTGTCAGCAAACCACTCTTGGCAACAGTCTGCTCACAAGGATAAGAACGGGAACAACAGTTTACCAATGGGACAGCAGCAGTTGTTATTCTTGGGAGTCTTGCAATAGTTCACGCAGAAGGACAGCTCAGATAGATGAGGGACAGACCTGTTTTAGAAGCCTTATTTCCCACCAGAGTCAATCCCCATCTACAGGTTTCCAGAGCCCCACAGCCCACGGGCCAGTTACAAAGCTCGCCATGTTCAGGGAGCTGTGGCTTACCCCAAGTATTTATAGTCCTCCCATTAGATGCAATTTGCCAATGAGGAGTCATGTTTACCGTGAATATGTTGTCTAGGAACATAGGTGACATTAGGACCTTTATCTGTTTCCCAGGAAGAGAGCTAGAAAGTTAACTAAAGGTCAAATTCTCAGACACAAGAGGAAAAGCTTTTCTTAACCCTTCACCAACAAAACATATTAACATACCATACGTTCTTTTAATTGTCCAATCTTTGGTTTTCAAAATTTAGAGAGAAATAAACTTTGCCATTTAAAATGTAATTTTAAATTATTTCACGAGCTTGATCATATCATTCAGGATTTATTCATGCTTTCACTCATTCAAAAATGAGATTTTTCCATGCCAGGTACAATGTTAAGCACTAAGAATACAGTGATGAACATGACAGAAATAGTTCCTCTCCTTACAAGATTTGAAATTTATCAGAAGAGATAAAAGAGTAAAAAGTCAATAACAATATAGTTTAAAAAATCCTTTGACAGAAGTTCAAAGTTATAATCATATTGAATCATACAGAATTACTTATATTTAAGAAAGAAAAGCATGCCAGTACTCAGTTGTTTATATATATTTTAAATATTTTATTTTTTCTTATGTGTAACACTAATATTTATAAATAGCAAATTTATAAATTTTTTAGGATATTGACATTACCTGGACTCTAAAATCATGTGAATTTATAATAATTCCTTTTTGAGGGAACATTTACTCTCCATCCTTATATTTATATCTTATTTGTGAGACTTTGGGAGAAGAAAGTGAGTGTGCTGACCTCTGCCCTTTCTGGGTTCTCCAAGGGCTACCTGTCCAGAGAGGGACGTATTCCAGTCTAGATCTCCATTAAGTAATTTTTCTGGGTAGGTCCTGCCCTGTCTATAACACTGGGGCGGGAGGGAGGGCAAAAAGTTCAGTTCCAGGAAATATCAGGAAGCTGATCTGTCTGAACACCCATGCTACAACCACCAATTCTGATTGTATCAATAATAAAACTGATATTTTGATTTCTACCTTCTGACTCTAATACCTATTTCTCAATTGGTTTAGAACATGGAAAGTGAAGAAAGAGATGTTATATATTGCCCTTCAAAAATTGCAGTACACTCTAAAACTGGCCAACAATTATCTATACTGTAATCTCATTCTGAATTACATATTGTCACAAGTCAGGTTGGCCAAGAAACAAATTCTGAGATTTTCCTGCCTGACTTTTACTGGGGAGTTCTCTGAGAAGAACACCTGTGGGCGAGTGGAGGAAGCAGAATTGGGCAAAGAAGAGAGTTGAATTTGATGCAATTGCCAATCCCAAGGGAGGAGCTGTGATGGCCCATCGGAGTTGTCCCCAACTGAGGGAAGAGGTAGCTGGGAATTTGTACCCTAACATAGACCAGATATTGGCCCAGAGGATGGGCTGCCTCCAGGGATGGAGTGTAGCAGTTCTCTTTGGGCAAAGGCAATTCCAGGGGAGAGACTCAACTATGATACAAATGCAGGCAACATTCCAGGCAGCTAGGGTAGTGAGTGTCTCATTTCTAAAGAGGAAGATCTGGGTGGCACACATAGCATCTACATTATGTGTACATAGCATCTACACAGCATTTAAAACGGCTACATTAGGATCATCCAAGTAAGCAACCACGATATTATCCAAATGACCAGCTATGGCCTAAAATTACTGTATTATCCTGAACATTAACAGAATAATGGTAGTGTGAGCCTAAAAGCTGATACTGGTCATTGTCAAATGAAAGAAAAAAATCTACCATTTTTCTACCAAAGTGGGAAAGCATAAATAGTATTATGATAACTGAGGTTCTGCCTGGTAATTATTTTCCTGTAGGTATGTTCAAGCAAACAAATATTCCCACTTATAATCCATATTTATGTAGGTATACCTTACTTCGTAGTTAAAAAAGTGAAGACGCTGCATATAGATGCCTCATATTAGAAAACATAGAAATTCTACCTCAGTTATCTCTTCTCTCATTACTAACCACCCCTCTTCCCAAGGTTTCTCCTTTCCAGTTAAGAAAATCTCCATTCTAATTAAGAAAATATATATACCAGAATCTATTAATGATTTTCTTAATCCAGCCTCCCCTTACACATGTCACACTTTACAATGAAATGCCTTTTGTTTGTTTTTCCCCCTGTTTTCCCTTATCTCTGATTAACCTTGTCTCTTCTTTGATCTTTTGTTGTTAAAAGGAAATAGGAATTCCTGATATATTGAGGCCTTATTTTTCACCAATGCGAGGCTTACCAAGTGAAAAAACCTTTTGTTTTAACCCTTAGTGTTGAAAATCATTCTAAATACAGAAGTAGAATTTTCATCCTTGGTAATTCCCCTCATGAATTTACACATCATTTTTCAGATAATTAACTATTTCACATAGGTTAGAGAAGGTTAAAAAAAAAAAAAAAACTTGTGCTGAAATCACTTCCAAGTATTAATCAATCGTAAGTCAAAAGAAAGACCCTTTGAAATTATGTTAGTCAACATGGAAATGGTAATAGTTTGTCTTCAATTTTTCAGGGATTTATCTCTTAAGTGAAACAAAATATGCCAGGACAAAATGGTCCCTACTGACTGTGAACTTTGTAAAGACTCACTGGTATGTAGGCTGGGGACTGAAATGATAAACAACACTCAAAATAAGCTATTCTTGGGCTTCCCTGGTGGCGCAGTGGTTGAGAGTCCGCCTGCCGATGCAGGGGACGCGGGTTCGTGCCCCGGTCCGGGAGGATCCCACGTGCCGCGGAGCGGCTGGGCCCGTGAGCCATGGCCGCTGAGCCTGCGCCTCCGGAGCCTGTGCTCCGCAACGGGAGAGGCCACAGCAGTGAGAGGCTTCAAAATAGAAATGCCAACATAGGTTAAATAATATAAAGTATAGCAGTCATTAGCCTAGAATGCTTGCTTTTTATATAGTAATGCTTAATATTCAGATATAAGATGTCTGCTCTAACTTCTCAGATTAGGTAGGAATTCAACAGTCAACAAAAAAAATCTCATGACTTCTTTTTCTTTGTCTTCACAGTTTGCATATTTTTTAAATTGAGATACAGTTGCTGTACAATATTATATAAGTTACAGGTGTACAAAAAAAAAAATCTCATGACTTTGACAGTTACCAAAGTGGTGGAAAACTAAAAATGCTATGGCTGGTTAATGAGGGCTAAACAGAAAGAGGTATCCACTCGCTGCTGAACAATGGCCATCAGGCCAAGACACAACAGCACCAAGAACCTTACCTTAATGCACAGGGAAGAATGATGGAAACAAGAAGAAAAAAAGCAAGATGACTGAAAAAAAAAAAAAAGGGCTAAATAGTGCACAGAAATAATAAGAAAATGGCAGATAGCTAACGGGACAATGGATTAAATTCAAGATGGGATGGCAGAGAATGGGTAAGGCCATGATAGAGGAGCAAAAATAAAGTACTAACCGGAAGAGCAAATCTCTGAGGATGAATGTGTAGTGACACATATTACATCAGCTAGTTGAGACCTCCTATTAACTGTTATAACAGCTACTGGTCAACATAATGGGCAGGAGTCACCAATATATAGTGAGACTCTGTCCACTGTACACTTTATTAAGATCGGAGGGAGTAGGTTATATATTCTGAAATAGCTTCCTTTAAAAAAAACTTTTTTTTTTTCATTTTAAAATTTTAGTTGAATAAAATAAAGGCTCAAATTTACTTGAATTATCTAAAAAAAGATAGCTCCTTCAAAGTATTTCATTACTTAGCAATCTGGGTACATAAAATGATGTTATATACAAAGAGAGTAGCAACCATGTATGTTTAGCTCCCAATACAGGTGGTCCCTGTTTGCTCTTTTCTAAGGGTCAGCCTCACAATCTGACTTCCCCAGCAGACAATGAACTTCCCAGGAAAATCCTCAGGATAGCACCAAGTAGCAACTTTGGTCTCCACAGACTAGAGGGCAATCCAGAGGAGTAACATAAATATAGAAGATATATAGTTATTTATCATTATTTAACTTTAAAATATATACATAAGAGAATCCCTGTATTTGAAAAGAAACTCTCAAGGATTCATTATTACTTGCTGTGCTCTTTGATTTGTATACATATTATGAAATTCATTTATGTTGACTTCTAGAGATGAATGCATCTTCTACAATTAGAAATTCACTAGGAACTTAAATACCATTCTGCTAGCTCTGGCTTACCAACCTTTCCTCCCCTGCAACAAAAACTAGAAAATGTGATGCTGGGATGAGATGAAGCTTATACTCAGTAAGTATTAATTCTCTCACTTCAGCATCAATTCCACATTTAGAATTGGATAAGAATATAATTTACAAAAATCATGTTCTTCTATGTTAAGATATCGAATATATCCATTTTAATGACATTAACATGGAATAGAAAAACTCTCAATGTTTACTGTACATATGCTATGTCACATTACTTTTAGTAAGCATGATTTGACCCATGTCATATCTGCCTCTGGATTACAATAAACCATATCATGGCAAAGTCTGACTGTGTTTTGAAATTGAATGTGGGGGGTGGAGGAGGACTGAGAGAGAGAAGCAGAAAGGGACAGAGGTCTGGAAGAGAGGGGAAGGAAGGGAGAGAGAAAAGAGAATCAGACAGATAAATCTTGAAGGTCAAATACTGAAGTTGAGGGAAGGAGCCATGTCTGATTCTTCTTTGTACCCTCCACACCAGCTAGCAAAGTGCCTAAATTCACTGAGCGGTAATTCAGAAAATGTGCTGAATAAATCATTGAATGGAAAATTCTAACAAGAATTCACAGTGGGATAATTACACTCCTTACCCTTACAGTGGAGTGCCTTTAGTTAAATTCTATATTATTTGCATATTAACAATTACACTCACTTTTGTATACATTAATTTTCATTTCCTGTGACTGTCCAGTCTTAGGATACTTCCTGAGTCAGGGGAGTAGCTGGTGGATTTCTTTTTGTTTTTCCTCCATCACTTCTGCCAGAAGGCTCTCAACACTGACTAGCCACTCAAAAGTTAACAGACTTCGGTAAATACTGATAAAAAAGTAAGGTCAGTTTTATGCTTTGTGGTTATCATGACGTGGGTCACCAGCATCTGTGAGAGCTACCAATATTTATATACGTTGAAGCAACATGTAAAGATTGAAGTCTACCAGTGATCTTTCTAAATACAGATAATATCAATATTAAAATTTACAAGATAATATTTAATCCTTCAATCCATTATACAAGGTACTCGACTCTCACTTTTATTTCCAGGTCCTTAAGAGGAGGATCCTAGTGTTACTCATCTGTGTAGGGTCACTGCCTAGCACTGACCCTGCACAATGAAGGAAATCTATGACAAAACAATGCATCATCAAACGTAACTGGTATATATAATGTTATATCAATATTTAACCATATTTATTGTTTAAGTATTAGAATCTTAAAGCCATCTGACAGGGTTTGAGTTTAGGCATTTCAAAAAACAACAACTATATGAGGATAAATAAAAGTCTGTGATATGTAGGAGGAAAAGTAGAAACCTGAGAGATAAGCTTATTTTAAAAATAGTGGGGGAGGACAAATAAAAGACAAATTTTTAAAAAATAAACATGAGAAGAAAACAAGAGATTTCTATTTATAAACTAGATAGAATACTTAAATCATGTGTTCATTTGAAACCACAATAGATAAAAATAGTGTCTAATTTTTAAATGTCAAGTTCACAGATAGAATGTGTAATGTAAAAACTCTAATCAAGCTAAGTGTTCCAGGAGCTATATTAAAGCACAGTTTAAACAGCAAAATAAAATCCAGATTAGCATTCAGTAAAATAATTTTAAGTTATATGTAAAGACTGCAGATAATAGAATTTTACAAATTAATGCAAATCATCCTAAATTCTAGATAATTAAACATGTTTTATATGTCTTTGTGTTGAAACATTTTATAAATACACTACAAATAAAGAGTTTTAAACAGTCATACCTGCAAAAGAGTTGTTCTATGGAGTTTCAGTGCCCCCTTTTGATGAATTTTAGCAAAGCATCCTGAACAATAATCTTCTCCACATTCAAGGCATACCTTAAAAGATATTGAAAAATCATACAATCTTATAAAATATGACTTTGAGAAAATACTTGCATAAAAAATTCATTGCTCTCATCTTTACTTCTCCAGTTACACACCTAGATGCCGGCAGAATTGAGAAGCCAAAGGAAACGGGACGACATTTGTCCCAGTTAAGATGTAACCTTGAGAAAAATTAACTTATAAACTTTAACTACTCTCCTAGCAAAATAAATATAATAGCTGTAAGTAGGTTTTAGATATATGTGTTAGGTGCATGTATGTATGTACAATTTCTGAATAAATCACCAAAAAAACGGCAACCTCAGATTAAACTTCTTAACCTGGTAAAAATTAACAGCAATATCGCTGGGTCAAAACTATTTCATTATGAGTTCTTTTATCTTTCTGTATGGATTTACATGACACAATTAGTTTCAAAGGATGTGTATACTATTTGTCTCCAAAATTCCCCACAGTCTTCTTTGAACGTCACTTCACTGGTGATTCTCAAAACGTGGTTTTAAAAGCATTCTTAGGAGATTCCTCAAAGGAAAAAAGGTGTAAGAAAAAAAACTGGATGGATCTTCATCAACATGTCAGCAATGCTTATGACTGGTGAAATGATTACCAACAAGTGTATATTTGTCTTGCAAGTTCTCTATGGTGCTAAAATGTCATTCTTTAAATTTGCGGATAAGTTGGAAAATGTGATATATCTCTACCTGTGATGGTGCCGAGCAAGGGTGAAAGTGAGAAAAGGAAATGGAATTTTTACTGCAAGAGTAATTACTACTGTGCAGACGTACAGCCACGCTAACACCCTTTACAGCATGATAAAAAAAAAAAAAAGTGCAAATGGCTAGTAGCCCCCCTTTTCTTGAGTTTGGCCTAGGTTAAGAACATCCAGTAGTACAAATAAGAAAGCATGAGGCCTGGAAAGAGAGTGTCAGAAAGTCTGTGCCAAGGAGCTCACACTCCCTTTAGCTCTCTTTCATTTCCTCTCCCTTTAGGGTGCCCACCACCCTTCTCCCCCTCCTTCCCCACCCCTCTCTCAGGGTATAATAAGCATAAAGCAGCTGGGGAAGACTGGGGAGAGACAGACCAGATTCTTCTGCCTTGTACAGGTCACTGGTGACCTGATGCGCAATTCAGTGACACTTCTCAAACTGTACCATGCATACAAATCTCCTGGGATTTCCTTACAGTGCACACGCTGGTTTGGGAAGTCTGTAATGGGACCCAAGATCCCACATTCTAACAAGATCCCAGGTGATGCCCATGCTGCTGCTGGGTGCAGACCACACAGGGAGTAAGAAGGCACTAGAGTGTATTGGATGAAGAAAAGGAGACGAAACTTAGGCGGGTATAAATTAGGAGTTTGGGATTAACAGATACACACTACTATATATAAAACAGATAACCAACAAGGACCTACTGTATAGCACAGAGAACTATTCTCAATATTTTTAATAACTTATAAAGGAAAAGAATCTGAAAAAGAATATATATATACAGGGCTTCCCTGGTGGCGCAGTGGTTGAGAATCTGCCTGCCAATACAGGGGACACGGGTTCGAGCCCTGGTCTGGGATGATCCCACATGCCGCGGAGCAACTGGGCCCGTGAGCCACAACTACTGAGCCTGCACGTCTGGATCCTGTGCTCCGCAACGGTAGAGGCAGTGATAGTGAGAGGCCCGCGCACCGCGATGAAGAGTGGCCCCCACTTGCCACAACTAGAGAAAGCCCTTGCACAGAAACGAAGACCCAACACAGCCAAAAATAAATAAATTAATTTTTTAAAAAAGAATATATATACATATATATATCTATCACTTTGCTGTATACCTGAAATTAACACAACATTGTAATTCAACTATACTTAAATAAAAATTAAATAAAACCCAATAAGAGTCCGTTATTTTTTAAAAATTGTATTGCAAGTTCCCACATGATCATGCAGTTACCTACAATAATGTAGCCATGTTTATTAAATATGAAATGATTAGGACAACACTCCAAAAATAGGTTAAAAGAGTAGGAAGTTGTATATAACTAAAATGAAACTAAAAAGGAAGGGTCAAATAACAATAACAATACCCACAACATTCAGGGAGCACTTACTCATTGTTCTAAGGGCTTCGTGTGTTCCATCTCATTTAATTCTCACAATAACCCCATAAGGTTAGCATGACCATTGTACCTCCATTGTGAAGATGAGGCAACAAAGGAACATAATGATTGAGAATTTGTCCAGTCATACAGCTAACGGAGCCAGGATTTCAACCCCAGAGTCTGGTTCAAAGCTTAAGCTCTTACCCAAGACCCACATTACTAATAATCATTGTCCATTAATTTCAGTATTAATCATTTATTAGAAAACCTTCATAAAATCTGCAATAAAATAAATCCAAAATGTCAAATGATTGCATGGTCTGGTATTTATCAAAATCCAAATGTATTTTTCAAATGTGATTATAGCTACACAGAACTGGATTTATAATTTTATTGGAAGAAAAATAAATACTATCCCTAGTATGGGAACTAATCCTAGCCTTTCAACTCCTGTTTCAAGAGCTATAGTCTCTTAGAGAAATGATGATACAAACATTATCTAAATCCATAATTTTTAAGTGAAAAATTAAAAGCTATAATTTCACATACACATATGGAAGTATTATTGTATTAACGTAGACTTCAAAATGTATTCTACAACATGTCAGCTAATATTTTAATGAATTTCTCATAAATGTCCAGCACCATTTTTACAATGTAACATAGAGGACTGAGAGTCAGTTTCAGCATATAATTCTAAGCCAAATATTTGCTAACAATAGACTTTCAATGAAAGTAGCCAAACGGATGTTATACTGGAAGATCAAAGCTGGAGTCACAGAGTAAGCTTATATATTTTGTTATACAAGCATATTTGGATTTAAATTGGGTTAAAATGACCGCCAACTGGAAAATCTTTTTAGGTAGTTTGTATAACTGGCAGGAACGTATTAAAAATGTAGATAAGGACGCCATTCCACCTCAGATGCTTCTTTGACGATGGAATACTAAAGTGCTGTTTTAGCAAATATCTTTTTAATTTGTTCAAGGCTAGATCACTTATGCTAAGCCTTCAGAATCCATTTGAGTTTAATTAAATTATCCACATTTGCCAAATTAATATGTAATTTTTAACTATCCATTTCACTTTTGTTATGTAGAAACATCCTAAAGCCACTGGAATTTCTTTTAAAAATAAGAAATCTGCAAATTTGGGGTTTTATTTTTACCACCAACATATATGAATGCAACATATATAAAATGTGCCAACAACAAAAGGCATACAATTTACTATCTCTTCTCAATGTGCTAGGCACAGTGCTAAATACTTCACATGCATTAACCATTACCCTCAATAACTCTGAGGTCGTTATACTACTGTTACCCGTTTTGTCCCATTTTACAAAGGAGAAGACAGAAACAAAAGAATTAAGTCATTTGCTGAAGTTCACATAGCTAACAACAGGTAAAGTTGAGATTCAAACCCCCAAAATGTAAGCTCTTACTCCCTACCTCCCATCCCTGTACAATTTTCCCTGATTAAGGTCCTGTCATAAGATATAGAAAGGTTGACTCTGATTATCCAGTCAGCATGACCATCTAGAATGACGGAAGCTAAGAACACAAGGTAACCTCAGAGTTCAACACTATAGAGTTCATTACATCTACCGAGCTTGAATTTTTAAATAATTTTTGTGCTTTTAACAAGTATCATGGGATATTATTTTCATTTCAAATCAAAGAACATCTTTTCTTAAAATCTTAGTAAATTCTTTAAGAATGGTTAGGGCCTAAACCCTGACTTCTATTTACAACAGTTTGCAGGCAAATCAGTTTTGTAATCACTGCACACTTCATCACTCTCCTCTGCTTTCCAGCCAAGGCACATGCCATTTATACTGTCCAGGAATGTCCTTTGCTTGCTTTTCCTTCTCTCTGGAAAAACAGATCCTTTATTTCCAAGTCAAATCTTATCTACATATGCCATATTGTTTGAATTCCACGGCCTTTAAAAAGTGCTCAACACAGAAGAGGATTAATAAGAAATATTGACTCATAGCTCCTGTGCAAATACTTCTTCAGATCATGAACAGTGGACTCCAACAATTCAATTCTGCCATAAGACCCTTTTAGCTTTCATACTTCAAACTTCAGGAATATTAGCATTTGTTTATATTTTCTAAACTTTTCTGGATAGGTATAACGTGTTAAAATTCCACCATCATATCAAGTAAAGAGAAAAATAGTATGATGTATGATGTAAAAGTAAGAGCATTATACCAAGATCTTGCCAGGGTTTTACATTTAATATTATTAGTGCTTTATTAGACTTAAAGCACTCTAACTCTCTGAGCTCAGTTAACACTGCCATGAAATAAGGCTAGTAATACAATCTTAAACCAGAAGTGATTATAACTAAATTCTCTGAAATTTAATAAATATTAGTTATAGTGATCCACAAACATTAGTTATAATCAAATTCTTTGGGGGAAAACTGCTTCCTAGGTATGTATAATATTTTAATTGCAAAATATATTGGATCTCTTCCTTTCAGTTAGCTTCAATGGTAACAGTGTTTTCAATAACAGAACTGCTTTAGAGAAATGACTCATTCAACAAACATTTGTTGAGTACCTATTAAATTGCAGGCATAATTCAAGGTGGTAAGAACACAGCAGGGAACAAAAGTAAATCCCTACTCTCATGAAATTTACATTGTGGGTGAGTAGAAAATAAACAAATAAACACACTAAAGGGTGATAAATGTTATGTAGATGAATGAGGCAGCTCCACAAAACTATAGAGAGTCATCTCAGCTGTTGCTATTTTATAAAGAGCTGTCATGACAGGCAATGTTTGAGTTGACCTTTACTGATATGAGACCTTGCGGGGAGAAAATTTGATGGGGAAATATTAAGAGTTGAATTTTGAACACACTAAATTAGTGATTTTGGTTAGAAATCCAAGTAGAAGTGTTGATTAGGCAGTCTGAGTTGAAAGTTCAGGGGAGAGATATGAGTTAAAGATGTAAATTTGGGAACCATCAAAATAAAGATGGGCTTTAAAGCCAAGAGAGTAGATGAAACTACCTAAAGAACAAGTATAAACAGACTAGAGAAGAGGCCTGAGGACTAAGCCCTGTGGCACTCCAACGTTAAGGGGTCAAGAATACAGAAAAACAACAAAGCCCTACACAGAAAAATACATACCATACGATTCCATTTATATAAATTTCAATAGGTTTAGCACCACTACATGTATGCTGCTAAAAATCAGAATAGTAGTTGGCTTTGTAGTGGGAGTTAATTGGAAAAGGCATAAGGGAACCTTCTGGGGTATTCTATCATCTTGATGGGGGTGTATACATTTAAGATTTGTCCATTTCGCAGTAGGTAGATTATACCTCAATAAAAGAGAGAGAGAGAGAGAGAGAGAGAGAGAGAATGGGAGGAGATAATGTGATGACAGCAAGTGTAGACAACTCTTTAGAAATGTTACTAAAACGGGTACAGGGTGAGATGTGGGGATCAAAGAAGAATTTCTGTTCCAGTTTTGGTTCGAGAAATACTGCAGCATGTTCTTGTGCTGATAGGCACGATCCAAGGGAGACAGGACAAAAGTTAGGTGGTGTCTTTAAACAAGAATGAGAGGATGAGATTCAGGGCATCGTGTAGCATTGGCCTTTCCTGGCAGCCTGCACACTTCACCCTTAGTAATGGTCATGAAGGAAAAGACATGGCTACCAAGCAGGTTAAGTCGGGACAGGTGTATGAGCCCATGTGAAAGTCTGATCTTATTCCAGTGTACATACTAGCAGAGCGGCTTTGTTCTCACACTGCCCACAAATCTTCCCTTTTATCTTGGGTTTTTCATGTTCAGAAGAATTTGCCATTTTATAATTAGATGGTTGTTTCACTGGCTCTGAAAGGGAAAAAAAAGACCAATCACATTAAAATACGATGTTCAGTTTTCTGATTGATAAAGGAAATTATGCACATTTCTAAATTCTCAAACAGTATATAAATATTAGTTGCCCAATAAGAATGGCACGTAGCCAAGTCTAATCTTCCCAGTAGACTAGGGAGCCCACAGTCCCCCTCCTACCCCTGTGACCACAGGACCACACATATCCAGCCATATCCATTCTGCTGTAAACTCAGTTGAACTGGACATGTAAAATTATAGAATGTTAAAAACTATGCTTTGGATAGAATTCCCATAGTGTTCTGCCCCATCTCTGGATCAAACTAAAGCCCACACAGAACAACTTCTATAATAAATGTTATATATATTTCTATAATTTGTTCTATCAAATTATCTTAACTATCCAAATTAAATGTTTATCCTCTATTTTAAAAATCTTATTTCTTTTAGAATTACTGTAAATTCAAATTTTATTTTTGGTGTTTGCTATTTTCAAATAATGTATTAAAATATAAAGCAACTTTCAATTTCCTTTAATTTCCCAGAGTAAAATTTCAATCTATAATTTTATACTGCTAAAATTTTCTTCCTAGAATTTAAGGAACAATGCTATGAAAGCCCTCACTTTTCAAAAATACTATTATTATGATCATATCCTAAGTTGATTTTTGACATAAAATAAGCACCCCTCCCCAAAATACAGATAAAATATATTTTGAGTATCAAAGATAAAGAGTCACCATTTTTGGGTTTAGAATCTTTATGCTGTATGAACAGTTCTAGCACTTAAATTTTCTATGTAAAAAAAAGAAATTATACCTTCAGCATCTAATAATACAATGGTAAACTGTTTACCTTGAAGCTGCTCCTTCAGTAATTTTAATTTCACTTTCCCACCAGAAAGCTGTATTAATAAAATAGATATTGTATGTCAGGTATACAAACTCAAATAAAGTTTAAGTTACTAATAAAAATATTATAAAGCCATAACATTTTGGTGCATCTTGAACAAAACAAACATTTTGAAAGAATGAGATCTTTAATGCATATATAGGAATTTTAATTAAATCAAGAGAAAATTCATAAAAGAAAAATATATTTTGGAAATATATACAAACCAGTTTTTTTTTTAAATGTCACAAATTATCTTTAAACAAAAATTACGTATCACCATGAAATGATTTTAGGAAAGCACTAGCATTCAGACATCGTAAAGGCTCAGTAGGCCTTTTCTATCTCTGATCTTTCTGAAACACACAAAGCCTAATATTTGTGTAGACTGAATCTAAGCTGAATTCTGACTAAGCTATTCTGCTCACATAACTGTAGAAGCTAATATTATTATCTTAATTGCCCAAATTAGAGAACCACATGTTTAAGCATCATAGGCATAACCTTCAAATATATTATTTGTGATCCCTGACTTTCCCAAGTTGTAGCCAAAAAAATTGAGTAAGTAACAATTATGGATAGGTATTTCAAATAAATAATCACTTAAAATCCTTGGATCTTAAGGGTTTAAGAAACAAAACAGACTCACCAATTGCACATACTTGCCTTGGTCTTATTAAAACCAACGTCTGAAGTACACAGACATTCACGGAGTATGGCGCACGCTTATACACACACTGTCAATTCATGCCTCACTTTCAATTTTCAATTTGCATGCTCAATTGCCCAATTTGTACATGAGAATATGAGAATAATGGTTGCCTCTATGTCTATGGCTGTACCAACTGCAGTCATCTTTGAAAATTTAGGCCTAATTATTTTCAGTGAATCTAGTGGTTTTGCTTCAAAAGGGCATTTGTTTGTTCCCATTCTTTAAGGAGCTGCTCAGATGCTATGTACCAAACACAGCACACAAGAGAATAGAATTGAAATAATCAATTTTTATGTGAACCACACTTTTATTTTTAAACTGGCAGTGTTGTACAAGTTACAGATAATTTAATCCTATTTTTTATAACCAAATTATCTGATACTATTACCTTAATGATACATCTGAATTGCAACATGATCTATGTGTTTATAGGCTACCTGGGCAGAATGCATATACCAAAGCAAAATGAATTCATTATTAGGGACATGTTATACTTTGTTCTTGTTACTGTGAATTATATTTTTCTGCTCTATGAATATAGCCATATTTACTTCATATGAATCAAACTGTATACAAATATTTCAATGAACAAACTGCTAGCTTACTATTTTTAGGCAAATAGAATTTCCTCCTAAGTCTGATTTTTATCTGTTGGGGAAAGAGATGAGGGCGGAGTAGGGCTGGACCAGGGATACACACACACACACACACACACACACACACACACACACACACACACACATACACACAGGCAAACACCATAAAGACATATGGATATGCATATGTGTGTATATATAAAACACCAGGAATTCAATATACTGAAGCCTGTTCCTTATTAACCCACTTATGACTCCACCAGGAGATGCTGAAGGGGTCCTATCAGGAGTCAGGGCAGCTTAGTGTCTCTACCACACAGACATATCATCTGGGCCCTTGGGGTCAGACTACGTTGTATTCATCGGCCTCCTTGGCATTCACAAATGCCTCCATCCTGCCACTAATGTCCTAATCCACCGTGCTGGGCCCACACTCCTTCCACAAGCCACCTTTTCAAATATCCTCATTCTTAATCCAATTAGCTACTCAACCTTTGCCATTCTCCACTACTTGTCCTTCCGTCCAGGCTGCTCTGCCCTTCCATGAAGCCCTTATTAAAGAGTCCTTTAACTATCTTATGCCTTAAAATTTTCCTTAAAATATCTCTTCCAAAAGTTCACAGTAACTGGACCCACCTTTCCTCACACTCAACCTTCTCCACAGAACTCTCCAGAGGAAAGAGCTCCATTTCTACCCCCTTTCACTCACCAGGAGAGAAGGAAAATGTTCTCCCTGTTTGCTCCCCAGTGCTGCTTCCAGAATACTGGTCCGCTCTCACCATTACACGAAGTTGCCTCTACTGAAGGTCCCCGCCATCCACTTACCGCCTTTATCAATACCCAGGATCCTCTTCCACCTGAAATCTCAGCAGTCTGTTCAGTATTTCTCTCCAGCACATTTCTGGGTGATGATCGTGGAGACTTTACTGTCCATGTTCACCTGATATCCTGATGCTGAAAACCCTCCGACATGCTGACTACTATGAACTTCTAAGTGCCTCCTCAGCCACCTGACCATTATGACCAAACCTTGGACCTAAGCAGCAATCTGAATGGCCATACTTTCAAAATCCCAAACTCAGAGTTTCTCAGTGCAAACCGCAATCTCCTTACCTCCTTCCTCTTAGACCTCCCATTATCTACCAACCATTGTGATGAAATAATAGCAACTGGGTCCCCTACAAATCCATGCTGAATAAACCCCGTGGGCTCTTACGGCTCTTCAGCAATCCATTCATCCATTTGCTACTAAACCTCAAACATGATTCTCACATGATTTGGCTACTCCAAATCTTCTCCATTCCAAAAAACTCAGATCCACCCCATTTCCTTTCCTTAATCTGAACAGATGATCTTGCCTTCAAATTTACTAAGAATGTCAAGGTCTTCCTATTAATATTTTTCCACAGCTTCCTGCCTTACCGTCTGTCAAAAACAACCTCTAAAAATGTACCTTTACTGCCACCTGTTTTCTCTTCCATTTTTCTTGTCTCAGAGAAAATGTGCCCTCCTTCCCTTGGCCAGGCCCTCCTCAAGGAGCTACCTCTTCAAAGCCCTCAGCAACTGGCACCTCTCTTATTTGAATCTTCAATACTTCTTCCACTAGTGAATCTATCCCTCAGCTACAAATTGGCTCACATCTTCCCTGTGATTCTAAATATATATATATACATATATATACACACACAGTATTTATATATATAGTATTTGTTCATATATTTTTGTATTATATATATAAAGTCTCCTTGATCCTATTAAAGCCTTGAGAGATCACCCTCTGTTCTCACGTTTACTGAAACTAGCCTTTACTCATTGCCACCTGCCTTTCTTTTTCAACCACTTGAAATATATTTTTACATCTGATAACAATCCAACCATCAAATCAAATGTATTGTTTTTAAAAATTCTCATTCTCCGTAAATAAACATTTTAATGTGATTTTCAGTTAATATTACAACTGGTTTCACACATATTATCTCACACCTTGCTCAAAACTCTGAGGTAGTCAGTAAGTACTGTTATGCATGTTTACAAATATGGTAACAGTAGCCCAAGAAAGGTTACCTCATTTGTCTAAAATCACAAAGCTAATGAGATGAGTCACGATTTTAATCTATATAGTCTACCAAAGGGTTTCTTGTTCTTGGTACCACTGACATTTTAGGCCAAATAATTCTTTGTTGCGGGGTCTGCCCAGTGCATTGTAGAATGCTCAGCAGCACCCCTGGCTTGTAGCCACTACACACAATTAGCCAAAAACATCACTCTCAGTGGTGATAACTAAAAATGTGCCCAGACATTGCCAAATGTCTCCTGGGGGACAAAATTGCCCCCTGTTGAGAAACACTGCTAAAACTAAACCCAACTTTTTCATTACAAATACATCAATCAAGGTTGACTTCTCCATTTTTTTTCTAAAAATGTCCTCCTTTACTTTCATCTCCTATGAAATTACCTTACTTTGACTCTATTTCTCCCATTATTTCTCTTCTCCCTTTACTGGAGAGCTGGCAAATTATCTTAGAACTAGCCTGAAAGCCTGCATTTCAAATCTTGGCCCTGACCCTTGACGTGAGCAAGTTATTTAACTTTTTTGATGTTAAATTACTTCATTTGTGGAACTGGAAAAAATAACAACTGCCTCTTAAGAGTGATATAAGCACTTAATGAGATATAACAGGAAAAGCACTGTTGACTGGTATAAAAGAGATAGTGAATAAATATTCAAGTTCTCTTTGCCTCCATATTCTCTGGTCTTTATCCTTCATACCTGCCCTTTATCCTTTACACCTTTCTTATCCTTTTTATAAATTCTTAGGGAGCACATTTACCTCTCAGCTTCAACTAACACATAAGAATGCAAACAAAACTCTGAAATCTTTGAAATTTGCTAAGAGAGTAGAACTTAAATGTTTTTATTAAAAAAAAAACAAGGTAAATATGGATGTTAATTAACTCGATAGAGGGAATTCACTCACAATGTATATGTATATCAAATCATCGTGTTGTACACTTTAAATATCTTACAATTTTACTTGCCAATTATACAATAAAGCTGGGAAAAGAAAGTAAGAGAAGGAGGGTAGAAGGGAGGGAGACAAGGAGGAAGCCAACTATCTAGCTCTAAATCTAAACACCAGAACTTTTCTTTCCAGCTCCTCTATTTTTCTATCTCCTAGGCAATTCATCCTGGAATATCAGTTATATATTTGACTTCTTCTTTTCCTTTCTCACTGTGTTTTGGGTCCATGTTTCCTTTATATTTCTTCTGCTACGTTCTCATTCAGACTCTTCTCATCTGACTTTTTAATAGACTTATATATAGTCTCTCTGCTTCTATATCAGTGGCCTCCAAAGTAGCCTGTATGCATGCCTGAGGGAGCCCGGAAAAGATCAAAGAGAAGAAAAGAAGCATCTATTCATGTTTATATCAACCTTGATTAATTTCCATATTTTGTTTTACAATGAACATGACATATTAGTATGTATATAAATAAATTATATTTATAAGTAAATAAAAAATTCACGGATAGAAAGTCCATTCTCAAAATATATCCTTTCTTTCTTTGTTTGTTTTTTTGCGGTACGCGGGCCTCTCACTGTTGTGGCCTCTCCCGTTGCAGAGCACAGGCTTGGGACGCGCAGGCTCAGCCGCCATGGCTCACGGGCCCAGCCGCTCCGCGGCATGTGGGATCTTCCCAGACCGGGGCACGAACCTGCGTCCCCTGCATCGGCAGGCAGACTCTCAACCACTGCGCCACCAGGGAAGCCCTCAAAATATATTCTTTATTGCTGTGGTACACGATCAAAAGAGTTTGAATATCATTTGCTCTATACTCTACTTATATAAACTTCAAATGCACTGGATATTAACAAGATCAACCATCATACATCATTACCTTAAATTTGCTGCTCTCCTGCTTCAAAGTTGTCAGGGAATTCACCCAGTGAAAAAGTCAACACTCCTGAGTCTGGTATTCAGGCCTCCTATCCTCCTGCCCAATCTTATTTCTCCTCCCACCTTCTGTAACTCCCCAACCCCTCATGCTTTCATCCTCAATTATGAGGTTTATGGGAATGGGCATTATGACTTATTCATCACTTTTCCTTACAAATACATCTAGTACACTCTCAAATATTTATAGAGCTAAACTATTATTTCCCAAGCACAAATGATTGATACACTACATGGCAAAAATTACATAGTGATTTTTCCTATAAATATTTTCATATGTGTATCATCTTTTATATTAGGTAAGGATATCCTTGAGAACAAGGATAATTCACTATAAGACAAAGAAGCGGGGCTTCCCTGGTGGCGCAGTGGTTGAGAGTCCGCCTGCTGATGCAGGGGACACGGGTTTGTGCCCCGGTCTGGGAAGATCCCACATGCCGCGGAGCGGCTGGGCCCGTGAGCCATGGCCGCTGAGCCTGAGCGTCCGGAGCCTGTGCTCTGCAACGGGAGAGGCCACAGCAGTGAGAGGCCCGCGTACCGCAAAAAACAAACAAACAAAAAAAAGACAAAGAAGCGTTAATAAGTGCTATTAATAAATAGCATTAATAAATGCTATTGAATAAATAAATCAATAATCACAGAGTCAGCACTTTTAATATATTATATTTACAACAACATCTAAAGTATGGAACACTGTCTCAGAAAGATAATGAAAAATGCAAAGTGGATTATAAAGCTTTTAATGCAAAAATTAAAGAAACATATCTCAGTAAGAGAATGACACTAAAGAATAAAATGCCTTTTCTAAGCCAAAAAGGTTAGAAGTGCCAAGATGTCTGTAGATGCCAACTGACCCAATGAAAGTTTAATGATAGGTATATAAAAAAGAAAAAGCTATATAAGTTAAAACTTACAAAGTCACAGATTTTGTACTAAAGAATCCAGAAGCAAAACAGTTTTCTTTACATAAGGACACTCATTTGCCTTTAACCTTAAATATTATTAATATATTTTACAATACACAGTAAAGATAAAGCAATTCTATAGCTGGGGAATTTTAAAGCATTTCCCTTGGGTATCTTCACATATGGAATCAACAGTTTATGAATAATTATTATTCAAGCAGAAAATAAATACATTAAATAAATGTGATATAACAAAAAGACAGAAAAATGTCTGTCCTTTGTTATATCAAATAATTTTGCTTTCACCTTAATATAGAACTACATAGTTCTATTTCACATACTTAAAAGCAGAACTGAACTGAATGGAAAAATTCAGTTTAGAAAATTCACCTGAAGATGAATTTTTAAAAATTAACTTCAGATGAAAAACAAAAACATATCTGAATAGTGAAAGTTGTATATTAGACCATAAAATATAACTGAAATCCAATAACATGCAAACTTGTTAAAACAAGAATAGGAGGTTCTTATGTATGGAAGGGAATGCAAGATCTGAAAAAATACTTTATATCTTCTCAGCAAACTGCCTAAGAATCAAATGGTATTTTCTTACCTTAATAACATTTCCTTTATTTTGTGACACCATGCATGATTGATTACCCAATCTGCCCACTTGTCCAGATTTCCAGTGACATCCACTTGACCTTCAATATATATGAACAGAAGACAAAATGTAATTACTAAATATATTTCTCCTTCTAATGAAAACAAATATATTTTCCCTGTTTCAGAAAATGGAAATTCAGTTGTTAACATTTAACAGACCACCACAAAATGAAAATGAAATATCAATAATGCCACAATATCCTCAGTAATTCTAAAATATAGCTCTATTATATTTGGAACTTTTGAGAAGAAATGAATAAAAGTGAAATGTCCAAACACAGATGAAGAATTTCATTTTTTTAGACATTTACAATGACTAAAGATAGCTTTACTGATTTATAGGAAATTTTACAGATTGTCATGCAGTTTTGAAAGCTAAGTGTTCACAAATGTAAAGAGAAAAAGGAAGCAAAACAAGACCCCCTAAAATTCAGCAGATCTACTATGTGATGAATTCCTTATTAAGACTTCAAATTAGCTCCCACAGCAAAAGGTAACAGAGCTTGCAAAGAAGGCAAACTGTTTCGTTTTACAGTTTTCAAAGTACTTTTATTTGAGCCTCACAAAATCTTTTGAAGTCAACAGAGCAGGGAGGCCAATTCCCATTTTAAATAATAATGAGAGAAAAACTTGCCCAAAGCCACAGAAATAATAAATCATAAAACCAAGATGGGAAAACTGGACTTTCCATCTTCCTGACCAGTGACTGGCAGGTTCTCATTCTGGCCATGACATTTACTATCTGTGTGACCTTAGAAAAGCATTTAACTATTCTGAAAACCCAGTCAAGCTTTAGAACATTTTTGAAAACATCTAGAAAAGGTTCCTCAACTAATGAAAACTTACTCTTGGGGGCTGATTTCAGGAACTCTGATTCACAGATATATTCATGATCCACTGAGAAGTCCAAACTAAATCCAAATTAGTGAAGGTTTAAAAAAATAAGAAAGAGGGCTTCCCTGGTGGCACAGTGGTTGAGAGTCCGCCTGCCGATGCAGGGGACGCGGGTTCGTGCCCCGGTTGTTCAATATTCAAAAATTAATATATTCCACCTATCAACAAGCTAAAGAAGAAAAATCATATGATTATATCGATTAAGGCAGAAAAAGTATTTGACAAGATCCAATACCTATTCATTAAAAAAAAAAAAAAAAAACTTTAAAAAAATAAGAAAGAAAAGAAAAAACCACAATAAAAAAAGAGAACTGGCCATTGGATCATTAGGATAAGAGCAGCAAGATACAGAATAAATTTTGTCACCTGGGATGTACTACATTGAGATGACTTTGATTAAACCAATACTCTGGTTATTAGAAAGGTTGTGTGTATAGCTCATGAATACTTTTTCACAGAGTTAATCTCTGAAGATAAACACTACTAAAACTATAATAAACCTCTGAATTTTCTTTAATGGTTTAGAAGGTACTTCACAGATATTTGATAATCATCATTTTGAATACTAAACAAAAGCAAATTTAATACACGAAGAGTCTGGTAATATTTAGTACCACCAAAAGCATATGAAATATGCCCACTCATTCTCTGTAGGAGAAAGTTATACACTTTTGAAGCCTATTTGAAAGGAGTTCTCCAATGTCTACCAAAACGTAAACTGCCATATATTTTGACCTAAAATTACATGGGTGGAAATTTATCCCATAGATACTCTTATATATGTAAGCAAAACTATATGTAGAAGCATATCCATGGCAGCATATATAATCACAAAATACTGAAAACTTAATAAAGATATGAAAAATAAATGCTATTATAGCCACACAAAGAAATACTATGCAGCCACTAAAAGAATGAGATCACTGTGCATTGACGTGGCAAGAGCACTAAGATATATCAAGTAGAAAAGTAGAATTTGAATCCATCCACAGACTTTTATAGATGAACTCATTTGAAAAATGTAAAAGACATGTCAGATACAAACCTACACACACACATACACACACACATTCAAACACTTATATATACATAGGCTTGTACAAGGACAAGACATTTGTGGGAAGAAACATTTTAATTGTTAAAAGTGGTACTACAAAATGGGCTGGGAGTCAGCCTAAAGTGAAGAAGAGATAATTTTCATTATATAACTACCAGTTATACTTGATTTTAATTATATTTATGTATTATTTTTACAACAACGCAAAATGTTCAGTAAAATTAGTACAGATATGCAAGCATAATATTAGAGAAGTCTCATTAATAAAATTTCAGCTAAAGCACATTTGCTAAAAATATTTCAAACGTACGTACGTGAGGGTCTGAATGATTCTTATCTATGTGCATGTTAACCCCTGCCCCCCAAAAGTCTTTTAATAAATAAAAATGCCCTACACATAAACTGGCAATCTCCTATTGATGGCAATTTTATGGGAGCAGAGGGCAAGTTCTGCATTGCTGTCCTCAACATTCCAGACTATAACTGGTTCAGAAGAGGAATGTAAGAAGAGAAATAAGAACATGTAAGACCAAATAAGGTTCAGGGAAAAGGGACACAAATAGAAAAAGTAGGGGAAATTTAATATTGCTTGTTCATCAGGAAAAGCCAGAAATGATTCATTCAGGACAGATAGTCATTGGAATGACAATAATATATAAAATAGTTCTTGACATAAGGACTTCAGTTTATAATAAAATTCATTTTATTCCTCTAAAATCCTCTAAAAATGTCACCCACCCTCTTTCTTCCTTTTCTTTGCTCCTTGTTGCTTGGAATTCTTGTAGTTTCTTTCCCATCTCTTGGTTCTCCAACTCTAACTGCACTTTCTCCATTCTCAGTTCTTGAGCATTTCTGAATAAGATTTAAATGCAAAATGTTCATTTGGGGTAAACAAACAAACCCCCCAAAAAGAAAAAAAAAAGGCAAAATAAGTTTATATTATGGTTTGCCCTTAATTAAAATTATGAATAATAAATATGTGAAAAACTATTTTAACAACTTCCTTTGTAGTCTTTGAAATATGGTTTCTAAAGTTAGCATTTGCCTTTAATTAATATTCTCCTGAAGCAAGGTATCACTTCATATCTTAGACTTTTGTTTTATTACATTGTTAGAGGTCTCAAATCATAATTCACGTTATACATGAGCTATGACTTTATATATGTACAAATATCCATGACACACAAATAGAAAATAAAATAAAAATTATTTTCTAATTTTCATACTGTCCTTAAAGGATTCAAGTATTAATACTTTGAATCATAGTGTTTAAAATAACTATTCTGTATGGGCAGAATACACATTTTTGCTAAATTAATCATCTTGGAAAACTTCGATAAATTTCTACCTTTATGCCATGTATGTATAATACAAAAAGAGAAAGAGAGAGAGAGAAAGACAGAGAAGGGCCTGCTTGGAGCCTATTAGGAAGAAAACACCTATCAAGGGTTTTGGAACAGGAGCCATCAAAGGGATAAATGGGAACTGAGCCAAGCATCACCTATTGTTTCCACTGAAGGAAAGCAACAAGAAGAAAAGTTTCTGAGGACAGAGCAGAGCCCCCTTACAGATTCCTGTACAAGAACTTTCCTAATAATATCTGAAGTTCATCAAGCTTTTGACACAAGCTATTTTCTTCATTCTACAATTCTGGTCCCTTGTCAGCATTAGTCACTGAGTCTCTTTCAAGAAGTAAACCAACCTAGTTCTCTAGCTTTCATTCTCTATCATGAGTTTAAATCTCTTCCTTCATTATTTCATTAGTGTCTTATTATAATCAAGTAGTGTGGGCTACTTGGGTATGTGTGCCATGGCAAGGAACCAAAATAAGAATAATGAAGATAAGAGAGGGAAATAATTGAGAGGTGGTGAGCAATCCACCAAAGAGCAAGCGGGCCAAAGATATGTCCCCAAGTGGACAGTCCAGGAAGATATATGGAAAGTGGCAGGAGGCGAAAACTGCCTAGAGTGTTCAGAGAAGCTGGTGAAGATACTGAGAGAGAAAGAGGCATTATTTTCATTATATCTGTTCCACAAGGAGTAATTCAGCCCCTACTACAAACAAGCACTGTTGTAAGTGATAGGATGTGAGACCCAGTGGAGCTTCCATTATAGAAAGGAACGTAGACAAATGTGAAGGTAATTGAAGTATAGTATAATGGCGTTTTCATTGGAGAAGTACAGGGAGATACCTGAGAGCACACAGAAAGGGCACATATCCAGCCCCTGGGGCCGTAGGAACAGTACCTGGTGGAAGTGAAGACTAAGCTGAGTCCCAAGGGATGAAAGGACTTAGCCGGTCAAAGGGAAGTGGTGAGAGCAGTGTTCCAGGAAGAAAGAAAAGTGTGGGTACAAGTAGAAAAGAGTGATGTGTGGGTCCAGGCACTAGAAGTTCCATGTGCCCAGGCATTAAGTGCAGGACGGGGAGAGTGGCAAGAAATGGAACTGCTGAGGTGGACAGTGGCCAGATTATGAAGAGCTGTGTAGGCCATGATGAGGAATTGGGATTTGTATTCTATGAGCAATAAGAATTTTTAAAAGGTTTTAAGAGAATTGAGACTTGATAATACTTGCACTTTAGAAAGATCACTCTGGCTGTATAATGGAATATTAATCAGAGGGTGTAAGGCTGAGAACAAGGCAGCCAGTTAGGAGACTATCTCAGTAATCCTAATAACAGAGAGATAGTGCTGGTCTGACTGGACAGACAGTGGACAGAAAAATGGGAACATTTGAGAAATATAAGAAAATAGAATTAACTGGACTTGGAGACTGACCAGAAGTAGGTGACTGACCAAGGAAGGGACAAAGAAGGAACCTGAGATAATCCCAAGAGCAACCAGGAGGCCAGTGATGCCATTTCCTGAACTAATTCACTCTGGGGTGGGCTGGGGACACAGTTCAGGATTAGTGGCCCAAAGTCTCAGTGGCCCACAACACTTTCCACATGGCCTCCAGAGGAAGAGTTCAAAAGCACACATGTGATTGTGTCACTTGTTTGCTTATAAAACTTTTGATGTTTTGAAAGTCCCCACTAAGGTAGAGGACTGGGGTGCGACTGAAGAAAAGCAACTGGCCTACTGACCAAGTGGTCAAGTTGATGGTGCAGTTCCGTGGGTCTGGAGCAAGACAAAAGATTCTTCCTGGAGACATCCTTAGACACAGAGCCAGAAGGGCAACTAAAGTTGATCCCACAGGGACCGTGTCAACATAACAAATCCAAGAGGCAGAAAGAGCCCACAGAAATGGTGTGGAGGCTGGAAAGGTGTAGAGAGGAATTGGAGAACACCAAAACGTAAGACAACATTAAGACAATTGTTGAGACAATGTCAAATAAGACAGACTTGGAACAAGGAAAGGGCAAGAAAGGAAACTCCAGAGCAATTACCATAGAATGGGTGTTCCCGCCCTAGTTTCTACGGGCTGTGGTTCATCGGTGGACCAGGGAGACATGCAGGCCAGGGAACAGTGATTACCCCTCATCTCCAAGATAAATCCCAAACTCCTTAGTGTGGCATACAAGTTAATTTATTAGCTACATGACTTGCCATTCTCACCAATTTTGTTCTATAAATCTTAGTGAACTGGATATGTCTGAAAGTCCCCAGACTATGTGTCTGTGTGCCTTTGAACAAGTTTCACCCAGTAACTACCCAACTAACTGCGTCTTTCAGGCAAAGCTTGGAGACCTCCTCACCCCTGGCCTAGCAGTTACGGCCATGTTCTCATAGCTACCTGTGCTTTAATATCACACCATGTTTCACAATACTTTGTAAATGTAATTTTACTTATTCACATCCTCCACAAGCTACCTGAGGGCAAAGATTGTGACTTTCTTCTTTTGTACCCACTGTTCCTTAGAACAGTGTATAGACTATGTGTACTTAACAAATGTTTGTTGGATGAATGTTTATAGGTATATACACACAGACTTAAAACATATCACCAAAATGCATTTGTCCCTTCTCTTTTTGCATTAAAAAAGTAAAGTTGGTAATACTAGCCATTGGATAGCTCCCCTCCCTACCAAAAACTAGTAAACCTAATAATGATAATGCCATATAACTTTTTCCAGATGACAAAATGTTTTTCCACGCAGTATCTCAAAAGTAAAGGGAGAATTAAGAAAGTTCTGAAGACACTGAGTAATCACAGGACTATTTATCTGGATCAGGGAACTCAGAAACAGTCTGCCCCCAACCCATGATGGCTGGCCCTGAATCATATTTGAGAGGAAGGCCTTGGGAATTCCCAGTGACTCTAGATGATCTCAAAGGGAAATGGTATATTGAACCTTCTGGTACCCCTACCATGTCCTGAAATTTCTAGGATACCCAGAATTGCTTGACTCAGGCTGAATGCATCTCCAAGGCAATCTAGGACAGAAGATACCTGTCCTGGGAAAGGTGAATTCAATATAAAGTCCTTTAACGATGCAAAGTGCAAGGGTAGTTAGTGATTTCTATTCCCTGTTTAAAGGTCTCGTCTCTCACTTTAACAGTCTCCCTAAATTTCAATTTCTTTCAGTTTCTTCAGGGTGATTCTTTTCTAATTTTGTATAAGTGTCACAAAAATATTTGTAACTTTCGGTTGTATTGCTTCAATAGTTGATGAACCCAATTCGCATAGATTCTTGTGTCATAAGTATTTTTAGTCCTCATTTTTAAACCATTATAGATTTATAATATTTCAAACCTACTGTCTTAAAATAGAGCAATGTGAAGAAAATGCAGATGAGAATTCACAACATTTTATTTCAACTCTAAATAGCCTCATATGAAAAAAATACTTTAAATTATAAAATATAGAAACTTTAGCAACTATTCTATTTAAGTAATAAACACATATGCACTTACTTATATTTTAGTTTTACAGAATTTCCAGCTTTTCCCCATGGAAGAACCACAAAATCTTTGGTGTTCATGATTACTGTCTCAGTATTGCCTAAAAATTATTGTGATTGGCGGAAACTTCTGAAAAAGTAACAAAGGCAAAAGAATTATGTCAACATCAAGTGGTTAACGTTACAAATTTGAAAATACATATAACTCAGGAAAATTTTTAAACAAGAAAACATTATGAGGGAAAAAATCGAATCAATGGTTAAACAACAAGAAATTATTATAAATGATAAATGTATTATGTTATACAAATATTTATATGCTAATATAGTTATAACTATAACATATCTGATGGAACTAAAATTTTACCAATAATTATATAGCAAAAGACTGTGGAAACTGAAAGTGAAGAATGAATTCCTTAAGACAAATAGAGCACATATTCTGGCTCTTTCTATGATTAAGATTATAACAATATATATCAGGTATTTGTTCCCAGCCAAAAATAATATCCAAAACTAGGTAGGTAGTGAAAAGAACCTTAGAAACACAATCCAAACTCGAAAACCTTTTTTTTTTTTACCTATACGGTAATGTAAAATGAGAACTAAGGTATGCAATAATTACCCAAAGGCATTCAAGTATAGTCATTTATCAAAAAAAATTTAATGATGCTCTTTGCCTAAAATCAAAAATTAGCATATTTAGAAAGAATTTTTCAACAAGAAATGAAACAAAAAAGATTTTTTGCCTAACTCCAAGTTAGCCAGAAAATTAAATTATTCAGAACACCCTATTTCCTGAGTATCCCAATTACTCACGGTTCTACAATAATTTACTCTGTAATGCTGAACTGCTGAATCACATGCACAACTATTGGATTTTTATATGAATAAAAATTTCCAAATTCCAAACACTCTTAAATATGAGGCAATATAATACAGTCCATAGTCATAAATGCCCAAACCATTTGATACCGTCATTTTATATATGTGCTCCCATGTGCTCATAACCCCTATAAATATTTATTAAGCCTCTGCTATATGCACAGCACTGTACTGAGAGACATGAAGGAGTCAAGGCCCAAGGAGAGCTGTTCTCTGGGCTCAAATAGTGTAGAGTCAAATAGGGCATATAAGACCTATATATCAAAGCCATAAAACAAGGTAGGAATTACAAAGGCTATAAAACTTACAGATATAAGAGGGGAGCAAAAGAAGAGAATTCAAGCTGGATAGCATTTAAAGTGGGGCTTTAAGGTGAAGGGGGCTAATATATATAAAGATATGGATGGGATGAACTTTCCTTACTGCTTCAAGAAAACAGCTCTTGAATGGAGGGGGGAAAGTAGGTGTAAACTTGGAAATGTAGGCTGAGGCCCAATAATGAGTGACGTTAAATCCCAAGTTAAAGCATTTGGAATGTGTTCTGTAGCTAATGAGAATCACTGAAACTTTTAGAAGGAAGAACAGGAAATAAGCCTAGAAGGTATGCTCAAAGACTTAAGCAGAGAAGACATCAGAACAGGAGTAATCAAGTATAAGTCTACTGTGACATTAAAGTCAACACAATCGAATGAATCGAATCTCTGGGAGATTATTTTACAATTCCAATGATGCAACCACTGATCAAAACATTGTTGGAATGCCTCTTTTGAGACTGTCTGCAGAGTCCATCATATATCCAACAAACACACAAATCTACTTTGCTATACCTCATTCAAAACTAAAAATGATGGTGGCCAGCAGAAGCAACTACTTTGTTCACTCAAATCTAGTCTCAAATTACTCTACCTCCAGAAATCAGATTTAGCCTGAAAGGGTAGATTTTTAATTCCTTAGAGGAAATTCTAAGGGAATTTATTCTCTGAAGAGAATTCCAAAATGGAATTATACAAAATGATTTTATACTGTAAGTAATGTAATGGCTGCATCATAGGACAAAGTATATTTGTGCCTTCATTCAACAGTTATTTAGCTGCTCCTTTGTGAGCCCTATTGTGGGTACCGAAGTCACAATGTTACCATTGTCTTCCCTCAAAGGACTCACAGTCAAGGGGAAAACACACAAATGAAGACAATACCATGCGACAACCTGAAAGAAGAAAGTACTTAGGAGAGACGTCTAACTCAGACTCATTTCTCAACCACCAAGTCCTGTCTCTCAAAGCTAAAATCAGTGTCAAAGAAAACCAAAGCTACCACAGGAATGAAAAACAAAATTTGGTTTGCTTCTGCCCCTTCTTTGTAGGTAAAACCTTTGTCTCATTTCTATCAGAGACTACAAAAGGCACCTTTTAAAAACTTCTAGGACATAGAGTAACAGAGAGCCTATGTATCCCTTTTTGATCTAAATCAGGAAATCCAACAGCTGGACACTCATCTACTGTCAAAGTTCCATAATGTTACCATTACCATTATCATTAAAAAATAAAATAAAAGAATCCCCAAAGTTAATATGTCTGATTAATTAAAATAACTTAAATTGCCTTAACTTCATTTATGCATTGAGATATACAATTTTATATGTGTGTGTACATTATGCATAAAGCTGAACTGATACACAAGGACTGAAATGAATGAAAGAAAAATCTGTAAATTTCATTAGGATGAGATGATTCAGATTTATAGCTCTGCTGATAATGTGATCTAGCCAATAAATAGCCTTATTCAGGGGGCATTTCACTTCACTGAATGCAATTAGTAAGGCTTCTTCTCAATTAAATGTTTTATCAAGCCACAAACAAAGGCCAATTTTCTTGCATGAAGAAAAAAAGGAAGATTATAATTGTGAGTCACGCTCTTCTGCCTGTTTCCTTTCCTGAAACCAACAGAGAATTAGTCACCGTTCTTGGGACAGCAAGGATATAACAATGTCAGCAGGA
>NW_006770909.1:3174613-3175397 GCF_000442215.2 Lipotes vexillifer
CAGCAGGAAAAATAGCAAGGCACAAAACTTTAGTCCCTTAATGGAACCATGGAAATACAGATATACTCTCTGTTATGCAAACCTCATAATTCCATGTGTCCTTTGATCAATAAATTTTTTCTTATAATTGAATACCAAAACTTCAGTAGTTATTTGGAAAACTTCCTAGTTACCTGATTTGTTAGACTGCATCATTTTTGTCCCCAGCCTTCTTCTTCCCCAGACACATACACACAATATGACCCAGAACTGCCCATGATGGTTTGAAAGATCCTTCTACATAAGTTCCCACTTTGGTAAAGCAACCCAAGCATCAAGGCCTGCCACGACAGAATGGAAACACGGAATTTATGCTCTATAAATCTAGAAACTCAAAGTATTCAAGAGCTGCCCTAGGCTCAGAGAATTCACCATCACACCACTGGCAGAATGGGATATTTGGGAAACCACTGTTTTCATATAACTGAAAACTTATCTAAGGTTAGTTGATTCTTCTAACAACCCAGATCATCTTAGAGCTGAAAACTTAAAAGCCAATAAATAAGGATTTTTCTTTACTTTAGCACAGACTTTCAAGGGGTCTAATAAGCAAGCTTTTGGGGATGGGTATTTACCATAGTACTTAGAAATCAAAGGCCTGAGCAAGAAATGTTAAATTAAAATGAATTTAATTAAAAATAGTTAAATTAATAAAAGAATTTTAACAGTTTCTCTGCCTGATATAATCCTTATTTTAAATATATATGTGTGTATATATATATATATATATATATATATATATATA
>NW_006770909.1:3175407-3176148 GCF_000442215.2 Lipotes vexillifer
ATTTTTTTTTTTTTTTAAGTCAAAGGAAAGGACTAATCTAAGGACACATGGTCCTTAGCATAACATCTTATGCTTGAATGCCCTACTAAATAAATATATGTCATTTTCTCCTACCATAGACCCTGAATGTAAATCAGAGATTAACATCCAGGCTGCATTCAATCTTTCAACCAACCAAAATATTTGATAATTAAACACTGCTTCAGGGCACTAAATGGTACCCAAGTCACCCACTTTTTACCTTCTATGTGCCAGTTCCCTTGAGAACAACTGAAAAAGTTTGGCTTTAAATATCAAGGGGCAAGATATCCTTTTAAGATAATTTCTGACTAAAAATGATAAGTAGTTCCATGAAGAATAACAATGGAATATTATTCAGCCCTGAAAAAGAATGAAATAAGGCCATTTGTAGCAACATGGATCAATGCAGAGATTATCATACTAAGTGAAGTAAGTCAGAGAAAGACAAATATCATATGATACCGCTTATATATGGAGTCTAAAAAAATGACACAAATGAACTTATTTACAAAACAGAAATAGACTCACAGACATTGAAAACAAATTTGCGTTTACCAAAGGGGAAAGGGTGGGGGAAGGGATAAATTAGGAGTTTGGGATTAAAATATACACACTACTATATACAAAATAGATAACCAACAAAGACCTACTGTATAGCACAGGGAGCTATACTCAATATCTTGTAATAACCTATAATGGAAAAGAATATATATATATATA
>NW_006770909.1:3176162-3181772 GCF_000442215.2 Lipotes vexillifer
ATATATATATATATATATATATATATATATATATATATATATATATAAAACTGAATTACTTTGCTGTACACCTGAAACCGATACAACATTTTAAATGGACTATATTTCAATAAAAATTGTTTTAAATAAAATAAAAATGATAAGTGATATTAAAAGATGCTGGGTTTAAGTTCAGAAGACCTTTGTGTTAGAAGGTCTCTGAGCTTCAGTTTGTTTATCCAGTATAAAAAGGTAGGGATCTCCCCCTCCCTAATTTGCAGAATACTGAACAAAAGGTCTCTGATTCGTGGCTTCAGAGAATTCAGGGTTAGAGAAGGGGGCAGCCTTAGAAACTACCTTGAGAAGCAAATGAGGGGAGCATCAAGGCTCTGCTTTACCCACAGCTGCCCTGATTTCATCCATTTTTACATAATGAGCCTCTGGGTCAGACTTAAAGAAACTCTTCTAGAGCTTAAAAAAGTTTGAAAGGCACAATAATAAAGTAATATATAATTATTATTCTGTATCAACTAAAAATTTTATATGATTATAAAAAATACAAGTTTTAAATTTATAAATCATACCTTTTAGAAACCTAAGTCCTTTTATATATTTATAGTTTATTTCTCCCATCCATTCTCATACAATCTACTGTTATCCTAGGTGCTCTCTTGTGAATATTTTAGGCATGGGAAAATTAAGGCACCCATCCAAGATTGGTGACAAAGCCAGAAATTACAATTTTATTCTCAGTCCTGTTAGCTCCTCTTAGGATTTAAAATCTAAATTGTTTTACATACTTAAAATAACTAATTCAAATCATTCAGATTCTCCCCCGCTTTCATACTCTTAACCTATCATAAAAAGGAAATTTAGAGTAAGAACTGTTTTACCAAAACTATTTTCTAAATTTACAGCAATTTTTTTAAACACCATTGAAACCCTTTTGAGTGTCAGATTGCTCTGTATTTGGCCTCTAAATAGTTCCCCCTAAACACAGGAAAAAAAATACCCAGCTACTCAGCTTGGTACTTAAGATTCTCCATTATCCATTATGCCTTATGCTTTATTTTCCACTTCTCAGCTCACCAAGTTTTATTCTATTCAGGGCCCAGTTCAAAGGCCACCTCTACCATGAAGGTTTCTTCCATCAGAAATGAGCTTCTCTCCTTTAAGGACATAATGTGTATTACACTCACTTGCTACTATATTCTGTCTTGTGTTATTTTTGCTGCTTTGCTTATATAGATGTTATTTCCCCAAGTATCCCAGATATCTGAGGGTAGTCCTACCATTGATCTTTGAATCCCTAGCAATTAGTAGAGTGTACACACATAGTGTACTGTCAATAATAATGTGCTAGGTTTTAGTATTTAATATTTTTCTACTGCTTTGAATTTACTGTATAATCAACTCCATGAAAAAAAAAATTTTAACAAACATACCCTCTTTCCCAGTTCAACAAATCTTTTTGTTTTCTTTTTTCCATGTGCCAGATATTAGGTTAAGCACTGAGGAACAAGGTGAACCAGACAGGTATAGTACTAACCCTCACTAAACTTACACTCTGGTGAAGGAAGTAGGAAAAAATTTAAAAGCAAATAAAATAATTGCAGGAAGTATTAAATGTTTTGAAGGAAATAAAGGACCGAGATTCTTTCAAATAATTAATTTGTAATACAACTGGCAATATTATGGGAGGTCAGGGCAGACCTCTAGTAGCCTCTAAGATAAGGTGCTAGAGGGAAGTAGAGGTGTGTGCGTTGTGTGTGTTTTCTCATCTTCCATAAGCATACAGTTTACATAGTTTTAATCCTGGGTAGCCATCAACTTTATAGGATTTTTTTTAATGAGTCTTGATAACTCCACAAAAAAAAAATACATAACTGAACTTATACAGTATATCTAAGCTCCTCTAATGCTGAAGGGAGGAAGAATATAAAACTTCCACAGCTTCAGATTTCTCAGGAAATCTGGCACCCCTCACCGTGACCTTTAGGGAGGAGTGGACTTCTAGAATGAAGTGTATGCATGTGGCCGCCCAGGCAGAAAGAAGGCTACAAAAGGAGGTGTGATAATGGTTTGTCAGGGCACCAAATTTTTCAAATAAGACTCAAAAAGACTTCATTTGAGGGTTTCCCTGGTGGCTCAGTGGTTGAGAGTCCGCCTGCCGATGCAGGGGACGCGGGTTCGTGCCCCGATCCGGGAGGATCCCACATGCCGCGGAGCGGCTGGGCTCGTGAGCCATGGCCGCTGAGCCTGCGCGTCCGGAGCCTGTGCTCCGCAACGGGAGAGGCCACAACAGTGAGGGGCCCGCGTACCGCAAAAAAAAAAGACAACTCGAAGGCTGGGTTGTAGAAAGGGTACAAGTGATGTGACAAAGGCCCAGTTTCACTGTTTAGGGTTCACCCTCGTTCATGTCTCCATTAGCATCAAGGGCTGGGAAGTCTTTGCATTGTAAAAAAGAAGACTCCCAACACCGGGAGTCTAGGCCGCTTCCTGCAGCCCGCGGGCCTGGTACTGTGTCGGGCACAAGGCAGGAGCTCAACAAACACCCGCTGGGCCGGCACCCCCAGCTCCCCTGGGGCCCAGTCTCCTTTCCCGCCTTCCGGCTCGCTCCCCGCACCACCCAGACCCGGCGTGCTGCCCGCTACGCCGACTGTGAGGCCCGCCGCCTCCGCAGCCAGCTGACCCACCTGGATCCCTCAGACGTGTGCGTCACCATCGCCCGCCGCAGCTAGGGGTCTGGAGCTTCCGCCTTGGTCTCCTTGGTTACCGCGTTACCTCGGTACCCATAGCAACCAGAAGGCTTGGTACTGCGGCGCTCGGCCCGCAGAGGGAGCAAGGGAGCCCTGCAGAGAAGCAGGAAGAGGGAGAGGAGAGGAAGAGAAGGAAAGGGCTGGTGCCGGAAGCTTTGTGCTGGAGTGGGCAACACTTGGCTAACACTGAGCCCCCACCATATTTCAGAAAGTTTGAATAACAACCCAAAATTACAAAGCTAGCAAATGGCAGACGCAGGAAGAATTAACCCAAGTAGTGCAGAACTCCCACATACATACTGTTCAGTCAGTCATCAAAGGTCACAATAGGCAAAGTCAGAACTCGAATCTAAGTCTTTGACAAGCCTAGAACTCTCTTTTCCTTATATCAAATACAGGACCCATGGGGGGTATGTGAGTTTAAGAGTTGAGAGAGAGAGAGATAAAGCGAGGGGGGAGAGAGAGAGAGAGAATATCAACTCACACTTCTCCAACTTTTCCAGAGTGTCACCTGTGGTGAACTTATTTTTGGCTTCCTAAATATGCTGTCGTTTTTAATCTATGTTTATATATATGCTGCAAGTAGGATGTCTGGCTGGTTCTGCAGTCAGTCAGTCAAAAATATTTCTATGCTTCTCCACACTGAATCTATCTTGTTAACTGGACTAATAATCTCAAGTATTATAGTTATGACACTAACTCTTGCACCACTGCTTTCCACATTAATGTGCCTGCCAATGCTCATTTAAGAACACATCAAATATTTTTCCCTTGGCAGTCAGCTATATAAGATTATAACCAGCATGGATAAGAAAAGACAATGATAGTCATGGCTATGACTGGGCTTTGAAATGAAGGCAGACCTGAGTTTGAGTCCTGGTCCTGCCACAACTCACCTACTGTGCAACCTTGGGTAAGCTGTAAGACCCAGTTTAATTGGTTAAATGAGGTAAGGATACGTTTAGTTCACACATGGTGTAACATGGAAGAGTAAATGAAACAATGTATGTTAAGTCTTTGGCACTAAGCCAGGCCAACAGTAGGTGCTAAATATTTGAAAAATATGGTGGTTTTGAGGCTATGGCGGTTATCTTACTGTTCATGGTATAAATTCACCAAGTCTTTCCTTTAAATCTAATACGATGACAACTTTCAAGTGGATGTGTAATACTACTAGAAGTTTCTTGTGCAAGACTGTTTCTCAGACAGCTGTGCTCTTTGAATGATCCGGAATGGTATTTCCAGTATGCGTCCCTTGATTCATTTATTCAACCAATATTTATTGAGAGTCCACTGTTCCAGGTTCTGAAAATACTGCAGTGAAGAAAACATAGCCCATCCTGCTGTCCATCATATATTTTACTGCCAGCAGAAAGACAATAAACAAACATATAATTATAGGTCAGGGGCTTTGAAGAATAAGGATCAAGAAATAGAAAATAATTGAGCCCAAATTTAGGTTAGATGGTCAGAGAGGTCTCTGAATGCAGGGGTAGAGGAAGACGTGGGGCAGTCAGAGCAAGAAACATTCCAGACAGAGGGAACAGTAAACAAACTGCAATTCTGACTCAATCAAGAGCAGTATGTTGCATAAAAACTCTGATCACTTCTGTACAGCACTTTTTTTACTTCAAAAAAGAATTTTTGCAATGCATTGACTGGCGCAATAGAAAATTAAACCCATAAAAATATTGTATAAATTATTCTGGCACTTTTCAGAAGCCTTAAATGGACATTATCATACTTATATTTAGGGAAATATCTTAGTTTATGCATACTTATGCCAAACAAAGCAGAGCCAAAAAATAATCCCATGCCAAGTTACATATTAAAGTGAAAAATATGAAGTGCTTGTTTTTCAAAACCATGATTAGTGACAAAATGAAATGAAACACGTAGAAACAGCAACACCTCTAGAGATAAAATATCCTTTCTGCTGAAGCAGAATGCATTTAACTGGCACACCAGCAATTGTGCAAAGAGGTTACCACGTCTGTATCAGGAGGACAGTACTCCTGAGAGTTTGGGCAAATCCATGCTTCATTGTGTCAGTCTGAAGACAAGATCTGAATGCAAGTTTTCTGAACTAGAAATTCAATTTAAAGAGATAAAAATTAACCATGAAGAAATTGAGAGCACAGACTTACTGAATTCAAAAAAATAACTGCAAGGTCATGCTTAAAAAGACACATTCTCTCTCTCATACACACACACACACACACACACACACACACACACACACACACTTCCATTAAGCAAGCCCAGCTCATCAAGTAACCTTATTTTGTACTTGGTAGACACTACCTGGAGGAAAACTGTGGCTTGTCTCAGGACTTTCTAGTCACTCACAGGTAATAAAAGTTCTTAGATGAGTAATAAAAATGTCCAGTCCCACATAATTGTCAAAACTCTGCATGTGACTTAACATTAAGGCTGTTCTGTTTCACAGTGGTTGGGCCTCCTGAATGCAGGGAAGCCTGGAGTCAAGCAACCATTAAGAAAAGCTTGTGTTTTCATTCCTCATCATCCATTCATGTTTCAGTCTTATTGATTGCCTATGTTAGGATCACAGGAAAGGATGAGGGTTAAAACAGAACAGTCTTAACTTGCCTGGTATGAGCCTCCCAGGTGTTTAAAGCAGACCATTCTCCAAAGACCACTCCACTCCATCCAGTGGGGACTTCTTACCTGCATTGCTCTGGATGCAGGTGGCATGTTCTCCTCAGACCTTTGCTTACTGAGCCCCTAGGCATCAAGTGATCATTCTCACTTCTCTCTGCAGGATATCAGTGGTCCTCCTGGAGAGAGTTATAAATGACCCACTTTCTCTTACGTTTTTGCATGTCCCATGTCAGACCTATAGAAACGCTCT
>NW_006770909.1:3181913-3209600 GCF_000442215.2 Lipotes vexillifer
TTCCATCCTTTGCCCTGCCACGCTGTGGGAATGCAGGACAGCCACATGCTCACCTCTCTTTGGCTCAAACACCAGCAACCCACCAGCCTAACAACTGCACTTCTGACTCCTCAGATGGAGTAAAAAACCAGCCAACTGTGTCCCCAGCTGCAGGGACCCATTGATGTACATCTTACCAGGCTTGAAATGATAGGGACTGTCAACAGACCTTATCCAAAACCTGGAAATAAGTTAAAGGAATAATTACATGTCCTTTCAGATACACTCTAAGAGCCCACTCAAAGGTTATCTTATCCTCTAGGAAAATGTACCTTTGTGTGATCATCTTTTACTAATCATAAAGCTCTGTTTCTGTGAAGTTACATGTTAATCGGTAGGGTCTTTTTCATCTACAATTTTCACATCATTTGCATCTAGATTTTTGAACCATCCTGGTAGTTCCATCCTTAATGAATAAAAGAAACATGTAAATTCTATATTTATAGAACATCATGTTCTTAACTCTTGAAATTATATTTTGATAGTAGGTACCAAGTCTTCCTCTTCTGAAGGGAGGAAGGCAGACCAGAAACTGGCCAAAAGCACTCTTTCAATCTTCACTCCACTCTTGGCTTCTCAAACTTTTTTATAGTTAGAAGTTGATGGTCAGTTCAGGATTATAAAACAGGTTTTCCACCATCTCCCTTTTACACGTCCTGAAATTTAGCTTTACTTTGAAATGGAGTATCTACTTTCTTCATGCCCTGGCAGACACTGACTATGTGTCCTATTACATATGTATGGGATTTTTCAAATTGTCAAGAATAGCCAAGCTTTAGAGGCAACATAAAATTACAAAAAGATTTCTCAAAAATGTAAATTAGTATGATATAAATATATTTAAACATATCTTAAGGACTAAACTTAAAAAGGAAAAAGAAGAAACTTGTAGTTAGGAGGTGAGATTGTCCTTTTATAATTTTTCTCAGCTTTGTAATTTCTGGCTGTCACCTATGACACAGAATTCTTCAGCAAATAAATTTCCATAACACAAGGCAATGATCACTGATGTTTCAAAAGTGGAGTAAAATCATCAGAGCATGTGATAAATTCCTGCTTCCTGCAATGTGCAGTCCTTTCCCAGTTGAAAAATAAATATATAAGCTTTTTGGATGGGCATAGTGTTTTTAACCAGCATTTATTCAACACCAGCTCTATTGCAGACACTGCCCTAAGAGGGACACAAATAGGAACAAAGACTGTATCTCTGCCCTTGAGGAACCCATTGTCTATTGAGGGAAGTGAGAGATAACAAATAATTAATATGTAATGTAGCAAATATTATATTCACAAAGTATGGGAGCAAGACGTGTGTGGCATGGCCAGAAGTTCTGGGTGGTTTAAACATAGCATGTGTGGCAGGGAGATAGGATAAAAAGCTGTGCTGGGGTCAAATTTAAAAGCACCTCAGACATTACACTGTTCACAATGGAAATTACAAAATTGTTTTTAAAACAGAAATTAATCATCTCAGTATGCTTATAACAGCATCTTTTAAAGATAATTCTGGTGGTAATGTAAAAATAGAGTCAAAGGAGAAAATGGAGACAAAGAGACACGTTTAAAATATGGTTATGTTAGTCTGAGATAGAAATGATGAGTCTGGAATAAATCAACGCAGAGGGCACAGGCCAAAGATAATAGATTCAAGGGGATTTCATAAACTCCAACAGGATTTGAAGACTGAAGAAACGTGGTTGTCGAAGAACAGGGAACAGTTCACAGAGTGAGGATTGAAGAGGTGGCACAGAAATGAGTTCAGTTTTGAAGGTTTTACTTTTGAGATAGCAATTGGAAATAATAAAAACTAAAATATAAAATAAAAACTAAAATAAAAAACAATATAAAATATTGTTGGGAAAGTGATGGGGTTGGCCATGTATATTAGAGTGTCATCAGCATATATAGAGTAACCAAAGCTAAAGGAGGAGTTTTGAAAACGTCCCAGGAGCCTTCAAAAAACTATGGAGGAGGTGCTTCCCTGGTGGCGCAGTGGTTGGGAGTCCGCCTGCCGATGCAGGGAACATGGGTTCGTGCCCCGGTCCGGGAGGATCCCACATGCCGCGGAGCGCCTGGGCCCGTGAGCCATGGCCGCTGAGCCTGCACGTCCACAGCCTGTGCTCCACAATGGGAGAGACCACAACAGTGAGAGGCCCACGTACTGCAAAAAAAGGAAAAAAAAAAGAAAAAGCAAAAGAAAACTATGGAGGAGGTGGTTTTGAGAGAGACATTCATCCGACATTGCTAAAATAGATGGGTATGAAACTCATACTTGGCCTTTTTTATCCAGCAGTGTTCATTGCAAGGTCCTCACAAATGAGCATGACACCCTGAATGAATTTATTAATGTGATCCTCAGTTATTGCATGGACTACATAAGTGGTAAAAACAAAAGAACTGGCATTGGTCCCTGAAACATGTGTTGCCAATACAAATACACCTACATACAACTTAGGTAAACAGGTTCAGAGTAGATGAAGATAGAACTCAGGTGAACTAGAAAGACACTTTATTTGAACATAACATTATGTTCTTTTTTTTTTTTTTTTTTTACTATATCCTCTAATTTAATATGAGGTTAGTATTTCTTGGTTCCAACCAGAGATGAATAAACACCTATAGTGCACCAATAAACTGACCCTCGTTTCCCTCCCTTTGCCTGGCAACAATCTGTGAGCTTTGGCAGCCATGTTTTCCTGCACTACCCAGCCCGCCCTTGTAATGATTTAGTGGACAGAGTCCATAAATTAGTGAATAAATTCAAACAACATTCTTTCTCATGAGAATGTATATTTGAGACTGAGAGAGTGAGTCTTGGGTTAACAATATTCTGCCATGTCGACTACAGAAAGAAAAAAAAAATGGAAGAAAGGACAAAATGAATTTTAAAAAGGAAGAAGGGAGGGGATTTTATGGAAGCTTTCCCTTTCCTGAGGACTAGCTACATTCTAGCCTTTGGGTTCCATGATATACTCTTATATCCTTAAAATAAATTTCCCTTTGTTGCTTAAACTGGCATGGCTTGATTTCAGTTGTACAGAAAAAAGAATCTTGACTAAGACGACTGTCAGGATTGTAATACTAAAGTAACTTCCTTTATAAGGCAAGTCCAAAGTTAGATTCCCAGAGAATTATTTTAAACAACGGCTGAACGTTAATCTATGTCTCTCATAATTTTAAATTAATATTCCTACATATACAAAGATAGGAAGGTCATCTGGCATTCTTTTGAAGCCATTCTATCAAAAAAAAAAGGTAAAATCTCTTGTTTATTTTTTCATCAGCTTAATTTCTTAGTCTATTTACTTTAAGTGTAGCTGTGCTAGTTTTGCTAGCAGACAGTTATTTATAATTGATGTAGCTTTAGGGAAAAGCTAACCTTAAAAAGAAAAAGGCTGGCATTTCAGAGAAAAAGACATTCATTTTGATCCTTGCCAAGTTTTAATAAGTGTATCGTACTGTGTTCTTGAGATTTATGCACTGTTAGCTGTAATTCATTTGGAAAATTTGCATTTTTTCTCTTATGCACTCAAGCTGGGAGGCACAAAACAAGAGTTATAAGGTTTGTTTGACATGAGATGTCTAACAGTAAATTTCTTTCATCAACTTTATTCTATAGCTCTGATCCCCAAGGGCAGATTTTTCATCATATTTTGTGAAATATTTTATAACAGCCTTACCTTTTGCAGAAGTTGCTCCCAAAACATTCCAAAGGAGCTGTTACAACTCTCTCCACTATAGAACAAACTAGATTTACCATTCTTATGCCCACTGTGAGTTAACATGACCTGTGTATCCATCTTCACATTAATTCAGAAAACCATATGCATCTAATGTAGCCAGCTTTCGTGAAGGTGTAGACATTCACCAAATACTTCTTGAGGACCTATGATGTCCCAGTTACTTGGATAAATAATGGCTACAATGATGAACAAGACAGATTTGTATTCTGTCCTTGCAGAAAAGACAGTTTAGATGGGAGGTACAGACAAGAAACTCAGAATATTAACTACTAAAACTGTATGAGAAATAACAGTCTAGAAGCACAGAGGAAGGAAACTAACCCAACAGCTGAGGTTCAAGAAAGGCTTCTTAGCCTAAGTGATGCCCTATCTGGTTTTGGCCCAGTTGTTGAGTAGGAGCTCCAGACTGGTTTGGGGGAATGGGTGAAATTAGGGGGTATTCTGGGTAGAAAAAAAAGCATAGGCAAACATCCCCACGATGAGTTATAATATGGTTAAGTTTAGAGAATCTAAAAATGTCCAGCATTACTGAAACTTGAAAGGGACTTAGGAGAAATGCGGAAGAGGGAGAAAAGAAGTGACAGTCACACTACTCTGGCAAAGGGGAGAATAAAAGCCCATTGCTACAGTCAGGCAGATACTAGTGGCCTAGGACAAGATAGCACAATTAAAAGAAAGTTTAAGGATTCAATATTTATATGAAAAATTCATCAGTGGAATTGGAATTGATTAGATGAGAGGCTGAGGAATAAAGGGTGATCCCTAGTATCTATGGACCTGAAGATAGGATTTTTGTATTTATGTTCATGAGAGATATTGGTCTGTAGTTTTCTTTTCCTGTAATGTCTTTTTCTGGTTTTGTTATAAGGACAATGCTGACCTCATAGAATGAATTAGGAAGTATTCCCTCTACTTCTATCTTCTGAAAATAATTGTACATGATTGGTATAATTCCTTCCTTAAATGTTTGGTGGAATTCACCAGTGTATCCATTTGGGCCTGGTGCTTTCTGTTTTAAAAGCTTATTAATTATTGGTTCAGTTTATTTAATAGATATAGGCCTGTTCATATAGTCTATCTCTTCATTTGTGTTGGCAAATTGTGTCTTTCAAGAAATCAGTCAGTTTCATCTAGGTTATCAAATCTGTGGACATAGAGTTGTTCTCTCATTTTGCCTTAGGTGGCTTGGATAGAGGCTTATTGATTTTATTGATCATTTCAAAGAACCAGCTATTGGTTTCATTTATTTTCTCTACTGATTTCCTGTTTTCAGTATTATTGATTTCTGCTCTAATTCTTATTATTTCTTTTCTTCTGCTAACTTTGGATTTAATTTTATCTTATTTTTCTAGTTTTCTATGGTAGAAACTTAGGTGATTGATTTTAGATCTTTTCTTCTAATGTATGTATTCAATACTATAAATTTCTCACCTTAGCACTGCTTTCACTGTGTCCCACAAATATTGATAAATTGTGTCTTCTTTTTTATTTCGTTCAAAATATTTTTTCATTTCTCTTATATTTCTTCTTTGACCCTTGTTATTTAGAAGTGTGTTGTTTAATCTTCAAGTATTTGGAGACTTTCCAGCAATCATCCTGTTATTGATTTCTAGTTTAGTTTCATTACGATCTGAGAGCAGACACTATATGATTTCTATTATTTTTGTTACTGTGTGTTTTATGGCCTAGAATGTGGTCTATCTTGGTGAAAATCCATGTGAGCTTTATAAGAATGTATATTCTGCTCTTGTTGGATAAAGTAGTCTATTGAGGTACTTTATATCCAGTTGATTGATGGCATTGATGATTTCAACTCTGTCCTTACTGATTTTCTGCCTGTTGGACTTGTCCATTTCCAATAGAGGAGTGTTGAAGTCTGCAACTATAATAATGAACTTATATATTTCTGCTTGCCATTCTTCCAGCTTTTGCCTCACATATTTGAACACTGTTGTTAAATATAATATATAAATATTAAGAATTGTTATGTCTTCTTGGAGAACTGATCCCTTTATCATAAGGCAATGTCCCTCTTTAGTCCCAATAACTTTCCTTGCTCTGAAGTCTGCTCTGTCTGAAATTAATATTACTTCTGCTTTCTTTTGATTACTGTTAGCATGGTTTATATTTCTCCATCCTTTTACTTTTTTGTATATGGGTCTTTATTTTAAAGTGAGTTTCTTTTAGACAATGTATAGTTGGATTTTGGTTTTTGATCCACGCTGACACTCTTTTAGTTGGTCCATTTAGACCATTGGTATTCAAAGTAATTATTGATATAGTTAAATTAATGTCTATAAATTTGTTACTTTTTTCTTTTTTTTTTTGCTCTTGTTCTTTGTTGTTATTTTTATCTTCCACTTTTTTCTACTTTTTCTGGTTTTAATTGAGCACTTTACATGATTCCATTTTCTCTCTTCTCTTAGTATGTTAGTTTACCTTCCTTAAAATGCTTTTTATTTGTTGTCCTAGTATTTATCATATACATTTAGAACTAATCCAAGTCCACCTTCACATAACACTAAACTGCTTCACAGATAGTATGAGTACCTTATAATAACAAAATAATCCTAATTCTCCCCTCACCTCCATTATATCACTGCTATCATTCACTTCATTATATATACATATGAATATATATATATATATACAATATTGAATACATTGTTGCTATTATCATTTTGAACAAACTGTTGTCTGTTAGCTCAATTGAGAATAATAAACATAAAAGTTTTTCTTTTATCTTCACTTATTCCTTCTCCAGTGTTCTTCCTTTCTTTGTGTAGATCTGTTTCTGATCTATACCTTTTTCCTTCTCTCTAAAGAACTTTTTTAAAACATTTATTTCAAGAACGTCTGCTAGAAACAAATTCCTCAATTTTTGTTTATCTGAAATATTCTTTACTCCTCCTTCCCTCCTGAAGGATAATTCTATGTTAACTCTTAAATTACAGAATTCTAGGTCAGTGGGATGTTTTTCTCAACACTTTAAATATTTCATTCCACTGTCTCCGGGCTCACATGGTTTCTAAGCAGAAATCAGTCTTTACTCCTCTCGAGGTAAGGTGTTTCACCCCCTGGCTTCTTTATCTTTGATTTTTTTATAATTTGAGAATGATATGCCTAGGTAAAGTTTTTGGCATTTATTCTGCTTCATCCTCTCTGACCTTGCTAGATCTGTAGTTTGATGTCTGACATTTATTTGGGCAAATTCTCAGTCATTATTGTTTCAAATATTTCTCTCTTTCTTCTCCTTTTGGTATTCCCAGTGCATGTATGTTACACCTTCTGTAGTTGTCCCATAGCACTTGGATATTCTGGGGTTTTTTAGGCTTTAATCTATTTGTTTTTCAGTTTTGGAGGTTCCTATTGAGATATCCTCCTGTTCAGAGACTCCTTCTTCAGTCATGTACAGTCCACTAATAAGTCTATCAAAGGCATTCTTCATTTCTATCCCAGTGTTTTTGATTCCTAGCATTTCCCCTTGATTCTTTCTTAGAATATCCATCTCTCTGCTTACATTGCCCATCTGCTCTTGCATGATGTCTTCTTTATTCATTAAAGCTCTCAGCATATCAGTCATGCTTTAAATCCTCTGAACTGATAACTCCAACATCCCTGACATATCTGGGTCTGGTTCTGATGCTTACTTTGTCTCCTTGAACTATGCTTTTTGCCTTTTAGTGTGTCTTGTAATGTTTTTCCTGATAGCAGGGCATGATACACTCGGTAAAAGGAACTGGTGTAAGTAGGCCTTTAGTAATGTACTGAAAGGTGTGGGAAGAGGGGAAATGTTCATTTTATGACTAGATCTCAGTCCTTTAGTGAGCCCGAGCCTCTGGACTGTGATCTTCCCATATGCTTCTCAGTTGTTCCACCTTCCCTTCAGCTGGGACAGAATGACTGAAGCAAGCTGGAGTTGGGTATTTCCCTTCCCCCAAGTCAGTTAGGCTCTGCTAAAACCCCAGCAGGTTAGACTCTGATTAAATAATTTTTCCTAAGGGTGAATCTTCTGAAGAAGAACAGAAAGCTCTGGCATATTTAAAAACAAATTTTTCCCCTCCCCTTGCCAAAAGCATAAAGGGTTTTCCTCCAATATTCACTGTGAGAACCTGGTAGAATTTCAGGAGGCAAAATATACAAAAGTGTGCGGTCCCTCCAATGACTGGGTCCTTCTGGAGTTTTTAACTTTCTGAGTTGTCTACACTGCACCTCCTTCAATTCTTCAATTACAGTTCAGGTTTCTTGGCCCTGGCACTGGTTCCCCAGGATGTTTCTGGTCCAGAAAGTTGTGATTCTCTGTATTTGCCTATGGGTCTCTATAATTTGGAGGCAGTGGTTGGCCCTGTGACCTCACTTCTCTTGTGAATCTAAGAAGCACTGTTGATTTTTCAGTTTATTCAGCTTTTTACTTGTTAGGACTGAATGGTGACTTCCAACCTTCTTGCCAGTAGAAGCTCACCAGACCAGAAACCGGAATCCTCTGTTTGTTTTTTTAATATTTCGTATGAGACAATCATAAAAATTTGCAAATCTTAAACTTGCATTTACTTCATAGTGAGTTTAAACATTTTCTAATGGCCATTTGTATTTCTAGTTCTGCAAAGTGCTTCTTTTCAACATGATTGATTTTTAATTGTTACAATTTGGTCTCTACTGTAAATAAGGTCATCTTTTCTTTCACCCAAATTATTGAGATATATACTTAAAATGTAATACAATAGATTACACACATTTTACGTTTACAGCCAATGAGTTTTAACAAATGTGTACATGTAACTACCACTAAAATCAAGATAGAGAAAATATATATCATCCCCAAAAAGTTCCTGCTTGCCTCTTTGCAGTTAATACCCCCAAACAACCACTGATCTGCTATCTTCCACTGTGGAATAATTTTTCCTGTTCTAGAATTTATTATAAACATAAACATAAAGTTTGTTCTCTTTTGTGTAAATCTTCTTTCACTCCGCATAATGTTTTTGAAATTTTTCCATGTTGATGGGTATATCAGCAATTTGTTCCCTTCTGTTGCTGAGAACTATTTCACTGGATAGATATACCACAGTTTGTTTATACCCTCACCTTTTAATGGATATTTAACTGTATCTAGGTTTGTCTCTTACAAATAAAGTTACTATAAATACTTATGTGAAAGTATGAGAGTTCAATTTGCCACCACTCCTTTATGGGCATGACCTGGAAATTGCATGTATGCCTTCCGTCTATATCCCATTAAACAGGGATTGGTCATGTGACAACACCTGGCTGTGAGGGAAACTGGAAATATAGTCTGTATCTGGGAGACCAGGTATCTGTCTAAAACTCAGGGTTTCTATTACAATGGAAGAAAGTCAAGATGGAAATGTCAGGGATTGTCTTCATGTGAAGGGGAGAAATCTAATCTGGCTTCTAGATTTTGGATGGGTGTTGGTGCCATTATCTGATTTGACATTTAAGTGGATGGATGAGTAAACTGTTCACTATAACACTCTGATATATTTCCAGCACTGATCAAAGCTGAAAATATAAATTTGGGCATCATCAACATATGGATGGAATTTAAAGCAATAGGATGAGATAAGAGTCCCTAGGGAGTAAGTGTAAGCTATGGTTTCTATCTGATGATGCAATGATTTCACCAACTGCTTCCAGAGCCCAAGCTAAATATAACTATCACTAGCAGAATGCTAGTTAGCCTAAAACAAAACAAAACAAAAAATCCTTTTACCTGGTAATATAGTAAACTACTTAAGGATTACATTTCCCAGACTCTCTAAAAGGTAGGTGTAGCTGTATGACTAAATTCTTAGCAACAGAATGTGAGTGAATCTCCAGTCTAGATGCCCATCCCCAGACAGACTCTTCTATAAAAGGAAAAACTAACTTCTTTTCTATTTAAGCTACTATATTTGAATTTATTTTTAGCAGCTTAAGTTTTTATCTTCAGGATCAAATGGCCAGATTTAATAAATAATATTAAAATTTGTCAAAGGCAACTAGTAAAAAAATTTGGATATTAACAAAAATTCACTATGAAGTCAGGAAGTTGTAGACCTGGTGTTTCTTTTATTAAGTTCTGAGGACCTTTTCCATCAGGATCACCATAGATTCTTCTTATTTTTTCCAATACAGATTTTGGGGATCCACCTTGGATTTACTGAATCTGTCTCCTAGAATCTTCATTTTAATAAGTTCCATAACTGACTTGATATAAAAATTTTGAAAATCAACTTTATAGAAGGACATTAGAGCACTATTTTCCTCCCTCCTCAAGTAAATTAAATCTAACTTTGTAGTAAGGATTTGTCCTTGGGGTAGAAAATTTATTTTACTGTAACAATAGTCAGGAACTGGTCTATCAGATTACTGTAGCAGCTTAAGTTTTAACTGATTCAAGAAGTATATCCAATTATGTCTTATGCTCAACTAAATGAATCTCCACTGCCACTCATTTTATTCATTCTTATTGATTTTATCACAATCTTGGGATTTCTTTAGCATTATTTATTTAGGTTTAGTTTTCAAAAAGTATCAGGTTGCTAGTATTTCTAAACTGCTCCAAGAAATAAAGATACTACCTTACAGAATATTAATGAATATTTTCTTCATATACTTGCAATTCTTTCCAGTCATTGCCTCAATTAATTCTTGATGCTAAAGTTTAATAAATAATATTAAAATTTGTCAAAGGCAATTAGTTAAAAAAAAGATAGCTAATGTGGTCGTCCTCATTTCACTGAAGAGGAAACTGAAGTAGAGATATAATTTGCCTATAAGAGAAAACCAAATTAATGGAGAAGGTGGAAGTAAAATGCAATTACCTCACTTCTGTCTTTATTGAACTATTGAATTACAAGTCACAACCAATTAAAAACATGATGTAAGAGCTAAGCAGTATAACCTGTTTATCATGTAAACTATGGGCCCCAAGAAACTGCCCATTAGCAGTTTGTAAAATGTTTCTTTTAGTGAATTTTATTGACCTTTTTCACTATTAAGTTTACATACATATACATAGATATAGACAGATAGGTGAAGATGTAGAAACTATTTTTAAAATAAAAAATATATTCACTCCAAATTTTCCACACTTATCAAATCTGTTTATATCTGGATGTATTTTTTCCAGCCCTTTCTCTATCCATATCACTAATCATTTAATTTTCACATAATTGTGATCAAATATAAATTCAGATGGCATCTAAAAAACATAGTGTTTCTCAGCACAAGTGAAATTCAACAGAAATCCATTGGGTGGAGTTGTACTATAGCTTAACATTTCGAAGTATTTCTCAACTGTGTCTTTTTAACATTTTCTCCAGTCTTTATATAGCTTATGGCTAAGCAATATTTGCTATTTGAAGACCTAAAAAATATTTTATTCCAACTGGAATTTGTTTGGAGATTATTGGTTTAGGCATTATTCTCTTTTCTGATTGTGTCTAATACGAGTCACATGCAATTTAGAATTTAATAACCTTGTCCAAGAATATAGTTGCTTATTTTCCAAAAAATATGCAGATTAATGAGATTAAATAGAAAATAACAACTGTCTTGGTAAAAAAAAAATGCTGCTCTGTCTTTTCACCTCTCATACTCATGTTTTTTCTGCCATCAAAAAAGACAGGGAAACATCTGATATTCCAGCTCCTGTGAGATAAAATGCTACCTACACCAAACATGCAAGGTTTCATTAACGTTCATCCATTCTAATACATGCTACAGAAAGTTGCCAAAAGTTTTACGTATTCTTGAGGAACAAGCTCTCAAAAAAAGTTTTGTACCTGCATACACAATCAGGTTAATCTCTCTCTGGCAGAATTTCGGACTTAAGTGTGCATTAATATCAAAGACCCAATTTTAGAAATTCTGATTTAGCCATAAGAGGTGGATCTCAAGAATTTCAGAGGTACCTGCAATAGTCCAAGGATCACATGTGAAAGCACCACCCTGAGGGAAGAACAAAGAAGATGGGGACTTGGCCTCAGTTAGTTCTCAGTCTTGAGCCATGGGAGGAAATAGAGGCATATTAAAACTGGCCTGTGACTCAATTAACCCTCCAATTCCATTCATTCATCTTCTGAAGGAAGAACTAGAATTTTCTCACTTACTCCCTAGGGTTCATTCCCCAACCCTCTCAAAAATGCACCAGCTACTTATGTAATTTAGAAGAATGAAGGCCAAGATTGTAGTGGGAAAATGATGAGATATAGGAATTTACAGATTGTTCTAGATAAGCATTTTCTTTGATTCGTTAGGAATTACTAAAATTCTTTCTTAGGAAAAGATAATGTTCTTGAATATTCTGCTTTTTTTCTCACAATTTGTATATAATAGTTATCAATTTTCGTCTTAGCTGATTTCACAAGTAGTATTGGTCTTTTTATGCAGGAATAAGATTGTGAATTTTCTTTTGCTGGGTATACAGTAAGTATAGGCAGGATTACTAGTGTTAGAAAGCAGCCTGGCACCATGGAAAGATCATAAACAATCCTGAGAACTGATTTTGAATCTTAATTCCATACGTAGTAGCTGAGTAAAAAAGGGGTAGGTTCTTGACATCCATGAGTTTCAGATTTGTAAAATATCAATAATAGTGCTTTAACAACTTCGTCATGATGGTTGTGATGAAGTTCTCAAGAGAGCAAATAATAAAAATACTTTGTAAGCTGTGAAATGCTTTGAAAATCACAATAACCTCGTTTCTAACAACAGACTCACACTTCCAAGTCATTATCCAAAAGACCACTGGCTGTAAACTATGCATATGAATTGAAGGCTGGGAGTCTGTCAAAATGTTCATCAATGAACAATTAAATCAACACTGAGCACCCTTTCTGTTTTCAGTGCAATGTCAACTCTGATACAGCCATTAAAGATATATTCTTCATGGGCTTTCCTGGTGGCGCACTGGTTGAGAGTCAGCCTGCCAATGCAGGGGACACGGGTTCGAGCCCTGGTCTGGGAGGATCCCACACGCCGCGGAGCAACTAGCCCCGTGAGCCACAACTACTGAGCATGCGCGTCTGGAGCCTGTGCTCCGCAACAAGAGAGGCCGCGATAGTGAGGGGCCCGCGCACCGCGATGAAGAGTGGCCCCCGCTCGCCACAACTAGAGAAAGCCCACGCACAGAAATGAAGACCCAACACAGCCTAAATAAATAAATAAATAAATAAATAAATAATCTATTCTAAAAAAAAAAAAAGATATATTCCTCATGGTCCAGGTGATTACAATAGAATTACAGAATATTAGAGTGAGAGACATCTTATAGGTGTGTTTCTTGATCGTAAGACTCACTTGGGGTGTTTGTTAAAATCTCCAGTTTCCTAGCCCCACATCAGATCTAGTGAATCAGAGTCTCCAGGAGACCTCAGAATCTGTATTCTGTAATAAATACAAGGATATTGTTATGTTCAGAAACAAAAACCTAGGAAACTGTTTCTAAGCCAACTTTCCTCCAAGCTCCTATACAATGTTGAGTATCGCTGAGACAATACCCTTTAACATTTTGTTGACTTAAAAAAAAAATACATGCATTACGTGAGAGCTGCGAGTTAAGTTTTTGGGGGGCAAAATGAAGACTGCAGCCCTGGAGAGCGTGTTTCAGATAACTCTGAGAAACTGCTCGAGGTGAGCGGTGGAGCCGGGATACATAGGAGTTTTTCAACAAAGGACAGGTAGTCAGTCAGGAATGATTATTGTTGATTGAAGAAAACCAGATATCTCAAGTTAAGGAATTTAGCGCTTTTCTATGTATGGGAAGATGCAAGAGTCTGGGCTCACTGAAATCATTCCTCTGATGTGCACCTCAGCTCTCTGGGGCCAGTATCCTGACACATCCTGAGTTTCCTCAGGGCTCACCGCAGGGAGTGGCTGCAGTCTGATGGCTGCTAGATGGCAGGGATTCTTTTCAGCCCTGAGTTTCCTCGCCTCACGTTGGAGGGTTGCAATCATTGATAACTGTGATATCCTTTGTTTATTGATATGGCAGGAAATATTTCATTTCTCGGTTTCAAAGGGTAATGTATTCTATCATTGGTCTTTCAGTCAAAGAGTTGGAAAGACAAGATCACATACATGAAACAGCAGCAAGCACTATAAGTGGTGAGTTTTGTGATGATACACACTGATGCTACGTGCTGGACACCTTTGCTTGAAGTAATGTGGACAAAGACATACCTAAAAAATAAAAGCATCCAATTCCAGGTTAATATTTGGTCTGGAGAGCATGACATATGTGCCTCTACAGTAATAAATATTCAAAAGGAGTAAGGTTTTTACTTTATTTTTATGACAACATCAATTAACCTATGAGTGACATCTTTAGAGCTCATACAACACCCATGCCAGACACTGTAGAAAGAAATAGGAAAAATTACGTGTTGGTTTCCTCCATTCACACGTGGCCCTGAGCTTCCTCAGAGCAGGCACCATGCCTCATTTTTCTCCCGGCCCCCTTTGCCCTGGGACGGAGAAAGAGTTGCATCTCCTTTCCCAACTCCAGCGTAGAGAAGACCAACTTGGGTCATGTTTTAAGAGGCTTTGAAATGGCCAAAACGTCAACACCTTGCTTTACGTGCTCCCACCTTCTCCTTTCTCCTCCACTCGGGCTGGACAAGGAAAGCACCAGCGCCTGCCCCCTCCCCATGACCCTGCCATCCTTCTCACCCTGCCTTGCCAACATAATTGTGAAGTTTACATGTACTGGCCCAGCCTGAGGCTCACCTAAGAGGCAACTTAAACCAGCTTCACCATTATCAGGGTGCACACTTTTTTTCCTTTTCCTTATATCTCTCCCTGTTTGATTCTGGCCCACTTTGCCTTTCTGCCCACACACATCATAAATTACCAGTTTGGAGTCGCGAAGGCAAAAGTATGGAATTAAGAGAGAAAGCCACGTGGCCTGCTTTGGTTTGAGGGTTTGACTTACCTGGTATATAAGGAGGCTTATTGCTTTCTGAACCATCTGACATTGCTGCAACACCCAATCCCCACGATTAGTGAACTTGTCTCATTGCACAGAGCATAGAACAAAAATGTCAGTCCTCCACAGATTAAGGAAAAAAAGGACCTTCATCACACAGAGGTTAGGAAGCCCTGATTTAGATAATTCTGATGCAGATAGATCACAAACCAAAATTTGAAAAAATATGCCATTAGGAAGTTCCATGAAAATCTTAACTCGGTCACATTTGAAATGTATTTTATGTGTATAGAAAAGAAATAGTGTGTGTGTGTGTGTGTGTGTGTGTGTGTTTATTTATTTATTTATTTATATGTCCAAGTGGTATCCAAATGGACTCATAACTTTCAAAAGGTAGGTAAAATTGAGATTCACAAACCTAGAGATTTTTGTTATATCTTTATACCTAGATGTGACCTATCTTAAGAAGTAGCAGCTCATTTTGTTTTGTTTTGTTTTTGTTGAAACAGGTCATGAATGCCTGGGCATGTTATAAATATTTATGATATATGACTGAGAGTGTGCAAATGACAAAGTCCTTGCAAATTAAACACAACGATCATGATACACTAAAGTCTAAAGGTTTTGTCAATGAACACTTTAATTGGAAAAATTACATTAGCAAATTTTTTGTCCCCTTTTCTTTCAAAGAGCAAAGGGTAAGGAAGACTGAGATATATCAAAATCACCTCAGAGAACTTAAGCGATCATGATTTGTCTCTGCTTTTCACAGGACTTAAATAAAATACCACCACAATGTCAGATTTGGTTGTTGTCACTGGAGAGGAAAGACCAGGGAGAAAGGCGATGTGCCCTAGTCTCATATGGTAAGCATGACACTGCCTACCTGTTTTTTTCTCTTTCTTAATCATTAAATCCTTTGAGTATGTCATTTATATACATGAAGAACTCGGCTACTCGCCTGCAGAATTGTTGAGATATTCGTTAAGCACAGAGATTCTTGGTGGTAGAAATCTGGCTCCTTTCCACAAACTCTTTTTCTACATCTCACTTGACTTCCCTCATTTCAATTTCTTTGCACTTTTCAGGTTTTTTCTTCAGCCACCAGTTGAATTGCTAAGTTTCATTTGACTGAGGAAGAGCACTGCCCTAGGCTTGCAAAGATACACAAGTCACCTCATAGACACTGTATGGATGAGACATGAAAATAAATAAATTACTCCCTATCCCATTTCAACATGAGTATGCATGCGCACACGTGCGCGCACACACACACACACACACACACACACACTTTTCCTCTTCCATGTCGTAAGAAAATTATCAGATACGTGTTATTTTCTTACTTTATCTTCCTTGAAACACTGCTTAGTCTCATATATTAATATTTCATTCCCAAATATAACATGTCAAAGTGGAGAGTTGTGTTGACCAGCAAGAAGTCAGAAGGTAAGCAATTGCCCTGCTACCAAAAAAACTATTGTTAGTACAGCAGACAATAAATAAAAGGGAAAGGCAGGAGGGAGCCTTTTATGCTGAGAAAAATGCAGACGATGACAGAACTCATAAGGTTAAGAAAAAACAAATCATTTTTAGGAGAACTTTCACTCAAAATGGTTTTGCCTTTCAAAAGGAAAAATGCCCTGCTGAATCAGCAGCCTTTAGGGGGGAAAATCTTATGTGGTTTTCTAAATACTAAACTTAAACTCACTGGCAAAAAAGAAGGTTGTGTTTGTATGTAAAATGAGAATGAGTTTAAGCTTGGCAAATTTCAAGTTTCAGATGAGGACAATCAAGCAGAGGCATTGGGGAGAAAAGAAACAAAGCACTTTTGGGCTGGTGGCATCCTGATGTACAACAGAAAAATCCACATAGTTGAGAGTGGGCCCATTTCACCCTTGCACTTTGTTTCATGGGTGTGCTACAAGATAAAAAAATGAATGAGTTCTAATTCTTGCTCAGTCATAGACCTCTACCATGGAAAATTGATTTGTGGGCTCTCAAATTCTTTATTTTGTTTATGTTTCAGAAAGGTATAGATGTGTAAGGATGTCTTACTAGGTTTTTTTTTTTCTTTTCAATATTTTATCACAGCAAAAAGGGGTAATTTGACTATCACTGTGAAATGCAAATTTATTTTATCTTGAAATGTCAGATATACTATTGTCAATCTACAACAAACATAAAAAGGAATAAGGTTCTCTGAAGGACTGGATAACATAGTCAATAATATGCTTTTACTGTGGAAAATAAAAAAACCCCTCCTTCAGAAAAATATTGTCTGGATTTTTCTGAAGTTTAAAATTACAGGCCATAAATTGTGATATGTATGTTGTATTAGCTAAGAAATATTTTCTATATCTAGTGAATTTATTATGTAATATGTACAAATCAAATATATAAAAATTTAATGAGTGTTTATAATCAATGCTGGTTGGTATTTACTCTAAATCCTTCTCTTTTTTGTCTAAAGAATTATGATAGCACATGAAAGAAAGTTTAGTTTTAGATATCTGATATTTGCAACCTTTTAGCAAAATTTAAGGACGTGAGACACCAGAAATATATTGTTCTTAAATAGAGAGGGTATTATCATAGGCCAATGTGGCTTCATTCCAAACCTTGTGCAGGAGTAGATAATTAAGAGCCATTGTTAATCTGATGAGAATGAGCAAATATCAGATACAAGAAAAGGTAATTTACAGAGATAATCCACGCAAAAGATAAAGCTGCTGAAAGTTTGATTAAATCACGACAGCTGTTGTTCATTCACTCACTCATGAACTCATTCATTCAGTCACTCACTCAATAAGTATCTTGTGAATACTTCATCACAACAACTATTTTGTTAATACAGCACAGGGATAGTAACTGCCATTTATAGAGTACCGGTTATGTGTCTGGAGAACAGGAAAAAGATCAAGTTAGAGACAATGGCAGTGACTGAAGTCATTGGAATTGTTGAAATAACCCAATGAGAAAAGGTAGATGATACAGAAATCTTGAACTCTGTCATAGAAAAGGTAGACAAAGGATAAGGACCCTGAGAGGGAGACTGAGAAGGAAAGAATGAGATGATGATCAGAAAAACTATGTCACAAAAAAAAAACAAGGAAAGAGATTAATTCGAGATGAGGATAGTGTCCAAGGGAGCTAAATGCTGCAAGAGAATGAAGACTGAAGCACATTCATTGCACTTGGGGAATAGAAGATTGCTCCCGAACTCTTAATAGGATATTTTCATGAAGAGGTGGGATGGAAAACTGACTGCACTGAATTGCAGACAGAATGAGAGATGAAGGTGAAGAAAAAATTAATATAGGTTTTTCTTTCCTGAACTTTTAAACTGAATGGGAACTCCTGACCTGAAATTAGTAATTGAAGAGGACATTCCAGTGAGTCGTTGTCACCAACAATTAAAAAGCCTATGATGTAACACAGGGAGATCAGTTCGGTGCTTTTTGCCCACCTAGAGGGGTGGGATAGGGAGGGTGGGAGGGAGACACAAGAGGGAGGAGATATGGGGATATATGTTTACGTATAGCTGGTTCACTTTGTTATACAGCAGAAACTAACACCCCATTGTAAAGCAATTACACTCCAATATAGATGTTAAAAAAGAAAAAGCCTATGATGAGAAAGATGCAATAAGCGCTTTCTTCAACTTAAGCAACCAATAAATTCTTCCCAACTGGAAAAGAGATTATCATAGCTCTCTTTATGTTATGTTGATTTGCAACCTAAGTGACATCTTCAGAGATAATTAGCCCTTAATAATATGCTTTTATGAGCACCACTTCTGTGTGAAGGGGCTAGGAAAGGCATACATTTATAAAGAAGAATATCAATAAATGCTTAAAGGCAATTCGGGCAAAAGCCAACTTACATTTTTCCCAACAGTGGAAAAGTTTAACACATCTTTCTTAGTAATTTATACAATGGAGACACTTTCCATGGAGCTCATGAGATTGAAAGTGTGTATGGAAAAGATGTAAATGTTAAGGGAAAACTAAACAATAGGCCCATTAATAAGATGTTTCTTAGGATGGTCCTCAATGTGAGCGCCATGGATATATCTAGGAAAATGTTTTACACTTCAGATTTCACTGCAGATTAGTGAGCTCTCTCAGTTTTTCTACTGTGATCTCTAGGAAGGAAGGAGAAGGGAGAGGGAAGGACCTTGAGGAGTGGCAACCAAGAACTAAGGCCTAACATTATTCCTGAAAAGAAGGCAAGGAATGGAAATTGTGCAAGGTGGAAAAGTTTTCATTTTGTGGGTAGGACTTAGCATTTGAAAAATAATAATCTAACTCAAGAGATCAGTTTTCTCCTAGTAGCTCCTCAATGGCCTGTCTGCCTACTGACACAGGAACAGGGAGGACAGGCTATTGCTTGCGAAGCTGGAAGCTTTCCCATTCGGTCCACCACTAGGAGCGCTTTTCTGCCTGTTCGCTCCACTCTCTGCCCTAAGTGGCCACTACGTCAATGTTTACTTGGTCTGCTGGGTGGCGCCAGATCCCCATATAACTACAGAATCCCAGCAGCATCAAGCATTTCAAAAACTTCAAATGCATAAGTATAAATGTACCACTTTCACTATATTTTAAAATTTTTTCTAACAAAATCCAAATAATGATACCCGAAAGAAAGAGTATGAAATCTCTCAAGTGTAATACATTAATTTAAAATAGTTTTTTTCTAAAGTTAATGCTAAAACATTTTTATATAGAAGGAACGCCCAAAGTTAATGTCTGTATCTACATGACTTTTCCAATCAGAGAGGCAAATAGAGGTGCAATATGGTTTATGAAAACAATATCCGAGTGTTATAATTACTGATATGCTCTCAGACGGTTCTGGGAAGATCTTGACCTGGTTTTACCGCCAGCTCAGTGCAACATCTCCACTGTGCCCCAGTCCCTCATAGTGCCTCCAAGTTTATCTTTGGCTACCATATTCTCCCCCAAGCTTATTTTAGGCAACTGTAAACTCGTTTCCATACCCAACTCATAATCAGGCCCAAGTAGCCTACAGAGGGCTTATTCACTCTCTCCCCATTAAAAATAATCCTGTCGTATGTCCCATACTTTCAAGTTTTCACTAAAGCAATAGTTACTTTATTGAGTTCATTATGCAGAAAACGTTCTGAATGATTCTATGGTGGATACTGCTACTGGTCTATCAAAATCCATACTCCTGTTTTTCCGTAGTAATAGGGTTCAAACTGGATATGTGGCTATCTAGCTAGAGACTATGTTTTCCAGACTCCTTTGCAGCTGGGATGTGACATAGTTATCATCAAGGGACTGTGCATGGAAGTGATAAGTGCAATTTCTACCTCACTGGTTTAAAAGAAAATTGCCTGTCTTAGACATCTCCTCTTTTCCCTTGCCTTCAGCCAGAACACGGACTTGTCAGCAATTCCACTTTTATTGCAGAGATAAAGACATTTCCTAGGAACTGACAGATCTTTTAAAGTCATTGTATTTAGGACCTACTTTTTTTAAATAGCAATTTAGCCGTTACTTAACTAATACAGATGTTAATAGAGCAGTTAGTTTCATCTCCCACATTTGCATTTTTGACACAGGTGGCCCAGAGACCTATTTACTTAATGACAAATAGCACCTCTACTACAAGAATTCTCCACACCTAGCAAGTCAACCATGTCCGCTACTCTCCCAGCACTAATGATTCGAAGGAAAAAACTATGTCTTTCTAACTCTAGCATTTAGCACAGGTTCTAGTACAATGGTAGGTATAGAATAGATGTTTAAAAATATTGGGAATAGGAAGGGTTTACAGCCTCTAAAGTCCTGCCACATTGGCAGCCACTTAACCTACTTACACACAGGGTGAGCCCTGCAAAGGTTAGGCTTTATGAGAACTACTACTGCTACATTGATGGATATAATATCAAGCCAGAAAAAAGACCATATGGCTAATGCATCCACATTTTGACCTGCCAGAAAATGTGGCAGCTCATCAGAAGATCAGCAGTAATATTGACATTGCTAACTTTATTGACCTCTGAACTGTGCTTTAATATTAGGTATCATAAAATTACAGGAATGGTGAGATACCTATAGGCTTAATTTAAAAAATACTGTGGAATTAATTTACCGGATGAAAGATAATAAGAAATTTGAATCTTTAGCATTCGTGTCACTGTTTGGATGCTGTATTAAAGCAATCGTGGCTCTCCCTGGTGCCTCATCAAAGGCTGTCTTTCAATAAGTTAGGGCACACCTAGGCCACACTGACCTCAGTTAAGCATTATTCTCTAAAGGACACTGCTTAAGAGCATTTCTTAATCTGCTCTACACAATAATCTTAGCTTCAGTTGGATATTTGGTCTGCCAAGTCTAGGTACCCATCTATAACAACGCCTGGAAAGTGATTTTTGTTCTGGACTTGATAATAACAGCAAAATAAGTCATGGAAGAATGTACTCAACCTATAGTTTTTTGACTTAATATATGCCCAAGAAATACAAATAATATCTTGATGGTAATTTTCAACACCTCTTCACTAAGAAATCAGAGCTAAGTGTAGACAGAGAAAATGTCTCTCAGGACCCAGGATAAGTCTAAGATACAGGATGGTCTTAGTCTACTGTTCTCTGAGTCTTAGAGTGAGCCCTTTCTCCTTCACTCTTTGTCAGGTATTTTTTTAGATTCACCTTCCCTTGCTTTTGAAGATTGAATATAAAAGGGATGATAGGTAGCTCTGGGCTTGGAAGAGATATAAACAAGCTGCTCTGCCTGATCTTATTCCAGTTGAAGCTGCCCTATCATAAACCAGAGGATTTCATTTTTGTCTCTTTCTGTCCAGTTCAGCCTATGAAAAAAATACTTTAGAGTTAAGGTTAAAAGTCATTATTAATAAAGCATTTGCATTTTCCTGGTCTGGAAACTCCTAAGAATCTGGTCATGCTGACCGCTAATATTTGCAAGTCCTTGGGAAGAGTCAAATGGAGGCCCACATACCGTATGTCCAAGTATTTAAAAGTTATAAATCCAGCCAAAAATTTAAAGGGAATATGTCTATTCTCTTACTTTAATAAACAAAACTTCAAAATAACCTGGAAGGCCAGATTTGAATTTAGAATTCTTGAATTAATTGGGTTCCTTTAGCAAGATATGACAGCATAAAGACAGCCAGCCCCTCATCCCCAGAAGGAAGTAACCCACTCTTTTCTCTTTCACCCTGACTCTGGCTCACTCTGGAAGGAGTGTTGTTGCACTCCCATCCCAACCTGTAAGTCCAAGCTCCATCTACCGCCCTGCAAATACCAGTCCTTTGGCCCTTTCTTGGGCCTCAAGATGGTCTCTCTAGCTGTGCAACAATTCCTAGAGAGAACGGACGCTTGGGAGTGCCCTACCCTAACGTTGAAAGAAGGCTTGGAACTGTTTGGGAAGTGAATTCTAGGATTTCAGGTATCCAAAGCATGATCTTAAAGATCTAAAAGAGAGAGTTCCAAGCTCTGGATGGACTCATTCCCTTAGTTTTGCAGATTTTTAGCTCCTTGGTCAAAGGAGGTTTATAACAGGGGACCCAAACTCTCTCGCCTGGGACTAATTGTGAATCTAGGGCAGCAGTAGGCAGTCAGGAGAAGATTTGGAAGTTGGGTTCTGGTCCTGTTTCCTAATACAGCCACCTGATTTCAACATTTGGGAAAGGATCCTTTTGAGTATATCAGTTGTGAGCTATGTTATAAAATGGCATGGGGATTGATCACATCAAATCAGGTTCCCAAGATTGGTGAAAGACTAGGAAGGAATAATTTGGGGCAGAGCTAGGATAAGCATTGGAAATGAGAATTTTAGAATTGTTTACAAAAAGGACTATTACTACAGCATATGTCATATTGCCCCAGTTACTAAATTAGTCTAATTAAGACCTAACTTTCTAGTCCCAAGTGTAGAGCTATAGAAATGATTTTTTCCCCTTCAGTTAAGTGGGTACTTACACAGGGACATGTGTAAGACAGTACTGATGATACACAGGCAAGCCTGAATACCACTTCCAATTTCTCCCTTTAACTAGAGGAGTCAAAGACAGTGCATGGCCAAGGAAGAGATTTGGGTGTTACATTTTTTCAGCATTCTCTAGGCAGGATTGAAGAGGAGTAGATCGCATTCGTTAACAGTGTTTTGGCTCTTCCAGGAGAAGCCCATGGTTGCATGTCAGACCAAATTGTTCGTGTCCTGCTGACTTAGGCTGTAAGGGTAGGATGGCATTTAGGCCTTCCATTTTATGAGTGCAATTGGGTGTAATTCTAACATCACCAACAGTGATGAGGCACTCTGACAAACAGCGTTCTGGACAGAGCACTTTAAAAATGGATCCCAATGCTAAAAGTCAACCGCAGGCTCCCATTTCAGACTTACAGATATCGCCAGTTATTTTCTCAGGCTGCATCAGCCCCCATTTATATATAGGTTTTGATTAATTTAGGTTAGAGTCTGGTGCCCAAAGAGAGAAAGTTCATTATATCATAGCAATTGCTTAGGGAGGTCCAAACTTCATAAAGAGAACTGTCCAGGGGACTTAACACCAAAACAGATACCTACAATGATATGTAAAGAAAGAGGTTTATGCCAGTTACTAAAACTGCAGTGATTACGTGCTGATATCATGATTGACTGAGATTCTGGGTAGGGTAACTAAGTTACTTAGATATAAGTAGAAATCTGTAGCATATAATTACATATCTCTTATTTCTAGTGAAAGGCAGTGTTTTTCCAGCTCTCAAGGCACTCCTCTGAGACCTAATTTATATTCCTTCATGAACATCAGCCCCTAAATACCTGTAAGCAATAACTATGTTAATCAGGGCTGAACATATAACCCAAACTGGGCTAATCAGATTATTGCAAGCTGGAATAATCTGGAATCGGAATTCAGTGATGCTAGCCAGCCTCTGCTGGTGGGTTGGCTTGTAAATGTGGAAACTTACGTGGGAACTTCCTTCATACTTAACCATATGCATAAAGCAGCAAAAAAGCTGATCTACAGAGACAAATGAATTTATCAGGATCCCAAAGAGAAGCAAAGATGAGAAAACATAGTGTTCCAAAAAAAAAAAGGATAATGCTTTAATAATCTCCTGAACATTTGCCGTTGGTTACTTCCAGTTTCTTGTCCTTCCAGAAACTTGGTTGCAGTTTCTCCCTTGGTAATCAAAATACCCCTATATCCTCAAATAAAACCTCTTTCCTGTTTCAGCATGGTAGGTTTCTGTAGCCAGAGAGCCTTGACTAAACATTACTTGAATTTCTAATTTACCCTGTAAAGAACTCTGCAAACACTGGGTAGATAAAGATGAGTCTTGCTCTTCTTTTAATGCATGTTCTCTACAAAACAATTTCGATGATGTTTTATTTCCTCAGAGGAAAAAACACACACATACACAAATACACACACACACACACACACACACACACACGTAGTTTTTTTAATTGCATTAACGCTCTGTTGCCCTTCCTATGCCTATATTCTGCTATGTAGTCATGCTCTGCAGTCCATCTGTCCTGCAGTCATGTAAAGGATTTTATAGCTATTCTGTTTCTTTTGCTGGTATGAGAAAAAATTGGGGGGCTGGGGCACAGTAGTACTTGAAATAGTTATCCACATTATGTAGATATCTCTATGATGTGCCTATCTCACCTTACCATACACTCCTGGTTCCCAGACTTATGCTGCTACTTCTTCCACCCATCAGTCATCTCATTTTTTTGTTTTTGTTTTTGTAATCTTTAACCGTCTCATATCAATGTGGCCCATGTAAATATATACTATGGGTTTACAAGAATTTTGGTCTCAGGGTATCTTTCCACACTTAAAAATCACTGAGCACACCAGAGAGGTAAATATTTTTCATACTAAAGAATAAAACTGAGCAATTTTTTTAAATATTTATATTAGTTCATTTTAAAATAGCAATAATAAACCTATGACATGTTAACATAAATTATGTATCTTTATTTTAAAAAATGACATTTTCCAAATTTTAAAACAATCACAGGGAAGAGTAGCAGGTGTTTCTATTTTTCATATCTCCTTTTTATATCTCGTTTAATAGAAGACAGCTATAGTTTCGTATCTATCTGCATTCAATTTGTTGCAATATCATATATTTTGCATGTAGCCTATTGAAACTCCAGTCCACGCTCATGAGAGACTGAGAGTGAAATGGGCAAATACCTTCATAATATTATTATGAAAATAGTTCAGACTCATAGAGTCTCAGATACTTTAGTACTGTCATACACTGTAAAACCACAATATTAATCTAACAATAAAAAAATAAAATATTAAATATTTTACAAAAAATAAATCTTTTTGTTTTGGCTTTTAACTAAACCAAAAAAATTCACATATTTGTGGCACCTTATACCACTAATTTCTGAAGGGAAAATTACTTTCCTGTTATAAGTTTGCTAATGCATAAAATACTTTGGTGAAATTTAAATTGAATCTGGAAAAGCTTATATAATCTATCCATATAGTGGACTAGTTTGTTAACTTTTCACTGTCCGATAGATAGAATGAATAAATTAGTAACTTACTTTATTAAGTGTCTTAGAAGTCTAACATTACCTTTTTCCTTTGAATGCTCACATATAGAATTGGACTATTCTAGCATTTTTCAATTTGATATATTTTTTATCCTAACCTACTGGTACAATAAGTATATAAATAAATATACTAGTCAAAATCGAATTGCAGAATTCTATAAATCTCTAAAAGGAAAATGTATGCTGTGATTTGGTACATCTGAGAAAGCTCAAACACCCCAACTCCCAAATTATCTTTCTTCAATAATCTCTAGATAATTGGATCCAACACAATTTCCTCTCTTAACAGTCTTTTGAAAATGCACCAGAGTAGAACTCCCTTAAATATATTCTATCTGTTCTTAGATGATTAGTTCCATGTCAAATTCAATATTTATAAAGATATTGAAAGTTACCTCCTTATTCTTTTCTGCACTCTGGGCAGGTACAACACTTCAAGGTGATGTTAAGGGCTGGGAAATCAATTTAAGGAGTAGCTTACCTGGATTGCCGTGAAACATTGCACAAGACATGGAGGAAAATATATATCTACCTTTTCCCTGTTGAATTCTAGATTTTTTTTTCCAAGGTGGAGACAAGATGAGAAAATATGGATATTAAACTAAATAAGTAACTATTTATGTTGACTTTAACAGTCAGCAGGGAAAGCAATGTCAGCAGCTTCCAGTTCTTTTAAGATTTAACCCTTTTACATGCAAACCATGTTCTTCCCTTTCATTTTCTGTATATAGCTGAATTTTCTGTCTTTGGCCTTGAAAACATCAAACTGATCTGCAAGTCATTTATGGCTGCTAAAATAAAACTCAACTCTCTTTAAAGTCAGGCAACAAAATCCAGATCACAGCGACATAATTAAAACGTTAACAGTGACCAGCACCTAATCAGAATCACTACATATGCAAAGAAGCAGAAATGTGATCCATCAATAAAAGGAAAATCAACCAAAATAACAGTGATAATGGATTTAGCTGACAAGGGCTTAAAATAGCTATTATAAATATATTTAAGGATCTAAAGGAAAACTTTTAAAAAATTGGAGAAAGATGGAAGGTTTTTTAAAAATAAAACTTCTAGAGCTAAAAATATAATATAATAAAAATTTTACTAGATGGAATTCAGTGAAGATTAGACCCTACAGAAGAAAAGACTAATGAACTTTAAATATATTAAAATGGAATCTATGCAAACCAACTTATAAATAAAAACATAAACAAAGCTACAGTGTCCTGTGGAGTGATGCAATGCAGTTACCATACATGCAACTGAAGTCCAGAAGAGGTGGGGAGAGGAAAAAATGTTTGGAAAAATAATGGCCCAAAATTTCCAAAACTGATATTAACTATTAATCCATGAATCCAATAAGGACAACAACCCCAAGCAGAATAAACACAGTGAAGATAACATCACAGCACATTGTTATCAAATTGCTGAAAAGCAGTTAGAGTACAGGGCCACATTACCTAAAGGAAACACTTTAACTGTGCATTTCTCAGCCTCAAGAACTGTGAGAATTAAATGTCTGTGTTAAGCGCACCCAGTCTATGGCATTTTGTTGTAGCAGCCTGAGCTGACTAAGATACAACACCATAGGGATGGAATTACTGAGGAAGAGTGAGTCTCTGATAGTCGTGGGACCTCTATACCAGCCATGGACTGACCGCTCCCAGTCAGTGAACTTTTGTTATTTTAAGTCACTATTTTTTGAGTCACTGTTATTCATGGTTGAAACAAATTCTACCTTACACAATTATCTACAATTTTGGGGTCCTCATACTGTCTGATAAGGCAAACATATACCTGAATTGGTGACTCTAACAAAGTTCTTTAATAACTTCGATTTGATGACTCCCTCACTGAGCAACTGCCAGGACGCATCAGAGTCCTAGGTCCTATGAGAAACAAATGTGAATAAGGCTTTATTATGATGCAGTTAAAAAACACACAACTCTTCCTGGGCCCATTGTTATATGAGCAACTCAAATAACTCTTATGATACAGGGGAGAATGTTGGAGGGAAGAAGTAGAAATCAAGAAAGACTTAGATGGCATTTTTAGGAAAGGAAATATTTGGACTAAGTCCTTATGCTCAATTAGAGCTTTGACAGACAGAAGAGTAAAGCATTTCCAGTCAAAGGAAGCAGCTTCAGTAGACACCACCCAAGGTGAGAGATCAGAGAGGTGCTGGATGACCAAGCACAGATGAGTGAAGCTTAGTCTAGAAGCTAGACTAGTCTAGAAGTCTTAGTCTAGAAGTCTGGGATTAAATTATGAAAGACTGAATATTGGCTGCAGAGTCTTGGTTTTATTCTTCATGCAATGAAGAGTCATCACCTTTGTAATTTATTTACCTCCTTTCATTTGGATTTTTTTTTTTTTTTTTTTTTTTTTTTGG
>NW_006770909.1:3209929-3230790 GCF_000442215.2 Lipotes vexillifer
TTTTTTTTTTTTTTTTTTTTCTGTGTCAGGTCTTCGTTACTGCGCTCAGGCTTTCACTAGTTGCCACGAGCGGGGGCTTCTCTTTGTTGCGGTGCCCAGGCTTCTCATTGAGGTGCTTCTCTTGTTGCAGAGCATGGGCTCTAGGCGCGCAGCCTTCAGTAGTTGTGGCATGTGGGCTCTAGAGCACAGGCTCAGTAGCTGTGGCGCACAGGCTTAGTTGCTCCGCGGCATGTGGGATCTTCCTGGACCAGGGCTCAAACCCGTGTCCCCGGCAGTGGCAGGCAGATTCTTAACAACTGCACCACCAGGGAAGCCCCCCTTTCATTTGGATTTTAATGTAATCTTTTCTTATTGGCCTTTTTCTTCACTGAATCTTGTGTTCTGGTGGCTTCTTTCAAATTGTACTGATTATCAGGTCATTCTAATTATAGCAAAAAAAAAAAAAAAAAATCATAGAAGAGAAGCAGTCTATCTTATTTCAGTGGTTCTCCAAGTATGGTTCCCAGACCAGTAGCATCAGCACCATCTGGAAACTTGTTAGAAATGTAAATACTTAGGACCCAATCCAGACCTCCCAGGGTGGTCCTCACCTACCCTGAGGTAGGGACCAGCAATCTGTGATTTGACAAGCCCTCTAGGTGATTCTGATGCACACTGAAGTGTGAGAACTACTGGCTTAGTGATTAAGATGTGAGGTCTGGAGTCAGAGAACCAGAGTTCAAAAACCAAATTTATACTCCATGCATGCCCTTGAGCAAAGTATTTTAATATTTCAGTTTCAATTTTCTCATTTTGCAAAGGGTGGGGCAGAAATGTGAGGATTATGTAAGATGCTGTATATACTTTACTCAGTGATAGTAGGACCTCTGTAAATATAAGTTCTCATTAATTACAAAATTGAAATTTAATTGCCAGAAATTTTTCTCTGTATACTTTCATGGATACAAAGAATATGAATAATGTGATACAGGCCATGACAAGCCAAAGAATTCAAATCTAATATGTATAGAGTATCCAAAAGAAAATCTGTTTTGATCTCCACAAATGCTTGTTGAGATCTTCTAAGACCCGTTTTTTTTCTCTCATTTTCTGTGAACCATTGAGCACATGCTTTTAAAAATCATTAGAGAGGCCACATCTGCATCCCTTGCAAGTAGGCATAATTTTTATATAAGTCAAAAATCTTTTCAGGACAAATCTTTAAAGATACCCTCAACCACCACCTCCCACTTCCACACACACACGCACACTACACACACACACACCACACACACACCACACACACACCACACACACACACACACCACACCACACACACACCACACACTACACACACACCACACACACACACACATACCCACACACACCCCACACAACCACATACACACACACCACACACAAACACCACACACACATGCCACACACACAACACACGCCACACACACAACACACACACACACAAACCCCACACCCCCTACACACACACACCACACACACAAACACCACACACACACTACACACACACCACACACACCACACACACACACCACACACACACACACCACACACACCACATGCACAAACACACACACCGCAAACACACACCACACACACACCACGCCCTCTACACACACTACACACACTGTACACACACACACAGCACACCACACACACACAAACACCCCCCACACACACGCACTACACACACCACAGACACACCACACACACACACACACACCACACACACCACATGCACAAACACACACACCACAAACACACACCACACACACACCACGCCCTCTACACACACGACACACACCGTACACACACACACACAGCACACCACACACACAAACACCCCACACACACACGCACTACACACACACACACACGCACTACACACACACACACACCACACACACCACATGCACAAACACGCACACCGCAAACACACACCACACACACACCACGCCCTCTACACACACTACACACACCGTACACACACACACACAGCACACCACACACACACAAACACCCCCCCCACACACACACACACTACACACACCACAGACACACCACACACACACACACACCACACACAAACATACACACACCATACACACACACCACACACACAACATACACACACTGCACACACACCATATACACACACCACACACACACCACACACACACCACACAGCACACACACACACCCCACACCCACACACACTGCATGCACACACCACACACACACAAACACCCCCCCACATGCACTACACACACACACACCACACACACACTCATACACATACACACACACAGACCACACACACACATAGACACCACACACACACAGACACCACACACACACACCACACACACACCAAACACACACACCACACACACACCACACCACACACCACACACACACACCACACATGCACACACACACACATTCACACTACACACACACCACAGACACACACCACACACACCACACACACACAGACCACACACACACCACACCACACACACATACACACACACCACACATACACACCACACACACACACCAGACACACACCACACACACACACCACACACACACCCCACACACCCCACACACACCACACACACACACACACCACACACACACACCACACACACACAGAGTAACTAGGAGGTAAAGGCTGGTTTTATATTACGAAAAGAGTCTCAATCAAGAAAGTTATGTGGCAGCCAGCAAAGCACCCCATTAGTGAGCTTTCTGCATTTTACATCCTTTCCTCTCTTTTGGTGAAGATACATTTTAACTACGGAGCAGAGCAGTTAGCATGGGAAAATGCAATGGATCATTCCTGAACTTCTTTCACAGAATTAGCCAAAATGAAATAGCATTCCAGAATTTGGTCTTACCAGGTGACAGCACCAGGATGAGAAAACGTACAGTACAGACTAATACATGGAAAACATGTATTAAAAACATAGGTGTACTACTTTCTTGAGCACCAGGTACCTAGTTCCTGTGACTTAAGATCACATGGTATATTTCTTGTTCCTAGTAGAGTCCAGTATGGGAATCCCTGGTCAAGGGTGATGGGCAGAGAATAGAATGGTTGTGATCCATGAAATTATTCAGGGACCCAGGCTGATGGAGATTTGTCATGTTCCAGATGCCTTGTAAGGCTTTCAATGTCATCCTTGATGTTGATATGCAGCCAACAGAGTGAACAAAAGAGAAAGAAAAGTAGGCCAACTTGCTTCCTCACCACTGTGGCCAGAAGGGACACAAAACATTTCTGCTCATATACTACCTGGTGAGGACAGGTCAAGTAGTCTACCAAGTTCAAGTTCAAGAGAGATATGAAATGTAGTCTCTAGCTAGATACTGGGTCTGTATACACATGGTTTACTTTCCAGGTTATCACAGGCAACAGTTACCAAATAGTTCCACAGCTTAACAAACTCTGCTGCTTTCAGCCTGCCCTGTCTGTGTTCTTATTGTTGCTGTCATTGTTTTTGCCGTCCAACTACAAATTATACCACATACTTTCCATACTTTACAAAAGCATCCCATTAAAGGTACCAAATTAACACTCACTATTGTCACTTACAACCTCTTAAATTTCAATGAAAATGTAACTCTTCCTCACATCAGTCCCAGGCCGGTAGGTATTCCTGATTGAGTTTGGCCCCAGCAGCAGAGAAGATCCAGACACATGATGACAGAGGAACCCAGGCTAACAGAGTCTCTGTCATCTTCTAAACAGAGCTTCCAGGGTGTCCTTGAGCATTGGCATCTAGCTGGTACAGGAGAAGATAGCAGTTAGAGAGGGATATTTATTTCTTAATCATTTGGGCTCACAAGTGACACACTCACCTCCACTCAAATTCCACTAAGGAGAACTAATTACAAGGGTCCACTTAGATAAATGCAATGGTAGGAGAAATGAAGTCCTCAGCTAGGCTGCCACTGCCCAGCAACATCTCTGCACCTCAAAACCACGCTCAAAAGTCTTCACTAGATAGGGGTCTCTGCCACAATGGTAAAATTGTTTTATGTGCATTCTATTTTAAAAAATTAAATCTCAAATTTATGAAGAAACAACTGTATCATTTTTTATAACCTATATGAGAAAAGATCTGAAAAAGAGTTGATATATGTATATGTATAACTGAATCACTTTGCTGTACACCTGAAACTAAAACAACATTGTAAATCAACTGTACTCCAATAAACTATTTCTTTAAAAAGAAACAACTATAAATAGTTAAAGATAATGTCATGGATCAAAATTCTACTGAGAGATGCATCCTGGATTTTTGTTTTATTTTATGAAAAAACACTGCTTGTAGACAATATTGATTCAAAAGACATTATTCCAAATGTATCTTTGTTGAGAAGATTTACAAACAGGAGTTTGGGAAAAGGACTTAAATAGGATTTGTCCAACTTTTCACTGTACAGGTGAGGACATCGAAGTTCCAGAGAACTGAGGTGACAAGCCAAAAATATAACGTTAGGCAGTGAAAATATATATCATCTTTCATTTCCTTTATATTATATGCCATCAGGGTGGTGACTTGAGGCATCAAAAAGAGGAAGAAACTAGACTTCTGACCTCTTGAATTTTAGGCTTCAGATTTAGAGATGATCAAACAAGGAGCCAGAAAAAAAAGGAATGGCAGGAGGAAAAAGTGCTCTGACAGGGCTTCCCTGGTGGCACAGTGGTTGAGAAGTCCGCCTGCCGATGCAGGGGACACGGGTTCGTGCTCCGGTCCGGGAAGATCCCACATGCCGCGGAGCGGCTGGGCCCGTGAGCCATGGCCGCTGAGCCTGCGCGTCCGGAGCCTGTGCTCCGCAATGGGAGAGGCCACAACAGTGAGAGGCCCGTGTACCGCAAAAAAAAAAAAAGAATACAGACTTTGATATCTAAGACAGGAATCTGATATCTAAGCTATCTTAGATGGATTGTTCTACCATATTAATATTAATATCTTATGTAAGTTCACTGCTTTTGATTCATGTATACTCTATAAAAATACAGAAAGAACAAAAACATTTAATGCATAATTTCATTTATTTATGAATACAGATTAATAAAGGCACAGTTTAAAACAGAAAAAGATATATAGAAAATATTTGATGATATTTTGACAATCAACTATTTTCCATATTCTGAGGCTGTGATTTTCATTCACAGTGAATCCAAATCTCTTCCCTTCATCTTCTGGGTGTCAGGATTTGTCACCCTTCCCATAAACAAAATTGAATCTAGGAAAAGAAAAAAAAAACTTTCGGAATTTCTGGAGAAAAAAATGACAATAATTAATATTTCTTAATATTTTAACAAATCATTGTCTTTTTTTCTATATACGGTAAATAAGCAATGTCTAATAGCAAAACCCACTCCTTTGTCTAAAATAGATAATTATATCATTATTAATCATTTTCTGATAATTTATGAAGTAAATTAACACCCACAACAGCTTGTCATGGAAAATGCATTAGTCCTGTTTTTCATAATGGAAAGCAAAAATAAAGTGACAGAGAGGTGTTCTAAATATAGAGACTCAGTCAGGCAAACTTAGAATAATAAAATGGTCATGAGCATGGACACATTTTAAATTTAAGGTATTAGCAGTCATCTCTTTATGCATGTAATATAAACCATTGGGGTTAAAAGTGCAGCTTCTCAGATCTCTTCCTTCAGCTCTGAATCAAAGCTTACTGCTAAAGACAATATTTTCACATCTCTAGTGCTTTCAAATTCTCACCGGTGATATAGTATAAAGCATAAATGTAAACACGTACACATCTATTTCCAGCCATTCTGTGTGTGCAAGTGAAAAGGAACTAAGAACTAGAGGACAAAACAGAAATAAATATGTTAAAATGCATTCACCGGGCTTCCCTGGTGGCGCAGTGCTTGAGAGTCCGCCTGCCGATGCAGGAGACGCGGGTTCGTGCCCCGTTTCGGGAAGATCCCACATGCCGCGGAGCGGCTGGGCCCGTGAGCCATGGCCACTGAGCCTGCGCGTCCGGAGCCTGTGCTCCGCAAATGGGAGAGGCCGAAGTGGCTCTATGTCAAGCATTGCCTTGAGTTATGTCCCTTAAAGTCACAGGTAATAAAGGTTTATTTCAAAAGTGATAAAATAAAATTTTACATAATTTTAAAGCTTACATGTATTTGAAATAACAATGGCAGAAATGAAATAAAAAGGAAGAACCCTTTTTCATTAACTCCTTACTGTTCAGTCCAAAGACAGACACAGTCTTAGAAGAGTCAATAACATGGAAATAGACATAATCTCTAGCAGATTTTTTCTTTTTATGATTATAATTAATAATATTTTGCCTCAAAATTCTCAGAATAATTCCCAAAACACAAGAAAACAAATACTCTATTTTTCAGATAGATAGAGATACATAAATAACTTCCTCAGGATGTATACTACATTTAGCCACAATAGGAATCAATAGTAACTCTTGTGTCTTTATAATTCTATGGCATTAAAATGCTTACCAGAATTGCTTGCTTGGGGAATTTTTAAAGTAACTTTCATAGAAACTAACCTCATAAATTGAAGATAATAGTTTAAAGTTTTAAACACTGAGAAGTGTAGGACATTACATAAAAGCCATTTGTCCCAGCCTTTTAAATCTGTTTTTCTGACCAAGAGAACCACATTTTGAGTGGAGTCTTCATGCAGTCACCAATCTACTCAGTACTAAATTGGACAGATTAGTGAAATCTTCCTTGACATAGTCACAGTGGATTCACAGGCAGGCTGAAGCAGAAATCATTGTTGTTTCCACATTTCTTTTCATGCCCCCACTTCTTAAAAAGTGTCCCTCATATTTAATCAATATAGTTATAAAACATCTCCATCAGATGGAAGCAGTTTTTACTTCATAATGTAAAAATACAATAGCATAACCAAAGCTAATGACCTAGAAAAAAAGATTTCTTAGTGAATACCCTGCAGTCTGCGTCTCCCTTCAACCCACGACCTGAAAAAGTTATAAACACAACATTTTTTCATTATGTATGGAGTACTGTCAGTTTCAAAACCATGATTCACTACTTTCTGAGAAATGGCACATTTCATGTAGCATCTTTGACGATTTTCTTCTGAAAGTCTCTAACGCTGGCCTATACCCTCAGCCTAAAAGAAGAAAAATTGTTCTTCATTTCCCTAGAAGTTTGGCTTGGTAAGAGGTTTGGATGAATATACTGAAATATATATGATAGGAAGTCAAATACTGATAGGAAAATACAAGTAATGTATGGATTTTGCATAAGAGGATTGTTTGACCAAAACAAAATTTAAAATTTAGGTAAAAATTGGTTGTACTAAATCTAAACTTATTTACCCTCATACTCCAGAAATTGTCAAATGAATATATTTTATATAAATCATTAAGCCATTTGGTAGTTTACTACACCGTGCTAAATCACCAGCTTCGTTAATCCCAATGATTTCTTCAGTTCATTTGTGAGAGGAAAAATAAATAAATCACTGAATGTGTATTGTCTTAAGGTAATAACCCATTCTACATTTTATATGGCAACAATTCACAGCCTCCAATAAATGAGTGGCCATTCATTTTAAACAATACTTTAAGGGAGTAACCCTAGTTTAGAAAGTCTCATTACAGTAGAGATCATAAAATAGTGGAAATTGTCATTACGGGTCTGATAGTTAATTATTATCATAAATAAGTGAATTATTTTGGGTTTTGAATTTTCACTGCTGTTTAACTGATAGCTATTATATGTCCATAGTCATCAACTTGTTAAATAAAGAGTAAAACATCATTACGCTAAACACCATTATTTCCTAGTGCATTGATGCCCAATGAGCTTCATTTCTTTCTGTTCTCCATACTCAATAGTTACACACTGATGGCAAGAAGTTAGAGTTACCCTAAGGTTAAAGATGTATAGATCAAATGACATACTCAGAATATCTCTTAACACTGACACATCCGCTACTAGAATTGAAGTTGTGTTAATACAATCTCAGCAAATCTGAAACTGTCCCATTGTTTCCAAGATATAACTTTCAGAAAGGTCATTCAGCGTTAGTTTCATGGAACTTAAAAAAAGAGACTGGTATATCCCTTAGGGGGCCAATAATATTAGTATTGCTAGTTAATCTAACAGATTCAGATTCTGAAATTAACTCTGTCTCTTCTCCACGTAAAACAATTTATATAGCGAAAATTTCCATGTTTCTTCCTTCATTTATTCAGTCGTTCACTCATTTACATTTATTGATATATTCACAATGAACACTATGTGCCAGGCAGTGTCACAGGTTTCATATATTCTTTTATTTAACTCTGTGAGATAAGTACTAATATTATGTTCAAATAGGAGGTGGGGAAAATAAGGTTTAGAAAGTATGTGACTTGTCTTACAACTATTAGTCCATTAAGCTGGGACTTGAACCCCAAGTCCAAACCTTCAGTCTCTAGGGGCACTGATATTAAGTGCAAGGCACTTTGCCAAATACTGGGCTGGATAAAGAAATGAATAAGATATAATCTCTTTTCCCCTGGTTTAGAGTCCTCACATGGGGTTATGACTCCAGAGAAGTCCTAAATATACACTTAAAGAAAGTTTCCTCACTGTATCCACATTTCTGGCCTCTCTTTTTCACAAGAGAAGTTGCAAAAAACATCTACTCAGACAATCTGCATTTACGTTGCCATTGTGTCTAACGCCAGTCCAATCAACTACTACCCCTACATTTTGTGCCCCTACCTTTTGTGCATTATCTTTCACAATTGCCCAAATTGGAGACTTGGAACAATATTTGACTCCTCCATCCCACTCAGAGCCTATAGTTAGTCACTTATTCTTTTGGAATCTACCTATGAAACCTTTCACAACTGTGCAACTTCCAATTTCCACTCCCATTGTGGCATCATTGAAAGAAAAGTTGACTTCTGAAACAAAAATGTCTTATTCTCACTATGCCACTTTTCAGTTGTATGACCTTAGACAATCTACACAACCTCTCTCTGAGCATCTCTGTCTTTATTCATCAAATATCTAACTTATTGGAATGGTGTTAGCTGTCGAGATTGGTATTTAAAATCACCAGCATGTATAGTAACTATCTCGGCAGCTATTACTACTATTGCTCTATTTTAGGTCACTGTGATCTCTTAAAACACAATGCCTGGTACAGAACAAGCACTCAAGAAATAGACACTAAAATTTTTTTGAAAAATATTAAAATAAATTCAATAAATTGAAAGAACAAATGATTTCAGATGTATAGACTGAGATTAGCAACTAGGACTAGGTCTATTTAACTTAAGCAGTTCCTCCAGGGAATTCTCAAAAAGGTACCTGTTGGGTTATTCTTCATAATAAACAGAAATGGATGGTTTGCTATAAATTGGTTTCGAGGCAGACTCATGATCACAGGGACGTGCATGCCTATGAAACAGAGACAACAGTTATTTAGATGTGCACATTAAAAGATCAGTAAAGAAAATATATCCATAATATCCATACTATTTTTTGTAGACAGGAAAGGTCATTTTGTCTGAGAAATTAACATGTGGAAAAATAACCATTTTCTAAATACAAAGAAATTTGGAAGAAATTTAAAAATCGAAGATCAGAAGAATAAATATTGGATTACTCATTGAATAATTCTAACTTCACATTTATGCTTAATGAAGAAAAAAACCAAAACTAGTTTCAGTTTAGTGAAAGCAGTTGAAAATTTCATCTTTTAAGCAGTAACTTTCTGCTCACTTTTTACTTGTGTTATATGATTTATCTCATAATTTTTCAACTCCTAATTCCTATCCAGGTATGTTTGTACTTTATTTCTATTCTCCAGGCTTGTAGTAATCACATCTGACTTCAAATTTATTTTTTTTAACTTTTCCAAAATTATTCTGTGAGCTCAGAACTTTTAGGATTTGTGCTGTGAATGTGTATGGGATTTTTATTATGATATTAGAAGTTTGCTGCCTTAACAATTATTTACTAAAATAATTTGTATCATGCTTCTCCATTGTGGCATTTATCAATATTTCAGAGTGGATAAATTTAAATGGCTGGATTGTTTTTCTTTCTAGATTAAATATTCCTGCACTCAATTCAGATGTTTTATTTACCAGCAATGTAATAATTTTGTATAATTTTTTCAGACCTATGAAAACGGTTTTTAAAATGCAACACGTGATCAGAATTGAAAAACAAATGTAGAGAAGGAAAAAACTATTCCTCTCCACTTTTTGTTTGTAACTGGGGTGTGCAAATTAAACTGACAAAAGACAGATTAACAAAATCAATGGTTTTATTTTGTATCCACACAGGAGCTTCACAGAAAAGAAGTGAATACCCAAAGAAGGGGTTATATCATTTTAACAAAAAGTGGTAAATTGTGGAGAAGTGACTACACAAAGGAAAAGGGGTTTGAGTGTCTAGCGGTGGTAAATTGTGGGAAGGTAAATATATGGGGAAAATTAATGGTATATAAGGATTATTTAGTAAGGCTTTCTTATGCAGACTCATATCACTGCCAACTTTCATCTCCTATGCCAAAGGTTCCTTCTCTTGGCATGGAAGACAAGAAGGGAGATACCTCCACAAGGGAAATCTATGCCCTGATTTTAGACATGTAGGAGGAGGGTAGAGAGCTCTTTTTGTATCTGCTGTTTCTCAACTGCCTTCAGCTCAAAATAACTCTTCTGCAAAAATGGCATATTTGGGGGTGGCATATTCTGATCCCCTGCACAATCCAAAATAACCTTAGTAATACTAAACGCATGGCATTCTTCTACCTGAAATATAAGGGCTATATGATAACCAAATTACCAGTGAATATAGACTCATGTCTGAATTAATGAGATAATACAGAAAAGCATAGTCAGGATCACGCCCATTCTCATTTGGGTGAATACTTGAGTTCTTTTGTTCCTGAGCATCCACTGAGTAGATGCCTGAAAGTCAAAATACTCACACTAACTATTTAAGTGTGATACATCAGGGTCACTGCTGATCCCTTAATGACTGTTACATCCTCTTAGAGAGCTCTACACTTAAAACAAGAGGCATCAGGTGATAGCAGAAAGAGTTCTGAACTTGAAGTCAGGGAACCTGATTTCAGTCCAAACCCTACTGTCTATTATTAGCATGACCTTAGGCAAACCACTTCACACGTGTGCCTGTTTCTTCACCGACATAATGAGAAGTTCAGACAATGATCTATAAGGACTCTTCCAATTCTGTGTAAAAGCAAGTGGAAATTTTGTCTACGTGAACTAGCAACTTCATCCCAAAGCCACCTTTGATTTCTCCAAGGATTGTAATAGCTCATCCCCTCCAATCTAAGTTCCTTGAGCACAGTAATGCAAAGTCCTTCAGGAGATGACAAAACAGTAGTGGGAGTCCAGTGTGCCCCACCCAGATGTCAAAATCCATCGCCATTACATAGCATTATAAATTAATCAAGAAATTAATAATGTGGATATAAATTTATCAATATGACTATTTAAAGGATGCATACCTTTTACATACAGGTTAAAGTCATGGTCTGAAGAATTAAAATAGACTTATGAGGAATTCATTAAAGTTGCCCTTCCATTTCTAATTGAAATTAAGGCTTTTCTCCGATTATTTTTTGAGTATTACTTTTACGCAGCACAGATACTATTCAAAATGTTCAAGGAAATATATCATTTGTTCGAGGAAATATATCATAGAAGTGGTTCTCAAGCTGTAATATGCACACAAGTCACCAAGAGACCTTGGAAAATGCTGATGCTGGATTAGTAGGTCTGGAGTTGAACCTGAGGTTCTGCATTTCTAACTAGTTCCCAAGGGGCACTGATGCTGCTGGTCTATACATTACACTCGCAGTTGCAAGGATAGGCTCCAAGTCACTGGAGAGCAGTGTTTCTCAACCTGGGATTCACATTGTTATCACTTAAGGAAAGGTAAGAAAATACTGAAGGCTGAATCTCATCCGCAGAGATATCGATCTAATTATTTTGGGGTGCGGTCTGGGCACAGAATTTTTAAAAGCTTTTCAGCTGACTCTAATGTGCAGCTAAGTTCGAGAGCCATTGCCATAGAGATAACAAGAGTTACATTAGAAAAGTAGGGACTAAGAGTGCAAAGGAAGAATGAAATTAATACAATTTCTTACAAGTGAACATTCCTGAGCAATCATGATTTCAGGTTTGAGCCTACAGTTTTCTCCACGGGTCCTGTCTGCTAATGGGCAGGTAATCCAATTGACAAATAAGTAGATATCAGTAGATGAGCCTCAACTCGTAATCAAGTCCCATCCCTTTTCTTTTGCCTTAAGCTCCAGCCGCACAGATGCGTAAATAGCTTATATAGCCATTTTTCCCTTCCTTGAGTGTACTGGACAGCAGGAGGAGCAAAGGAGATCAGAGGACCACAAAGTGGCAGCATCCTCACGCTCATTTCCTCCAGTCCTTCCTCCTGGCTTGCTGTGACATCATTTGTCCTACCAGTTGATGTTGCAGCCTCACTTCCATCTTCGTTTATCTCAAAGAAAACTTGTTGCATGACTTGGGAAACATACACCTCAGAGGAATCTGTAGGAAAATATGAAAGTGCATTGAAGGGTTAAAACTCAGGGCTATTACTTATTGGATCCCAGGTGAATTACATTTTCAAATGAACAAAGAAAAGGAAAAAAATCCAAACTCTTTCCAAGTTAGTTAATTTGCTAGAGATAAATGTGGTTTAGGTTTAGCTTTTGCAGAGATGATGTAGAGAAGATATGGAGAGACCAAGTTTAGCTCAGATAGAAAAGATAAAGATAGAAGGCGATAAGCCTCAAATCAGGTACCCCACTAAGTGAAATATTTGAATGGACAAAGGGTTTTGCCTGCCTTAGTCATGGTCTACAGGCAAGATGAAAAAGGCTTTACAGATTTGAATTAATCCCACCCTATGTCTTCGACCTCAAAGCCAACTTGCCTTTTAATTCCATATTGGGTTTTGATCTGAGTTTAGAACAAAATTTACCTTCCTTCGAGACTGATGAGGCGATAAAAGTCTAAAGAGCTTTTGTGTCATCTGTTACAAAATAGCTTCAGAGCTATGCTTTAAAACCTGTCAAATTTCTCAGTGTAAGATAGTGTCTTAATAACGTTTTGTTCCGCAGCGGAAACAAACTGAGAGAGAAGGCCTCTCTCCTCCCCTGGGTGGAACTGATGATGTACGTGTGAAGCGTTTCCGGTACAGTGACCTGTGAAGAGTCTCCTTGAGAAGGGGGAGTGAAATCATGAGTTCAGAAGCCACCTGCCACCCCTCTGTGTCCAGACCAGATAGATCTGACAATGTGCCTCAGAGAGACAACGGAAGGGTGGTCGTGAGTTCAGTGGTGGCGAAAGGGTGAGGAAAGGAAGGCGAGCCTTGAAACTTGAAGAGAAAGGAGCTTTGTCCCTCATGAGAGAGAAAGCTGATGTGATGCAGGTGGACTCCACCAAGACGACCGAACTTAGAAGGATTCAAGAAGAAATAATTTAGTCAAGGGGAACCAGCTCTGACAGCTTACAGAAAAGTAAATCCCCTCAGGCAAGATAGAGAGAAGTCATCAAAGGGTTATTTGCGTAAAAAATGGCTTCCCAAAAATAACTCCAAACTGCTTGTAGTAACTCTGTCTGGGCCCCTGATTACCTCTCATCCTCATCTACTACCCTCCTCTCCGAGTCCAGTAGCTCCAGCTACAAGGTCAAGCATCAAGACTTTAGCCCCACCTCTCCGGCTGCTTAAAATCCCTTTTCCCAGAACTTTCCCTGATTGGCTCCCTTGTTACTTAGGTCTCAGCAAAATGACACTTCCTCAAAGCAATTGTCCCGTCTCACCATGTCTAATTCTGCTCTTATCTGATCTAAATCTCTTTATCCCATGACTCTATTTTAGTTAATCCATAGCATCTATCACCTCACCATTTAATTAATTAATTACTTGTTAATTGTCCATCTGCCCTAACAGATGTAAACTTCATTAGAAGAGGGAATGTGTAGACTTTATTCAACTCTAGAAAACTGCCTGGCACATAGTTGGCTTTCAATAAATACTTACCAAATAAATAAATCAATGGATAAGGCTATGTCTAGTGATAGAAACATGTAAGATGGAGAAAAGGGGGCATCCACATCATTAGTGTGGGTTAACTAAAATGCAGGAGTGTGGTTTTTTAAGGTCATGCAAATAAGCACGTTCTTTTCCCACAAATGCCTGGAATAAGATGGGATTCACATATAGAGCACAGAGTAGATGACCAAGGGGCTCATGCAAAGAACGAAGACCGAAAAGCAGGTTGGGGTGGAGTGGAGAATTTCACGCATGCAGTTTAGCACTGGCACCAAACCAAGGGACTCCCTGGCCATTAGACTGAGCAATTTGGTCTTCTGTATTCCATCTTACAAAGAGGGGGCCCGGTCTTGGAAAAAGAACAGGACTTGGGAGATGATAGATTAGAACAAGGGATCTGAACTTCATAAACTCACTGGTTTCTACATCTCTACAATAATTCTTTCCCTTAATTTCCTATGAAAATTCCAAGTATGTCTTTGTCAAGTTAAGGGGACAAGAAACTTTCAGTAGCTTTGCTAGAAGATGTGCAAGTAAATATTAATGTGCCATTTACTCACTTTTTTTGTATTTAACATTTACTGAGTGTCCACTATATAACAGATGTTGAACAAGCTGATTTACATATATTCTTTTTTTCCACCACTAGGATATATTATCTCATTTAATAGATTAGAAAGTTGAAGTTCAGAAAGGTTAAATATTTTACCAAAGGTGACACAAGAAGTAATAACAGTTAGAAGTCAAATATTCATCGCAAAGTTTCCAAAATAACTCTTTTGAAAACATTTCATTCAAAACTTGTGAATGACATGAGTATAAGATAGTGTCTTTTGTGTAACTATCACACAGCACTAGCATTGGACTGGTTCACAGTAGCCTTTAGCAAATGTTTATTGTCTACTTACAAATGGTAAGTAGGGATGGCAGGGAATTAATTCACTATTCTCCTGAAGAGCAGAAATAGTGCCAGTCTTGACTGTGGTTGTTCTATTTCAGGCAATAAGACAGAACCAAAGAATCAAAGTAGTTAAAACAACTCAAATAGGCAACTCAGAGCAAAAAATGTTGGACATTTATTCTTTTCTGTTCAGGGTTATTCTCTTGCTTTTATAAAGCAAGCATTTTGGAGGTATTTTCTTGATAAATCTTCTTGTAAAAGGAGATTTTATAGAAGTCACAAATCGCTGGGAATTTGCAGAGCGAGTGGCTGTTTGAAAGTCTGAGATATAGCAAGTGAGCTTCCGAAGGCCAGAAAGAAATTTAAGAGGAAGAGGTGTTTAAAAAATGGCTTGGTTTATTTCAAGTTGGTGAGGTGTCTGCATTCCAGGACACACTTAGATAGCATCCTGTTGCAGTATTTAATTTTGACTGTCTCATTTCTGATGCTGATGACATTGTCAGAGAAGTCAGATCTGTCTGGCAGTGTGAGAACTAGCAGCTAAATCATGCGTGAAGGTGATAATGAACAGCTATGTCACCTGTGTACCCCACCCACCTCCTCCGCCAGGAAAACTCATTCATTCTATTCATTTACTCACATAATTGATGAGTGCATAAATTAATGAATACTTCTCCAAAGCCCAAATTTTATATAGGAATACACAATAATGCTGGGTTATGATATCCAACCCCATCAGACAGACAAGCCTGTATCATTAGGACTGTTGTGTTTTTTTTTTTAATATATAAAACAGAAGACTGAATTTTAAAAAGGTAGATAACTTAGGACAAATTGGCCCTCTTCATCCATTTTTTTTCTCTTTAGTTATTTTTGAACTGGTGGGTACTGCCAGGATGAGAAAAATTAAAGACTGTCTTGGGCTTTGTTGTGTAAGTAAGTGTCTTAACTGTACACAATTTCCCAGGTGCCAGTTAGCATAAAAGCTCCATCTCCTCAGATATGTTGTCAGTCTCAAGCTAAATCTACAAACTGCAGCATTACAATTTCTAGATTGTGTTCATCATCCAGCAGCTTGTGGATGCCTATTTCATGGCCTCTAATATTACCGAATTAACATTTGCTAATTGGTTTATAAAAGTTTTATTAGCTCTGCTTAGATGAGAGCCTCAAAGTTGTAATTCCCATTATTCAGATAAGGAAATCCAAACAGGGCTGGAATAAAAGCCCATATAATACTTTTCCTACACAGTCTCACTGTAAGCGTGGTTAGAAGTTATCTAACATTCTATAATGCTGTCTGACTTTCATTAAGCAAAACTACTTAAGTGCAAAATAGAGTGCTTGTTTACAGACAGCTTGACATGACTATGACATTTATTCTCTGTGTATGTATCTTCTGGGGCCAAATGCTCTCTCAGTTTTAAGATCAGTCAGTTAACATCATTACTAAGAAAACATATTTACATGATAATATAAGAATAATTTTCCATATTACCTGTTATTCCAGAAAGGTCACAGCCACCACTAAATATCTCAGTTATATTCAATGAATACAAAGCTTCTTTGAAGTCTAATTTTTGTTCTACTTTAAATCTGTTTTAAAAAATGAAGAGGAAAATTTTTGAAACACTGTACACATTTTCTACCAAAATGATTTTTAAAAAATGGATGACTTGGAAGAGATTTTATTGTGAAATATTTTGTTTTCATTATCCCAGTTACGTTTCCTCACTTTTCACACCATTTTTCCCCAGCTCCACTGAGCAGTTCTGAGTTGCTAATAACTTGTTTCCCAGATAAATGGTTGGCTGGGAAGGGAGAAGCAAATACTCTATTTTTTGAAGTAACACCTAACAAAACAGGGTGAATTCTAGCTAAGTTTTCAATTATTTGCTTCGTCGCTAGAAATGTAAAGCTTCCCTCCAGCAACTATACACACTCAGATTTTTCACAGCATCAAAGATGGTTCCTGGCAGGCATCCAAGAGACTATGAGCCAGAAACAGAAGCCAACAGTCCTTAAAGAAGATTGTTGGCTACTGAGGTACAGAGAGGGGGCATTAGTAACCTATGAGCTTTCCCATCCATTGTCACAGTTGATGTGACTCCCTTCAGTTTACAGACACACCTAACATCTTCCCCCAAAGCCCTGTATTTTACAGGTAAAAGATTGAAAAGGAACTAAATTCCTTTCCAATAAAGTAAAAATTATAGGAAAAAATAAAAGCTGGCCAATACTTCTAATTCAGGGCCCTAAGTTAGGACTCCAGATTCTACGCAAGTCTCCAAGCCTCGATTTGCCTGAAGAGGGAGCTTCACCAAAGAATCTCAAAGATTCTCTCAGGTACTGATCTTCTATGGTTCCAAGTCAACAGCAATCAGTGACCCTCACTTTCCCATTTCAATAAAAAGTAGGGGGGGGGGGGAAAGAAGCTAGTACTTACTGGCTTTAGAGATGCTAAAAGCATCCATTTACATTTTACAACCAGGTTGGAGACTTTGTTTATGAAAGAAAAGAGTCTAAAGTCCTCCAACAGGGGGCTACGCATATTTCCTACCTCAGGGAAATCCCAGGACAGCTCCTGCCCAAGGAGCTCTGTCTGTGCCCTAGCTGGGCCTTTGCCCCCGTGCTCCCTGCTTTGGATGCAGACACGATTGTCCAAGCACAGGATCCTTGCTTAGCTAACAGGTAGGCCCACATCTGGGGCTAAAAATTAGCTTGTGCAATCAGTCTAATTAGATCATTGTTTTAATTGCCAAATACTGAACAAGCTTCTTAATTATAGTTCTTCCAAACAAGGAACATGCTGTGGCAAAAATCTACTGGCCCTAAATTATTTCTTGGTAAAATATTATGCCCTTTTGGAAGATGTTTATTCATTCAGAACCCTAGCTAACTGGGGATGGGCACAGCTCACAACATGCACATTAAAACCTACTGATAATGAAAATAACTTGTTTTTTGCCAATCATTTTCAACTTTTTCCTTTTAACTTCCTGCTAAGAAAGATAATATGCAGCATGATGGCTCTGAGGCTTTGGGGTTGTTCTTTTTTTCTATTTTCATTACCACACTTTTTTTTATACTGAGTGGAGTACGGGCTTCTAAAAGGTTGAGGAACAATGTTCTAGTCCACCCATAATTTGGCTATTTTTAGTATAATAGTGCAATGATTTGGGGATAATGACAAGAATACTGCAAGACTTATTACAACCTCTAATAAGGTCTAATCATACCAGAGAGTCATTTAAGTAACAGTCTTGCTCATAACAAAGTCCAATGAAACCTACAGTGATAGAAACCCATTCAACCATTTAATAAAAGTATAATCTACGGCCGATTTCTAATTAGCCATAATTATTGGAGCCATTAATAGCCAGGTGTGAAGCAGCACTTCCATGTGTCAGCAGTTAATATAGATCATGGTTTTTAATCTTCACAAAAACCCTGGGAAGTGAGCATTATTATTCCCATTAACATATAAGAAAGTGGAGGCTTTGAGAAGGTTGATTTTCAGACTCAGGGACAAGATAGGAGACAGGGCTACGATTCAAATGCAGGTCCCTTCCAAGTCAGAGCTAATGTGCTAACTTCCACTGCCTTCTAATCTAAATATAATCCAAAATCGTAATCTCAATCAATACAATATGTGTAGTGTTAATTGTGTACCTCTTCCAAATTTTGTGAATCTTAATATTTATTCTAGATGTGGTTCATTTCCTCTTTTCCTTGACTCTCCTCTAAAATTGTCAAAAAAAAATACAGCTAAAGGTAAAAGAATGAGGAGCAAAAGGACTGGATAGACAATTACCAACCAATCATGAAATGAATGTTTTAGCATATGTAAACATTATCTGCCTCCTTAAAAGGCAGCAATTTACTGCCATAGGCTACCATTGTGCTTAAAGGGGTCTCACACAGCTTAAAGCTGCAGAAAATGAAGGGACACAATTCAGCATTTCTTTCTTTTTTTCTTTTTTGCGGTATGCAGGCCTCTCATTGTCGTGGCCTCTTACGTTGCGGAGCGCAGGCTCAGCGGCCATGGCTCACGGGCCCAGCCGCTCCATGGAATGTGGGAGCTTCCCAGACCGGGGCACGAACCTGTGTCCCCTGCATCGGCAGGCGGACTCTCTACCACTGTGCCACCAGGGAAGCCCCAATTCAGAATTTCTGTTTGAAGAAGGAGTTACTCCTGGTCTGCAGGCCCTACTGTGGATTGGTGTTGTCTCTTTCTTCTCCTTTATACCCAGGACTCTTGTTTAATGACAAAACGTCTTCAACTGATTTCCCTCAAGGTTCCTGTCCTTATTGTTTGGAATTCCATTTTTGATACAGTGGGCTTGAGTCATCTTTGGAAGGTTCAGGCTTAGAAACAACCAAGTCTTAGGGCTGCCCACAAGGATAAAAATATAACACAATCCTTGACAGTGGTGGACTTGGACTATTATGTGAGTACCTAGTAGTTTCTGGTCACGTGTGTGTGTGTGTGTGTGTGTGTGTGTGTGTGTGTGTGTGAGAAATATTCCATTGGCCTCAAGGGCTGAATTAAAAATGCTTTCTGTAACATAGGAAACATATCTGGATAATGCTTAATATAAACTTGGATTCCAATTTGTATCAGTGTTTGATAGGCTAAAGTGAAAGAACATTTACAATCATCATTGCAGCTGGTCATGACTTATCTATTCTCACACCCAGCCTCATTTTTCCTGAGGTCACTTTATCTCACCCACACACAGTTCACATTCACACACTTAGAGATCCAAAGCTGTTAGTTTGGGATTGACGTATGTACACTACTATGCATGAAGTAATTGGCTGGTGAGTGCCTACTGTATAGCACGGGGGGCGGGGCGGGGGTGGAAATAAGGTACAATCTCTTTGCAGGACATATATTAAGTTAACCTGAAAAATGCATTCAAATATACATTAGGTGCAGACAAATACTGTTTGATTCCACTTATTTGAGGTACCTAGAATAGTCAAATTCATAGAGTCAGAAAGTACACTGGTTGATGCCAGGGGGCGGGTGGGGGGGGCGGCAGGGAGGGATGAGGGGCAGGGGGAGGGGGAATGGGGAGTTAGTGTTTAAAGAGGACAGAGTTTCAGTTTAGGAAGGTGAAAAATTTGGGAGATGGCTGATGGTGAAAGTTGCACAACAATGTGAATGTACTTAGTGCCACTGAACTGTGCAGTTAGATATGGTTAAAATAGTATGTTTTATATTATGTGACTTTTACCACAATAAAAAAACATTTAAAAATAAAATAAAATAAAAGAGTAGTATTTTGAAATACAAATAGCTACAGTTACAGCAGCTAATAATAGTAATTAGCTACCATTACTGACTGCTTGGAACTATACTAAGCTCTTTACATATATCATTTAACCTTTTAAATGACTTTATGAGGTACAGAGTATTATTATCGATTTGCAGATGGGGAAGCTGAGGGTGTGAAAATTTAAGTAACTTTCCCAAGGCTAAATAGCTACTCAGAGGTGGAGCTGGGATTGAAGTCCAGAACTGTCAGACTCTAAGATCATGTTCTTCACCACTGTACATATCCCTTCTGAGCGTGTCTCAATAATTGTGCAAAATAGCACTCACAGTCAGTAGAGAACTTCCCAGAGATGCTGCCTTGTAGGAGCAAATGGCTTTGCTCAGTGGGATCTACCAACTTGCTAATTACATTGCATACAACATCCTGAGGTTAAGCAGGGGTACTGGTCAAAGAAAAGAACAAAAAGCCCACCAAAGACAAAGGCCACTGAGCTAACCAACCACCAATTCCCAAGGGAATCCTGACTTCTTATTCAGTCCCACCCCCCCACCCCCCACCC
>NW_006770909.1:3230800-3236744 GCF_000442215.2 Lipotes vexillifer
CTCTGGGGGAATCTCTTAGAACTAGATTTCCTGGGATTATTCCAAACATCCTAAGCACTTCTCTCTTCCCTTCTGGATGCTGAGGTCGGATAGCATCGGCTAATCCAGTGCTAAAACCTCTAAATCACACGGGATCATGCAGGAGAGAGATATCAGGTAGACATCAGACCCACCCCTCACCACCACCACACACAGACAGGGTCATGTTCTGAGTCTGTGCATGAAGAATTGCACCCAGAAAATGGCAATGGGGCCCCCCAGGACTTTGCGCAATCTTTAGATTGCATTATTTGGTCAAGTAAACCCAGTACCTTAGTAGGTTTACATTTTCTACACCTCAGCAGCTATCTAGAAAAGCAAGCTCCTAACTCATTCCCATGTATTATCTTTTCTATTTGGCAGGCAAGCAGGGAGAAGAAAGAAATAGAAAATATAGAAAAGTAAAAACAAAATGTTCATAATGCCATAACCCTATTACAACTAATGTTAGCATTTTGGCAAATTTCCTTTGTTTCTTTCTGTAGATTTGTTTCTTTACATAGCTGTAATCATTGTAAAAAAATTTTAATCCAGTTTTTTTTCTATTAAAATATACCATAATTGTTTCTCATTATCACAGCCTCCATATCTATCATTGTTATTGGCTAGGTTACATTCTACCACACTTTTCTTAAAATTTGTTTACTGTTGAACTTTTACATTATTTCTGTATTTTTTCAAAGTTAACAATGTTGTGATAAAAAAAAAATCTTTGGTGCCTGGAATTTGTTTGGAAAAGGTGGCACAACTGCCAACTAATGTTTCTGCTTCCATATAACTGAAGATTCGATTTCACCTTTTAAGGCAAGTTCCTCATTTGTTTGGGAAAAGCAACGCAATGAGCTTTTTTAATGCAAATAGAACCCCTGGGATGGAGATGGAGAAGTTTGAGATGATGAGAGTGGAATCTGTTCTACCCCATATGAAGACGTTGTTTTCACTAAGGGTTGAAATCTGTTATAGATTCCTACTACGACTAGGAATCTGGCCTTAGAGGGGATGGAAGAAAATCTGTGTTACCTTCATTTTATGCTAGGAAAAGTTGGAGGACTCTGGATGCTGGGTAGGATGGAGATGGGAAAGACACCCCTTTTGAGTGAGTGGACCCCATGACAATGGCAGGCTAAGGATAATAATGGACAGGGGAAGACTCCCTGGTACAAGAAATGACCTACCTTCCAGGAATACTCATCCCTGAAACCTGGTTTTAAATTTCTTTTCACCTTGTAAGCCCTTTTTATTATTAGATTTCTGTAAAGTTTGGTTAAACATGGAAGTTGCTCTTACTTGTAGTAGCTTGCCAAGGGCTACCTTAACAAATTACCACAAACTATATGGCTTAAATAACAGAAACGTATTGCCTCACAGTTCTGGAGTTTAGAAGTCCAAAATCAAGGTGTCTGCAGCATTGGTTCCCTCTGAGAGCTGGGAGGGAAAGATCTGTTCCAGGCCTCTCACCTTGGCTTATAGATGGCCATCTTCTCCCTATGTCTCTTCACATCATCTTCCCTCCCTGTGTATCTTTGTATCCAAATTCCTCCTTTTTATAAGGACTCCATCCATACTGGATTAGGGCCACTCTAATGACTTCTCTTTAACTTGATTACCTCTACAAAGACTCTATCTCCAAATAAGGCCACATCCTGAGGTAGTGGGAGTTAGCATTTCAACATACGAATTTGGAGAGCTCATAATTCAACACATAACAGTTGTTCCTGGGCAAATTAAAAGCAAAGTCTGCGTCCACACTATTTTTTTGGGAGAAGTTGTATGAGAAGTGTGGCTACAGTTTGGAGTGGCTGATAACAAGGCCAAGCAGTTTGGAAAAGCTGTCCAGACTACAATAGTCTAGGCAGATTTGTGGACTGTGAACCATTCCTGTTGGGATTGCTAAAATGTTGGAGAAGGGAATTCTGAAAAAAGCCTGTATTTCCTATTGTCAATTCAGTTTGGAACTTATACATTATTATCTAGGCATTTGTTATCTAGGCTAATGAAGATGAAGATACCTTAGTTATAGGTACCATTATCCCCATTTTGTACTAATAAAACCACAACTCAGGACATTAAGTGATTCTCCGAAGACCCCACTACTAGTACATAGCGCAGACAGTTCTCAAACTCAGGGGTATTTTTGCGTGTGACCCCAAATATTAATCTTTCCAAAGGGAAAAGAGAGAGAGAAGTAAATTTGAAAGTAACCAATTCTAAAAATTATTATTTCTATGATCAATAGGTAAACTATCCGTCACATACACCGTTATATCCCTGGTGTTTGGCCCATAGTAGGAGCTAAAAGAAATACTCTTTGAAAGACTGAGTAACATCCAAGTAGAGATTTACAGATGGTAGAGAACTGGAAGAGAGATTGGAAAGAGAGAGTCGATATTAGAGACATGAATAGTAAGGAACAAATAAAAGAGAGAGGAAGAGGAAATTTCTGAAAATGAAACTCTGGTAAATATTATCTGGGGACAGAAGGAAAAAAAGGTATAAGTCAGGGAGAGGAAAATTTCACAGAAAGAGAGAAAAATAAATAGCAGTAAGTAATGCCACAGGGGTTAAAGAAAGAAGGGTTTTCAAGAAAAAGGGGATGGTTAAAAATATTTGGATCAAGACCCCAGAGCTAGTGTGAGGGAATCATAGGATACCTCTTTCTCCAGGATATCAAGGAAGACAGAGAAAGAGAAGTTTAGCAAAAATGTACACAATTTTTGACGTGAAGAGTAGAGAGGTGAGTTTGCATGCTAATATTTTTTCTTTAAGGAAAAGGTAGTTGAGACATACATTGAGAGTAAGTGAATCAACATGAAACAGTGCCTGGAGAGCAGAGGTACTGCTCTCTTGGTGGGGGTGTTAGAAGAGAAAGTTCTCTGAATAGAAGGACTACTAAGCTCCAGCCTCAGGGAGACCAAAGTGACTGATTTAAAGAGTTTTGCTTAACAAAATCAGTAGTTGTGAAGCAGGAGTAGCTTGTTGAGGAGAGAACTACAGAAGGACAAAGACAAGGTGACAGAAATATTTAAAACATTTGGTGAGAGTACAATTGAAATAACTGACTGGATCCCGGCTAAGTGGGAAAGTAAGGAAAAGTTAAGAGGGTGGAGAGGTGGAGGGCCAGGAAGGCCTTGATGAGTGTTTGAAGAAAAGTTTAGAAATGAAGGGACAGAAAATAATCTATTAGACATCGGCCTCTTTTTAGAACTTCAGGTAGAGTGTGATTTATTTGGGCACTCCTTACTCTCTGAAGTTTCTCCTGTCTCCAGGAACCATGATATCAAAGGATTAGTGTTTATAATTATGGCTTCCTGAGATACACCTTTGTGATTTCCATTTTGTATTAACTATCTGAAATGACCCCAATATTTCATAATAGCTATAAATGGAAAGTAACTTTTAAAATTGTGTAAAAATAAAAAATTTTAAATATTTATATAAATATATATAGCCCAATAATAAAAAATGACCCTAGGATTTATGTTTTATATTTTAATGACTCTTACAGCACTATCTGTCAAAGGCACTTTTACATATCTTTTAATTGTAGAGTATTGCAAGAGTCTTGGGGATTATATTTTCCTTAAACACAATGGAAGACAAAATATTTTAAATTCCAATCAGGAAAAAAAAGTTAGAGAAAGATAAGTTTGTATAATAAAAAGAATAATAATTCCCTTTAATCCCAGCATTCTGTTTTGAAGACTTACATTTCTTCAACTCTTTCAGAGAATATTGAGTACTTAAATTCCATCCTTGTCATGGCAAAGCAATGCTGGCAATGTTCAAACCTGCCTTTGTAACCATAAAGTAGAGTAACAACTCCAAACGGGTTTTTTTCTTATGTTTGTCAATAGCCTTTTCGAACATTGGCTATCTTTCAGCCGGCTATTCAAGTCCCTCTATAAGTGAAAACATAAGAACAAGAATGATAAAATGACATTACCAACCTAGGGAGGCTTATTTCCACTTCCTCTTCTTGCATCTCAGAGAACCACTGCAGGATTTGATGAGCAGTAATTAGCTTTTCCATTTCTTCTATGTTCACATCTTCTGCAGGAAGTATGATAATTAAACTAAACTCATCACCTTTGTAAGGTAATTCTAAAACCTGGTAGTTCATGGAGGACTCAGAAAAATAACCTGGAACAGAGAAAATAAACTATTAATATACTTGGCAATTCCCAAAATAGTGCTTTAGAGTGTGATTTTTTTCATATTACCATATTTTGTTCTCAGAAGAGTCTTCATCATCGGAATTTTGACTGCTGCACCATATTTCTGAGTGAAATTCATCAGCCTTGTGTCTTCTTTTCTAAATTTCTGTTTCCAATCCCCCTTGAAATAAATAGCGTTCACCAAAACAAGCCGAGTCAGAGGGCCAAATTCTTCCCCTGAAAATATGTCTTTAATTTTTCCTGTGAAAGGAATAGAGGAAGAGGTGGGAAGAAATATGCAATAGTTATTCAGAGGAACTGCTTTAAATAGAATTAAAACAAAAAATTATTTTGCTAATCAATTAAAAACAGGATGCTTTATCATTTAAACTTGGCAATTTTGAGAACAAAGGGGAGCTTTATTAAATATTTCTCTTAGAAACAGGTACAAACAGGATTTCACTAGGAAACAGGAGGTACAGGATTGTCTTAGGCAAATTTGGACAGACCTAGTAATGGCCTCTCTTTAGTGAGATTATTTGTATAAATTGTTTTTCAGACAGAAAGAACAAAACCTCAGTATCTCTTCCTGCATATTTGTTGGTAACTTTTAAACTTTATTTCAAGGTTCTTCAGCAGGTCAATCAGAATTAATACGTTAATGGTTCACTCAAATTCTCCACTCTTGCAGCTGCAGCCACTGACCATTGGGAGAAAACAAGAATAAGGTTGCTAATATGATTTTCCTCTTCGAAATAACCAGTCTCCTGGACTTCCCTGGTGGTGCAGTGGTTAAGAATCTGCCTGCCAATGCAGGGGATGCAGGTTTGATCCCTGGTCTGGGAAGACCCCACATGCCGCGGAGCAACTAAGCCCGTGCGCCACAACTACTGAGCCCACGTGCCATGACTACTGAAGCCTGAGTGCCTAGAGCCAGTTCCCCCACAACAAGAGAAGCCACCACAATGAGAAGTGCACACACCGCAAGGAAGAGTAGCCCCCGCTCGCCGCAACTAGGGAAAGCCCGTGCATAGCAACGAAGACCCAACGCAGCCAAAAATAAATTAATTAATTAATTTAAAAATAAATAAATAAATAAATAAAAATAAAAAACTGGTCTCCTATTTCTATGTCCAATGAGTATTTCCAAGCTGTGAGTCAACAGCATGATCAGGTGCCATGGAGCTCTCTAGGAATGGGTATCATTGTGTATCCCAATAATAGGACTTTCCTGTGAACACTGCTCGCAGCACCCATCTCATATTTTCAACTTATGCTTCCCCATGGGAAGCTCCCCATGAAAAATACAGTGGCGTCTTACACATCACAGTTTTTTGTAACAGAACGAATGAACAAAGAAACAAGCTACTATTAATTGAGGACCTGATATATGCTGTTCACTTCACATACATTTTTTTTAACCTTCCAATAATCCTGAAATGTTTTAATAGTATCCTCAATTTAAATGGAGCATAGTTCAGAACTTGTCAGAATTTGAATTCAGATCTGTATGAGTTTCATCTTGTGTTCTACTATGTCACTCAGTAGCGCCTTTGGAATTTTTGCCAGCTTACACTTAAAGTTTAGATGACAACTTTATGACAGATCTATCAATATTTATTATGAAACATTAACACATCCAACTAACATGAGTTAATTATTTACAGTATATGTGGGAAAGAAGGCATCTGAGATGGACAGATCTAAGTTTTACCTGGCCAAAGATATTATTCCTGCTGCCATACTTAAAA
>NW_006770909.1:3236754-3247201 GCF_000442215.2 Lipotes vexillifer
CTTAAACAAAAATTATTATTAAAATTCTTCCATCAAGAATTCTACAAATAGGTGTCTCTCTCAAACAAAAAACAATAATCTGTATACCTTTCAAAGCAGCTTACAATTTCTCTCTGTTTTACAATTTAGTATTAATTTGAATAACAGGAAAGCAAAATAGGAGATTTGATCCCTCTGAACCATAATTTAATAGGAAAATATTCAACCATTCTTTGCTTTAGGATATTAAAAACCATGAATACAATGGCAAATAATGACTTTATGAAAATGGGAAACTTTACCATCTGTTTTGCTTTCTACCCAGGTACTTATTGCCTCTGCACAAGCTTTTGCATTCTGAAAATCCACCAGTTTTATGGCACTCTGAAAAAATTCCTTGTTGCCATGGAGATACTGTTCTTTCACAGTGAATCCTTCTTGAAGGTAGAGGGCATTGGCAAGATTAAATGTAAATTCTTGTTTTTTCTCTGAGATGGCAGAGAAAAATGACTTCAGCACAGAAAATTCTTCTCCTAAAAAATAATTATAATGTATACTGACATATGAACAAAATAAGAACAACAGCTTCTCAGCTTTGCTTCTAAGCGCTCTGATTCATATACCATTTTTTGCACCCTTAGGTATAACTAACGATCCTTTATAAGTTAGTATAAATATTTTAAGCATTTATCTCCTGTGGAATATGCATTTTGTAGAGAAATCAGCTCTCATACAGGAAAAAAAATGTCCATGTAAATTTGAAGTTTGTCAAAATCAAGAATATGCATTTAAACAGGCTGGAGGAAACTCCCTCTTTATAATCAAATTTAGCTCATTCTTAGTTGTTGGAAAGGTATCTTTAGAATCTCATTCTTTGCATAACATGCAATATTTATGAAAGAGGAATACTAATGAATGCTGATGGGGGCTAAGACAATGATGAGCAATCCTTTTCACTACTACTTTTATTTCAGCTTAAGAAAGAATTGCTCTCTTATGAGCAACTGTGTCTGTCCAAGTTTTGAAATTTATGAGGTACCCCTATAATTATCTCTGGAGATGCATAAGAATCAAAATTACCTATTTCTTCAGGTTCATGAATCTATATACTTTGGCTGTCTTTGTGAACAATAAAAATGTTGAACCATTCCAACTATAACCACTAGACAAATGAGTCTGTCAGAGTCAGCTACTAATCACTGTTGGCCCACTACTTATTTATCACTGGGTCATTCTGACCACCATGTTTTCAGGAAGCTGTATGTGCCGTGAGAGAATTCAGCTCTGATCGTCACTCAGTGGCTTCCTATTTATTACCAGAGGGCACGAATATTTTTCATTCCTTTCTGGCTTAATTCTGGAACTCAATTGTTGAATCTGGGAACTGTATTTCAAATCCAAGGTTCCTTCAGAGCCTTTGTTTATTTTGAGTTAAATACTGAAAATACCGCTTTCATAACTTAAAAATTGATTGCATGCAATTAATCTCTATTGAAGAAAACACAAGTGGTTCATCATTGGGAGATGTCCATTGAATAAAGAGGGAAAAAAAAGACTGAGAGGAACTTGCTATGAGGTGTCTATTGGAAATAAGGTGTGTAAGTGTGTGTGTAGACCTTTTATCAGAGAGCTAGCAGCCCACAGGGCATCTTTGTGCAAATAAGAACTCATGCCCTCACTGAGTGGTGGTGGTAGGCTGCATGCCCATATCTTGTCCAGCTGAGTGGAGACTACATTTCAGTCCCCACTTGCCTCTTTGTCCTGGTGCTCTTGTGCAGATACAACCTACATAACCATAGAGCAGGCTTGGAAGGTATATTGCATCATATTTCAAACTCCATGATTCTCCATTTGTGGGGATACAGACACAGACATAAACAATTTTAGTTACAAATACTTACTTCCATATGATTGGATATGAGGAATATCAATAATTTTTTACAACCCTGGAATTCCTTACATAAGGAAGAATGTTAATCTATTTTACTTGTTTATACAATGATTTCAGATGCAATCATTTCTTGCTATTGGAAGCTGAGAGAATATCTCAACACCTGAGAACCTACAAAGAAGACTTTCTGAGGGAAGGCATAGAGCTTCTCCAAAAGAATTAAGTAAGGTCAGAAATAAAGTGGCAGAATTTGAAACCAATTTTCAGAAGTTTGTAATTTCTGAACATCTTTAAAGGAATGGGGAAAAAAGGAGAGGGGAGAAAAAGTAGTTCCAACTCATTTGTCAGAGCAAATAAATTTATGTCATGTACTTAAGGTCTAAGACTGTTTGACAAACAGTCAGCTGCCCTTTGATAAATCACTGGACTCCGAAGTCAATGAAAAAATGTCACCAATAGCACAAGTTTGGAGAATATAAAGTTATCTGCCTTATACATTTGATTTAATTTACAGATTAATAGTTTCTTTTAGCACAGATCAAAAAGAATACATATCCATGGCTCCTAGTAAGCAATGAGAATAAGTTTATTTCATTTCCTAAAATAGAGCCATGGAAAACCTACCAGTCATGGAGTGAATGTGACTTTTGGTTCGGTTGGACCAGACCTCCAAACAAATGTTCTACAATTTAGTACATGTTTACTTCTCCTGCTATTAAAAGCCCAAAGACCAACCATGTGTACAATGTGAGAATCCAAAGATGAAAACAAAGGCAGTCATAGAATTATAGATTATTTTAGCTGAAAGGTCCAGACAAATCATCTAATCCAAACTCCTCTTTTTATAATGAGGAATCTAAAATCCAGAGAGAAAAAAATAAAAATTAAAAATAAATAAATAAAATCCAGAGAGAGAAGATAACTTGAAAGGTGCCCAATCACAAGGTCATTTGTATGCTTAACTGAGACAGGAGTTCATGCTCTTCTCTTTCTATAACCCTCTTGGAATAAAGAAGCACCTTTAAGTTAGTCTTCGATTAATAAGCAGCATCATTAGAGGCAAAGCAAAATGGAGTATTATCAGATGCTCAGTAAACTGGAGAAGGTAAATTCTGAGCAGACGCTTTGGCAATGGGGAAAGCAGGATAAGTGAGGATACTAAGAGCTCCAGTGGCGGTAGGGTGCTAGGAGTTGTACGCCCATCTGAAGAATAAGTAGTTTAGATGTGAAACAGGTTGGTAGCCGGAAAAGTAAAATATAGCCTGACTGAACAGGTAGCACCGTTTGACAATCAGAGGGAATTGAAGGCAGGGCCAGGACCAAGATGGGTCAATGAGACACTCATTTTGGCATAAAATTTAAGGAGATGCCAACAAATTCAGTGATCAAGATAAATAATATTTTACTGCAATATATTTTTAAATCAATATTAACACAAAGAAATCCATGATGAATAAAATATAAAAATTTTAAATAAATAAAGACAGGCTCATTGTTACTGGTTTTTCTTTTTGTCTTGGGTTCCAATATGGCTCTGCTAGGCACTACCTTCTAATCTGTCATACCCTTTGTTCTACCCTTAATACCATTTTGCTTTTCTTTCTTTTCATCTTCCTGCACTTTTTCTCTCTGTTCCCTTCCTTAACTCTGTCTTCTTTTTCTTTATTTCTTAATTTTCCCTTCCTTTTTTTATTTTCCAGAGTTTAATATTTCTATTTTCTCCCTTTTTGGTTGGTCTTCTTTTCTTTTTGTACTTATCCTCCATCTGTGCTTCTTTCTCCCTCCCTTAACGAAGTATTAATAGAAAGCAAGTTTGGTAGATTTTGTTATGTGTGTTAAAAGGTTAATGTTTAATTGTCCATATATACTCTTTCAAAGAAAATATTAAAATGTTCATTATTGCTCTTGTGACCTATAACCCTCAGTGAATCATTTTTAGAATTAGTTCTGGGCAAGTTACTCAACCTTTCTCTGACTTGGTATCCTCATCCGTATAGCAGGGTTATGTCCGACTCACAGAGTAATTGTGAGGATTAAATGAGATAAGCACATAAAACAGTGACTGGTATACTATATATATATATATGTTTGATAATGTCATCATTATTATTACTATGATTATTATTATATTCACAATCCAGAGTTGTTAAGACTCCCATGTTCCTCTATAAGATGGATTCATTTAAAGTAATTTAAATTTCGGAGGCTCTAATTTTGCTAGTTTATCGTGGAATCAACTTTACATATCTTCATAAATGTTCTATTACTTTCCAAAGCAGTATCATGTGATATAAATGTTTCCGGGACTGTGTAGTGGGATTTGCTGAAATTAATACAGACAATGAAGACTAGATCTGCAACACAGTGGCTTCATTTTACATTATCCACAAAGGAAAACTCTTGCAATTAACTTCACTATCACCAACTTCTTTTCTACATAAAATTGCCTTTATTTAAAATAAAGCAAATAAAACCTTGTAAATAGTTTATTCAGAAAAACAATTTCCTAAAAATAACTACTCTGTGCTAAGGCAAACATACTGAAATTGGTTATAGTTACAAATCAAATGTCCAAATCAAAAATCTGGAAGTCACCTCTGATGTTTAGGACACAGTATCTGACAGTGATATAAACATTTTAAACTAAAATGGAAATCGGAAGCACAAGATAACCAGGGAGATGGAAAACTACCCCCTGAAATGGGGTACCAGCACTAAAGCATCAACACAGTATCTCAGATAGGCCTTTGGGACGCTAGAAAACAACTACTCACATGCAATGGATTATATAAATGCTTCTTTTTTTAAAATTTTCTTTAAAAACTATTAAATAAGCTATTAAAATATATAAATGAATGCTTTTTCTTGGTCTCACTTAAGTGAAAAGGTTAAATTCTAATTAAAAACTAATTTTTAAAAGCTTACACAATAATAAGAGATGCACACAAAGATTTCTGGGTGAGGGTACTCACTGAAGCATTTTTATAAGAGAACTATTGGATATTACCTAATGAAGAAGGGTTAGGTGAGTACGCAATAATGTTTTCATCAGAGGCAAAAAGACACGGCAATTTAAAACTACATTCTGTGGGCTTCCCTGGTGGCGCAGTGGCTGAGAGTTCGCCTGCCGATGTAGGAGACACGGGTTCGTGCCCCGGTCTGGGAAGATCCCACATGCCGCGGAGCGGCTGGGCCCGTGAGCCATGGCAGATGAGCCTGCGCGTCCGGAGCCTGTGCTCCGCAACGGGAGAGGCCACAACAGTGAGAGGCCCGCATACCACAAAAACAAACAAACAACAACAACAAAAAAACTACATTCTGAAGCAGTCGCATGATATGAAAAAATGATCAGAACACAATAAGTGCTAGTAGAAGAATATGTGTATACATATATATGGGTATATATCTACTCATACACATACACACGTGCACACACAACATAATCTCACTTAAAACCGGCTAAAACAGACTAGAATAAAATATACAGACATAGTCACAATTTTTATGTGTATAGAATTAATTTTTTAATAAATTATTTTGGTAATATTTTCATTAAGAAACGATTATAATTATTTACATTGACAATTATTTGCATTTAAAATTCTCCATTTTATTATAATTTCATACTTTTCATAACTTTTTATATTTATTAAAGTTCTGTGACCCTGAGCTTCTCTGATAGTTTAAAAATAAATTTGGCCAGATCTTATCCAGTATAAATAATCATATGTAAGAATCTCACCAGTCGAGGTTTCTTGTAATTTTAAACTTTGTCTTATCTGCTGTTGTGTTATTCCTTTTGCTCCCAGTTGTACCATTCCAAGGGCCAGAGTTGTTCCAAAAGGGGAAATTATGATGTTGTTCTTATGAGATAAACAAACAGCTTGATAAAGATCCACTGCAAATTCGGTATTTCTTTGAGCCAAGGGGCTTGAGGCTTGACTTCCAGAAAAAGTCAATAGGAGACTCCACAACAAGACCTTATCCATTTTGACCTCTCTGCATTGGTTAATTCAAAATGTGTTAGTTTTCAAAATAATCAGAGTTTACCATAGCAAGCTCAATAGAAAGATTTCTGTCTATTAGAACTTTCTGTCTTATTAGAACAAACTACCACAAGAAGAGTCTAATGTCAATTTTCAGACTAAGCATCTTCTATTAGGAGAAATAAGCCATGTGCTAATAGCATTTTTAATATGCATTCAAGAAGCAGTACAGATGTACTGCAGTTTTTTTTAATTAAAGGAGAAATTATAATGCTGGAATATTATCAATAGCAATACTATCTCTGAATAGCTATGTGATAGTTTTTTGCATCTTTTCCATGGTTTTAAATGGGATACTTGCAACTCTGATATCAAGGGAAATTTCTGTTCAGACTACTCTAAAATAGTTTAAAGAACAAAAGGAGAAATGGAATACAAACCGAACACACTCCAGTGTGGTTTTGAACCTGTAATATTAGGAAATTCAAGTATTCTAAATCAGTTGAGTAATCTGGCTAACTTCTTACAGCAACAAGTCTCACACTTTACGGAATGGTGAAATAACCTCCAAACCCACCTCGTACTTTTCCAAAGAGAGGTTTTAAAAACTCAGAAAAAAATTATAAAGAAACAAAATTACAATCAAATATAAATGGTACAGTAACAAGAAATAAAGAAAGCAATTTTTTTTAAATCAAAGAATAATTTGACAAATAAATTAACAAATATAAGAAAGCTGTGACTGAAAACTGTAATCAATTCACAACACTAATGACACCGTATTAAACTGCTCTCCACTAAAACTCCAGGAAATTCAACCATCTCATTACATCTGGAGCAGAATAAGTTTTACAATATTACTGCAGACTTAGTAGAATACTGACTCTGAAGTATTTTAAATTTTAAGTACTTTAAATGAATAAAATTTCAAAGTATTTAAAATTTTAGTAACACTAGTTTTACCTTACAAATAATCCATTTTACTCACTTTCAATAACTCCTACTAGTTTAATAGGTTACTAGGAAGTAACCCTTTATTGGACGTAAATACGAAAACCTCCGGAATAATGTTTTGTTAGCCTTAAAGAAATGAAGAACTATAGCTCTAGTGTGTTTTGCAGATTATTAGGAAGTCTTCCATGACCCCTAAATGGCTAAGAATCACTATTACACATAAAGATTACTAATAGTCAATTATTTTCCAAAACTAAGTTGTAGAGTCATTATCTAGATATTTCCATTTCTTTTCTAATATGTGTAGTTAAACTTAGATATACAATTTACAAAGAAAAAAAAAACTCAAAACACAATCCAAAGCAACTGTTAGAAAATAATGTGTTGATAAACTGAAAATATAAATATATGCTATCAAGCAAATGTCTTATTGAAGATTAAATTAGTACATAAGGTTGTGAGTGGTAGTGCAACAATAGTAAAAGTGTAAAAGATGTTTTACATGAAAAATAAATTCCTGAGTATCATTTTCTAATATATTCAATACTCAGAAGATTTCTGACCAAAATATCAGTTTGTAGATACATAAGTAGTCAAAATGTTATCAAAAATTTTAAGTCATCAAGTGGCAATTCATTTGGCCCATTTTTAAGTACTTGGTTTATATTAGAATAATAAGCAATATTATGAAGGATGTAATTTTTCCCTAGTAGTAGAATCTGGGAGTTGCCCTATCATTATTAACAGTCTTAATAATTAAAATGTATATTCTTTGAGCATCCATTTCTCCCAGGAAATTTTTAGGCCCTTAATAAACTACAAGCTCATGCAAAAAAATTGTTTTAAAAATTCACTTACCTCATTGGGTTTTGGATTGTGTCTCATCAGAAAACACAAAGTACTGGTGAACTAAGCAACCTGATGAATAGTCTTATAAGAACTTGACCTTCAAATTTGTAGTGAAAATTTAAGGAAAATTTAATCTTTTAAGGAAAATAAAAGTAATGTGTTAATTTGATACATTTAAATAATACCTGCACCAGAGTGAATTGAAATGCCATTCCCTTACTCTATTAAACACTCATGGTTAATGTTGCATACATATTTCATTCAAACACTATTTAATTTCAAGGTACTTACCCGAAATTGGCTTCTGATTACTCACTGTAATGTTACAGCTAAAATGTGCCTGATGGGAAACACTAGTACATGGAGCACCTGATCAGTCAAGGCCAACTCTACTTATCTTGAACATTGCTCGATTAATTCCTCTAAAACCAAAGCAGGTGTTCACAACATTTGTACAGAAGAACTAACATGACCAGGTTAATGATCAATTATGAAATATGCAAGAATTGAGGGAGAAAACAATAGAATTTTTAAAAATCATTAAGTTTGAATTATTATTTCATCCATTATTTCACTTCTTTTATAAGTAGAAACAGAATGTGGAAGAATGTGCTATTGGTTGTAAATCTGCTAGTAATTAGTTCTTCTTGTTTTTTACAGAACTCCCATATCAGATTACCAATGTATTCCATCATAAATATTTCAGAATGCCTATAAGAAAAAGAATAAAGTGAAATCAAGTCCAAACTGCAGAGACAAATTACTGCTGCGTTTATAGAGTTCTCAACAATTCATCAAATTATACAACAGTCAGAGGAGTTTCCTGGGGATACAAGGCCCATTTGAATCCTTAGGAAACAGAGAGAATATTGAAGAAATATAGTCTTTATGTTGAGAAGAAACACCAGATTAAGATTATTGTCTTACCAAATTATCAGGATAATATCAAGATATTATTAAATATGAATAATTTGATAATAAACATTGGTGTTACTTGTATATGCTTTTAAAATTCTACATGATTTTCTCTACAAACAGGTTATTAATAAAAAATGGATGTACAATTGAATGGGTTTTGATCTCATTTTTCTAGTTCAAATCAATCACCTCAGGGACTTCCCTGGTGATGCAGTGGTTAAGAATCTGCCTGCCAATGCAGGGGACATGGGTTCGAGCCCTGGTCCGGGAAGATCCCATATGCTGCGGAGCAACTACTGAGCCTGCGTACCTAGAGCCCGTGCTCCACAACAAGAGAAGCCACTGCGATGAGAAGCCCAACACAGCCAAAAATAAATAAATTTTTAAAAAATACTATAAAAAAAAATCACCTCAATGACAATCAGATATTAAACACATTGTGTTATTCATCAGAGGCCTCTGAGAAGAGAAGGGGAAAATTTGGTCCAGTTTAAATTAAACAAATATTCACTATTATTATTTCTTTTTTTTGCGGTACGTGGGCCTCTCACTGCTGCGGCCTCTCCCGTTGCGGAGCACAGGCTCCGGACACGCAGGCTCAGTGGCCATGGCTCACGGGCCCAGCCGCTCCGAGGCATGTGGGATCTTCCCGGACCAGGGCACGAACCCGTGTCCCCTGCATCGGCAGGCGGACTCTCAACCACTGCGCCAGCAGGGAAGCCCCAAATATTCACTATTGATCACTAAATGTAATATTATTTCTGAGAAATTTATGAGAAAGAAATAAAATTAATGTAGATACCTTTAAAAAAATTCATTAAAAAAAAAAAACTTTTTTCCAGGAGTGGAATTCCTGGGTCATGGGGTATGCACATTTTCAATTTTATTGAATATAAATTGTGTTCAAAAGTGGATGTAGCAGCTATTGGCACTTCTATCAGCTGTATAAAATCCATCTTTTTCCCACATCCTCACAAGCGTGTAATGTTGCTAGACTTTAATTTCCATTGTGGGTGTGCTATTTTATCTCACTGTAGTTTGAATTTACACTTCGTCATTTCTAATAAAGTTGAGCATCTTTTCGCATGTTTATTTCCATTTGTGATTATTAATCTGTGAGTTCTTATTCAAAATGTTGCCTTTTTTTTTGAATTGTTCTCTTTCTTGTTAATTGATTTGTAAGAGAGGTTTTTCGGTTTACATTTTTTTAAAAAACTATATTTTGGTGATTAATCTTTTGTGGGGTTTGTGTGTCAAAGAATCATTTTTCCCAGTTTGCGTATTTTCTTTTAATTATTTTTATATCTTTTGAATAAAACAATGGAATTTAAGTTTTCAAAAAACAAAAAAAAACTTGCAAGGACCCTGTTAACCTCTTTCAGTGTCCTAACAGGGCCACAGAAGGCTGATGACAGTCATAGGCCATAATCTCTTAATTTACTAAAATTCTTAATTTCCCATCTAGGCATCTCTAAATGTTTTCTAAATCTTGGGTTATATTCTAGTATTACTTACTCTAACATAAGCAAACTCTATTCCAGCTTCAACTTAACGCTGTTGGAGATAATTTTCCAAACACAGAATTATACAACACGAGAACGTTGTTGGAAATAATTTTCCAAACACAGAATTATACAACACGAGAACATTATCATTCCTCTTGTTCTACTCAGCAATTCATAAATAAGTCTGAATGCCTAAGACTATTATTCAATCAACGCTCTTCTACCCATGCAGTGACACCAGCAAATATCCATCACAAGTACCCTTGGCTTCCAAATTATTATGTCTGTACATTACTCAGATCATAATGTGACTTACCCAGGCAAAGCCCATTACTTTTCCTTCCAGTGACAGAGACAGACACTCT
>NW_006770909.1:3247211-3273804 GCF_000442215.2 Lipotes vexillifer
GTAAGATCACTTAATGAAGTTGTTCGGTAAGAACCTCATGTTACAGCAGTTCCAGCAGAATGTATACTTTCCTGTCTCTTGGGTAGTAAAAAGCAATGGCCATGAATTTCTCCTCCCTGGTTTAAGCTCTTTAAACTGACAGTAAAGATACCATGATTGTCCATAAAATATTGCTGCAAACCTTTTAAATATTTTCACAAATCTGTTTTCTCTATAACTCTATTTGCTCCTAGATCATCAAGAAAAAAACATTCATTAGTGAGAGCCAAAGCATCCTGCTATAAATTTGAGCACCATCACTACCGCCACTGTAAAAAATACACTTGAATGTGTATAAAAATAATAACAAGGGGTTGCAGCTTCAATCTCATTATCTTTCTTAGCGTTTTATAGTTTTTTTTAAGTAAAAATGCATGTTTTTTAAGTAAAAATGCATACGCTTTTTTTAAGTAAGAATGCATATTAAATTTAAAAAAATTTGATTCCAAACTGAAAACATATAAGCAAGCGCTCTCATTTGTAAAGGACATAAAAGTTAATTCTTCCATCTGAGTATGGATTAATTTCAGGCATTCTTTCCTTTGTCAGTTTGCTCTATATATTTTGAGTGATAAGAGGAAAATGTTCTGTAAAGAGAAAAGGCTAAATTATATTTAGTGTAAGTCTACACAATACAAACAAAGTAGCCTATTGAAAATTATGGCACATCCTATTTTTCCATTTTTCCACTGCAGAAAAATGGCTCTTAAATAATTGAACCTAAATGTTAATTTCAGAAACAGCTTATAAAGTCTTCAGTTCTATTAACATTTGATAGGTGAGACCCTGCTACCTGCCTAGCACAATTAGATGCTGTAAGATATAAAAGAGTTAAGACATACTAACTAAATGTCTTTTTTTTTTCCTTTTGTGAGTGTTTTTGTTCCACATTATTAGAAACAGTAACATTAAAAGAGACTTTCATACCCTTAAAAGTTCTATTCTCATTAAATATAGAGAATAGACAGCTCTATTAATGAGCTGTCTGAGACAGCTCCTCTTAATTCCTTTTACAAAGCAGGCCCTGAAGTTAACTAAGGATGAATTAGGGTCACACACAGCATAGTGCCATGCACACGTAGTAGGCCACAGAGAGAAGTTCTGTCTACATGAACCAAGCTATTTCAGAACAATCACTTCAAACAGAGTCGTCTCCAGGGCTAAAAAAATATAAAATAGGTCTAGTAAAAGAATTTCCAAATCATAACAGAAAAACTAGAGGGCTCATTCAATCTTTACTTTAAAACCATTGCATTTTATGTGCCTTCACTCCAGAAAGCTGAGGGCAGGAGAAGTGTATTCTATTTATATGTGTATGCCTGGTGTCTAAAACAGTCCCTTGCATATGCCTTCAATAACTGGTGGGATAGATGGATGGATGGATGCAGAAAAGGGCCTTCACGAAGTATTTGGTAACCATATTACATCTCTTTAACATCTTAATATTCCTTTAAATTTCTGGAAATAAGGCTCAAGTTTCACTCCACCGTACTGTCACCAATCTATGATTCAAAGATCATATGCTCTAAGTTTGAAATGATGTATTGTCCAATCAAACCTGCCAACTAATCCAAGAATTCTCTTCAATATCCCTGTGAGAGTTATTCAGCCTCTGCTTTGACATCTCGAGGAACCCTTTGGATTAAGGCAAAATTTTTCATTTTTTAAAAATAATTTACTTTAAATACTTTAAAGTCACAGAAGAGTTGCTGATATAATACAAAGAATACAATCTCCGTCTCTCCTTCTCTCTGTTTCTTCAGTTGTTAACATTTCACCACATATGTGTGCTCTATCTATATACCTAATCTCTCTTTCCTTCCCTCTCTCTCTTTTTCCTTTCATATATATATATATATATATATATATATATATATATATATATATATATATATATATATAGTGTGTGTGTGTGTGTGTAGCTAAATATATGTGTTGTGTACATAAATATATATAAACATTAAATTAGTATTTTTTAATCATTTGAGAGCAAGATGCAATCACAATTTTCAATCACTGCTAAACATTTCATTCTATCTATCTATCTATCTATCTATCTATCTAAAATCATGAGTTCACACTGATATGTGTAATCCCAATCCCAAATCTCAGGGTTGTTTCTAGTGTTCTCCCTTTCAAATTTTATAAATACCTTCTATAACAGTGAGATACTCGGCTTTCATTATCCTCTAAATATTTACTAATTTATTCATTTATTTACTCAATATTTATTTGTACAATATAACCAATCTCCCAACTATGCTGGTCATCTCCACTCACCTCTCTGCCTTCCCACCCACTAATTCCCTCTCCCATGGACCCCTCTCATGCTCTTGGGTCCAGTAAGCTTATTTCTGCTGGGTCTTCTCTCAGCTCCTCCTATTTCCTTCCCTAGCTGTACAGTGGGCCTGCTGCCAACAATTCTGTACCAAGATGAGAAGTGAAGATGGGAAGGAAAGGGAAAATAAGAAACCTTTTCAAGTTCAACAGGGATTAGGAAGAAATTCTACAATCTGCCTTCTAGCATTGTGCCTGTCAGTTCTACTCTCTTTCTTCACTGCAGCTTTGAAATATTTGAGGATAGTTTGTATCTCCCATGAATTCTCTTTCTTAAGCCAGACCTCCCCATTTCTTTATTTGTTCCTCTAGAGTATGGTTTCCAGGACCATTACTGCTCTGACAACATTCTCCAATATTTGTTGAGATTGATTCTTCCAAATATCTTTCTCCTACATCTTTCCCATATGTGATTGTCATTCAATGAGAAGGAGAAGGAATACTCATAGAACTCACAACGTCTGACTCAGGATTCACTTAAATGTAGATGAAATAGGCAACTGTCTTCTGAAAATCTTTCTTCTGCCACCCTCTCTACCAAGCTAAATCATTTGCTCCACCGATGCTGAAAATTTTACAGTTAGAGTTCATTCCACTGACTTTATACTAATAAGAAATGTGTGAACAGAATAGTGAAAGGTGAAAACCGTGGCCTTTGGAGTAAGTCAGATCTAGGCTCCAATCCCAACTCTGCCATCAATAATTGGGCACTCTCCTAATGTATCCAAATCTCAGATTTTAACCTTAAAATAGATATATCTTATACAATTATTGTGAGGTTTAAATATGATAAACTTTTGCAGTAACTGGACAGAGTAGACCGTAGACCCTTACATATTGTCAATTCCTTTACTTGCGTGTGTTACTGCAAAATTCTTAAAAAAACAAATATTTTTAAAGGAGTCTTTAAAATACAAAAAAAAAACTAAAGTTATGTGAATGAATTGATTAATTATTCCTACAGGACACATTAGCTAATGTACCATAAGAATACTGGTTGCCTAGTAGATAATATTTATAAAGAAAAATGGATCAAAAAGTGATGTGTTTCAGAATGAAACAGTCCCTACTTGACCTTACACATAAAATGAAGCTTTTACACAGCCCCAGTCCCCTATTTTCTCCCCAAGGCTATTCCCTCTTTGGTGTGCCATGCCTCTCAATTTTAGAGTATAGTATAACAAAGTATAGAAGTAGAACATATGCAGTAATTTCTCAAGAAATACATAGAAGGATAAATATAAGTCATTAAAAATTAATAGTAATAGCTGCTACTGACAAGGTTTAATTGCATTATCAGAATCATTTTTGAAAAACCTAGAAAGTGTATATAAGTCTGAATGCTTTTCTAAGTCAAGTTTATATAGATATTCACTGTGTCAGTACATATTTAATTTCAATGCAAACAGATTTTACAATGAAAACTGACCAAAAAAATTATTTATCTATAGGAGCAACAAGAAGTGTGACTGGTTAGAACACTTTGTTCTGGAGTTGTACATTTTTTATATAAAAACACTTGAGAATAGATAATACCAATTGCTATTGCCCCCCTCGTTAGTCATATTTTTCTATTTAAAATGCAGAGAAAGTGAAAGGTGATGGATAAAAGCAGCACTAAAACATTGTTTCAAAATGAAGCTTCCTGAAGTTCAAATATAAAGTAAAAGAAAGGAGCAATATTTTTTATTCCATTTTTTTTGCATTTTATATACATACCTTATGTGACCATGAAATATTTATTTTTCTTTCAATTATAATGGCTTCGTATTCCTTTTTATCTTTACATCACTACTTGTGTCTTGACATAATTGCCTGGCTCTTCGTTCACAATCCAGAATTTCTTTGGGGAATAGGCTTTTCTCATCAAATACTGCTTTCAATGCTACAAAATGATGAAGAAAATGACATATAAATTATACTTGGCAAAAGGTCCAATTAAATGAAATAGTGGGGAGAAATTTTCAAATTTCACTTCTCAAAATGTGGATGTTCTTAAAACCAAGAGTGCTCTGGGAAAATTTCCTCTTAAGCTTCTGCTATTCCTTTTAGTTCAATTTAAATTTAAAAGTTAAATTTTAACAGAGTTTGTCCTATTAATGTATTTATAACATGATAGAGATCTACCATTTAACAGGAGAAGTCTAAAGAAGCTTGTGTTTTCCATTTTTGTTTTTTAATCTGCTTAACAGCTATCAAGGACTCATAATAAGCAAAGAACAAATTATTCTGTATTGAAATAAGACAATTAAAAGCATCAAAACACAGTTCGACTATCTGCATGACTGAACAAGTACATTTGCAATCACATCCTTATAAGATAGTTTGACCTGCAGGGATCTGTGGCTTCAAAAGAAAAAGAGACAAATTATCCCCATGAATGGTTATATGTGCATCAGTGAGAAGTGGAAGGAAACTGTGCCATGCATTCAAAAAAATAATTTTGGCCTTTTGCTAAATTTTGTCATTTCAACAAATGTTTATTGAAAATATATTACGTACTGTGCTCAGGCATAAAGGGGCACAAATTTTACTAAGTCACAGGCTTCCTTCCAACTGGTAGAAAGTGGGAGCAGTAGCCTAATAACTAAAATGTCTTCTATAATATGATACCATTCTAAGAGAATATGAGCAATGTAAATTATGCGGTTAAACATATAAAGAGCTTATAACAATATGCAGAGATCAGAGAAAGAGCTTTTAAGAATCAGATGCTATTTGAGATAGATCTTGAAGCCCAGAGAGGATTTTCACTGATAATGAGGACTATGGAGATGAGGAAGGGTTTGCAAGGGGGAAAGGAAATGTCAACTAGAAGGAACGAAGTAAATACAAGTATGGAGAAACAGAGCTACTTTTCAGGTAACTCTGAGTAATTCAGTACAATTTAACATAAAGGAGAGGAAAGTAGAATGAGATTGGAGCTGGACTGAGGGGCACTTTAAATACCAAGCCAAGAATTATGAAACAAAGAAACTACATGAACATTGAATAACCTCACAGTATAGAGGCATCTTTATATATTTGGATTAAAAAAAAAAAACCAACAAAACTCTCCACTTCTCATACAAACACAACTGTAAAAGTCAGTATCTTGCCCCCTTTGCTCTTGGATATTATACAAGAAAAACCAAGAAAATGAGGGGAAGTAACTCCACGAATAAATTCCACGTTCACCAAAACCCAAAGGTAGATGTAACGTGCAGCCTACAGAACATGACGAAGGGTAGCCAAACAGCTGAGATTGGGCAGAAGTTACACAAGATAAATCAATCTGCATGGAGAGTATAAAAAGGCCAGCAGCAGCTGCAGCATTTCAGAAAGTACTGGCAAAGAGATGCTCACTAAAGATGAGGGGCTCACCCTGCGGTCCAAATGCTGTAACTTTCATTAATATCTATGAATGCTACACGGGGTGAAGAGGGCTGGGAGCAAAAGGTCTCCCCAACCTCATTTGGTTCAGCGAAACATATGAAGCAGGACTATATAAAGAATCACACCCACGAGCCATCTTCTGCTAAAAGCAGTCCGCCTCTGTAGGTTGTAAAACTTGAAGGCCACACTGATCCCATGTCCCAGGTTCTCACCCAGGGACCTGCTACAAATTTCAAGTCTAAGAAAACCAAACTCATTAAAGATAATTGATTAAAAGGGTAAATTTTTAAAACTGGCATAGCATGGACATAAATGTATTACAAGCAAAATTAAAAACTAAACAAAATGAATTTTTAAAAGAGCAGCAAAACTAATCAATACATAGATCACCACCAGGAACATGTTGCCATTGGACAAATATTGTTACTAAGCATTTTGCCACAAATTAAATTTTAAAACTTGAAAACACTCCTGTCTCTATGAAAGAAGATCACAGAGCAAAAGTCCCTTCATCTCAGGGATGAGATGAAGACACAACAGGAAGTGATGAAATGTCAGCTGGCAGAACTCAGGAAAAAAAATATCACAAGTGAGAATAGACTGCATGGTAACACAATGGGAAGCGTAGAATGTATGAGTGAGAAAAACAAATAAGATGAAAATTAAAAACAGAACAAATTAGAGGGAAATGACAGATATTGGGGAAAAAAAGACCCAACAAATACATAAATGGGCTGAGTCCTTAAGAAAGAAAAATTAAGCAGAAAAATTTTAAAGTGTCATGTAATAAAACTTTCCTCAAATAAGAGCCAACCTGACATATATAAAAAGGACATACTGTTAATTACCTCTTTAACGGACCTATCTTTAATGGAGTCACATTATACGATGCTGTGGGGTTAGGAATTTGGGGAAACACAGTTCAGCCCATAGCATATATTTTGGAACTTTTAAATGACCAGTGAAGCTGCAAAAGCTTCAGCCTTGCTTCCTCATTTTTGGTAACTCAGTTCCAAACACAATCACGGTTTTATTAGTGTGTCTTCATTTTTCCAAAATCCTGACCCTTTTATTTCTTGGTAAATTTGGTATTTCTTGGTATAATTTATGTCTTGTATAGCTTAGAGATAGCCAATCTTTGTTACTGGCCTGAGACAATTTTTTAAAATTGTGGCAAAGATGGAGTTTGGCGATATCTCTAGTGGAAAGAAGGAATTGGAGGCAAAAAGGATATAAATAAAAGACCTAACTTTTCTTGCTCTGGGGGAAGAAAAAGGACATAACTTGTGCCAGGAATAACAGAAGAGTCAAAAACAAGGCATATCTCACTAAAGTTACTAGGCTTTAAAGATAAAGGCAGAACCATTTGGCAGCCAAGCAAAATGATCAAGCCACTCAAAAGAAGAGAAATATATGTATTGCATTTGATATCTTCATAGCAATGATCAATACCAGTAGACAGTAAAGAGAGCAACTCCCACAAGATAAGTAAGGGAAGAACATGTGAGGTACGAATACTATAAACATCCAAACTGCCCATCAAATCTGAAAACTTCCAATAGTTTCAACATGCAGGGAGTTCATGGACTATTGTTCCCAAGAGTCCTTTCTGAGGAAATTACTACAACATAAACTGAGAAATGACGGAGGAAAAGATTTGGTGGTGAGCACAAAATATATTTTAACGTAGAAGTGAGATTAAAACAACATAAAGTTTAGGATGACAAATTAGAAGGCAAAAATGCCACATGCCTGACAACATAGAAATGATACAATTAACAAAAATTGGGAAAGTAAGAAAGAAGTTTCATTCATGATAGATCAGTAACAGCTGAGAGACAAAGGACTTAAACCAACAAGTCAAGTAATAGCCATATAAGCAAATTTAACAAAACAAAAGCAGAAAGAAAAATCATATTATTGAACAAAATTGTGTGGTGGAAGAGGGGGAGGGGAATGAAGAAACATGTTCATTTATCATCAGTCAGCATGGATTTAATTGTCACTGCCCTAGAAAAATAAAGGGTGACAACAATTATATGAATCTATAAGTATAAAGGTACTACCAGAACAAAGATATAACACCCACCCCCCCACCCCCTCAAATAAAAACGAAGAAAAAGAATACAGGTCCAGTGAAAACTTCAAAAAATATACAAACAGTAAATAGCAGAAAAGAGTATGAGAAATACAAAACCAAACTGTCTAATAAACAACAAATTTAAATGTGCTCAATTTCATGATTTTAAAAAATGGATTTTTTAGTTGGATCAAAGGCAAAAACCCGATTCATGTCTAAAATAAAATGATTCCGAAAATTTGAAATAAAAGGATGGGAAAAGCATACCAGGCAAGTCAAAATCAAAAGAAAGCGGGGATCAAAATCTAAAATCATAGATGCATGAAGAAACCCTCAAAGGATACACAGACACTCGCAGTAATGGTTGCCAGAAATAGGTGATAGTGGGAACTGGACAGATCAGCATCATGGAAGGGAGGTAGACTTCTCACTGAATAATTTTTTATATGTTCTAATATTTGATCAGTGTGAATATATGCTGTTTTTCATATAAGGAAGTATATGAAAAACAGCATATTCTGTTTTTTAATAAGACAAAAATGCAACCTGGACCTACCTCATAAGCAAAGTTACAAATGAAAACCCTTTCCACTGGCCTAATACCAGTGGTACAAGATAGTGTGGATTTCTGCACATTAGCAGTTGATTCTGTCCTCTGTTGTCTGAAGGTAAGCACATCAGAATCACAAGGCATTCTGAATGCCTCAGAGCTCTCCTGAGGTCCAGGAGAAAGACAAAAGACAAAATGTTACTTCTGAAATAAACCCTAGCTGCTTTACTGAGATTTGTCTCTCAACTAGACAAGGAATTTTCATTGTAATTGACTGGGTTTCAGGACAATTAAGCCAATAACTAACCGATAGACCTTTGCAAGTTCTTTGACAGGGATAATCTTTCTGGGGTAATTTATTTTTCTGAGTTAAAAAACAAATGATAAAACATTCATATGCAATTCATATGCAAGGGTAGATACCTATTTCCTGGGCCTGAAGCTTACAATTTGGGGAGCTTTCTTTAAGAAAATGAACATAAAATTACAAATACAAAATTATTCATAAAAGTGGTTATGTACTTAGAATGAGAAAATAAATCTCAACAAATTACTGGAGTTTTGTAGAGCTGAATCCTTTTCTTCTCAGATTTCTTTCAGGAAAGGCACCTGAAATGCTTACCTGGAAATGATTCCTACTTGTAACCTGGCTTCCTCTCTTCACCCTGAACACCCTAAAACTCCCAGCAACTCCTAATACTCACAAGGGACTTTGCAGATAAGGCTTATAAAACAACCTACATTAGCTTCACTAGCAATCTCCTTTATGTGGCGAAAGCCATGTCATTAACATAACACCTTCTAAATGAATAATGCTCATCAATTCCTCTTACTATTCAGAGTAACAGCATCTGCTGGGTTAATGGCATAATGTTTGCATATAAGTGAGTCTGCAATGCATTATGATACATGTAAGAAACCATTAACCATTTATTGAACCTGTTTAAGATTATAAAAGAATGTCTTTAACCTTGCTGTGATGACTTGTTTTCTTGATGAACTTGGCAAGGCTCTTCCCAGTTATTCAATCAAACACTAATCTAAGTGTTGCTCTGAAGAAATTTTGCCTACATAGTTAAAGTCCCTAATCAATGGATTTTAAGTAAGGAGATTATCCTGGATAATTTGGGAGAGCCGGACTTAAATCAGTTGGAAGGCCTTAGAGGCAGGACTGAGGCTTCCCTAAGACAGAAAAGAAATGCCAACACTGGACAAAACTTCTGCCTGTGCCCATGGAGTTCAGTCCTCTTCCTTTCACTGCCTGTGGACAACAGCTTTAGCCTGTGCCCAGTCTGCGCTGATCTTCCTTCCTGGCGCAGCTCTACTCCTTTTGGACTTGCTCCACCAGCCCTCACAATCCCATAAGGCAATTCCTTGTCATAAATTTCAATACATGGTCCTGCTCGTTCTGTATCCCTGCACCCTGACTGATACACTTGCCATAAAGTGCATTGTTTAACGCAGAATCATCGTGAAGGGCGAAGCATTCTTATTGAGACAAATAGACTGGTTTGTCAAGGTTCCTGCGGTTTGTGACTGGAGTCTGTCAGATACTCCTTGAAAAGACAGTTTATGTTTATTCAAACATACAACTTATCTTAAAGCACCTTCAAGTTCCCACACAGGTGTTATGTGGGACCTCAAGCCTTAAACTTCTTGCCTTATGGGTCCAACAACTTACTTAGAATCTTGGTGAGTAGTTCACTCAGAAGGGTTAGTAACAGCCAGTGTATTTGGACTCTTTGCGTCCAAATGGACCCATCTTTAAACCTTCTAAAGGTTTCCTTTTCACTTAAAATAAACCCAAGTTTCTTGCCCAGGCTACCTCATCCCACATGAACTGATCCCTAATTCTCCCACCCTCATCTTGGGTTCTCTGTGAGCATCTCTCACACTCTACCTCTGTCCCCATTTGTTTGTGGAACAGCTTCCTCTTATCTTTCAGGATTCAGCCCAACAATCAGAGAGAACTTCACTGATGCCCCCCCTTAGTCACGTTCCATCACATTGTCTTGCTTTATTTTCCTCATACCTTTTATCAATATCACTATCCAAACGTATCTTCTTCTATTCAGTTATTTATTTATTGTCTATCATGACCCTAGGTGATAAATTCAATGGGAGCAAAGACCTTGTTTGTCTTTATACCCCACATACCCTTAGCACCCAGCATTGTGTCTGGTATTTACATAGAAGATGGTCACAAAAATGTATTTGTTGAAAAAATGAGCAAATGAATGAAGATACCTCCAGGCTTGTAAAGAGGCAGGATCACTCTTCACACTTTGGAATTCCTGCCTTCCAGAGACACGAGGGCCTCTATTATGGTAGTAGACGGCTGGTCCTCCATGTCATTTATCTATATATCCATCCACTTACCGCAACCCCTGCTCTTAAAAATTAACGTCAAGTGTTATTGGTAACCATTTATGTTCCCTATTTCCTACTTGGGAAAAGATGACATTATACATTAATCACTTCATTTTATAGTTGGCTGCCCAACAAGGCTTGTTATAATGATAACCAAAAGGTGTTTTAAAAGCAATGAAAATGAAAGATGTGGTGGCCATGAAGCATTCAAACATTTTCACTAAAATAAAATGATTCAGTGATTTTCATAAAGCAAAGTTAATCTTTATCATCTGATCCCTCCCTTGCCCCGTAATTGGAGACTAACTATATATCAGATGAACAACAGTGACAAACCTCACAAAGGCACCCTGGCAAGAAGGGACTTAGCGACTATGTCAACACAGCACTGCAATGACCAGCTGTTGATAGTTTATGAATATACGGTATTCGGAAAACTTTCTCTTCAATTCACATCCTCCATCCTATTCTAAGTCTTCTAGATAAGTGCTTCTCAAACTTTAATGTGCATAAAAATCACCTAGAAGTCTTGTTAAAATGCAGATTCTGATTCCATAGATCTGAGTTGAGGCCTGCATTTCTAACATGCTCCTGGGTGACGCCCAGGCTATATCCACTGCCCACATTTTGACATCAAGGTTCTAATTCCTAAATATAGACTAGATCAGGATGGCCAGGCTGTCATTTAATTTCAGCCATCACTGTGTAACAATCAGGTAACAAAGCAACAGGTTGTTGGCAGAGTAGTGAGAATTTATCAAAATGCTTTAGTGGTCTTCATATGGCTCTTAAATGATCATGGTTGGGACCTGTTCAACCTTTTTTTTAAGACTTTTTTTTTTATGAGCCATTTTATTTTTACAACAAAAGTGAAAGGAAGGTACAAGTATTTCTCATATATCCCCTGCCTGCACACATGCAAACCCTCCCCTGTTATCAACATCAGTCACCAGAGTGGTATATTTTTTAGTAAGGGTGAATCTACACTGACACATCATTATCACCCAAAGTGCATTGTTTACCTAAAGTTTCACTCTTGGTATTGCACATTTTAAGGATATTTAAAGGATAATGACAAATACCCTTCATTATATTATCATACCGAGTATTTACATTGCCTTAAAAAAATCCTCTGTGGTCCCCCTATTCACCTCTTTTCCTCCTCCCCTGGCAACCACTGATCTTTTTATTGTCTCCATAGTTTCGCCTTTTTAGAATCTCATAGAGTAGGAATCATACACTGTGTACCTTCTCAGATGAGTTTCTTCCACTTAATAATATTCATTTAAGATTCTTCCATGTCTTTTCATGGCTTCGCAGCTCTTTTTTTTAAGTGCTAAATAATATTCCATTGTCTGGATGTACCAAAGTTTATTTATCCATTCACATGCTGAAGAACATCTTCGTTGCTTCCAAGTTTTGGCAATTATGAATAAAGCTGCTATAAAGATCTGTGTGCAGGCTTTGGTATGAAAATAAGTTTTCAGGTCCTTTGGGTAAATACCAAAGAGCATGATTGCTGGATTGCACATTAAGCGTATGTTTAGTTTGTAAGAAACTGACAAACTGCCTTCCAAAGTGGCTGTACAATTTTGCATTCCCACCAGCAATAAATGAGAGTTCCTGTTGCCCCACATCCTCACCAGCATTTGGTGGTGTGAGCGTTCTGGAGTTCGGCCATTCTAATGCGTGTGTAGTGATAACTCATTGCTCTCTCGCTTTGCATTTCCCTGATGACGTATGATGTGAAGCATCTGTTGACTCTTTTAAAAAAATGTTTTTCACATGTTAATGGCTTCTGTTTTATAGGATTCAAATTATGGTGATATCATATAAACAAAGATATAAAATAATAGGAAGGATTTTTTTACTTCTAAGATATCTCTGAGTTTTGTGCTCAGTCTGGATCTTCAGTTATCTAAGACTTCCTGGCATGAATCATGTGTAGAAATCTCTCATTTCCTACTAAAAATGAATATATCTATAAATGCATTCTTCTTGTATTTAATTATTTGTTCAAGTAAGAAGATTTCCACAATATTTGATTCTTTTTCTTTACTGGTACTAGATTTAAGATAGTACTTTAAAGCAAAGATATATAAGGTTGATTTTACTAAAATCCTGTGTGTATACTTTCTACCTATAGCTTAAGAATTATAGAGAGTAAGTTTGTATATCAATGAAAAACCAGTATTGTCTCTAGCACAGCCTTCTGAGTAGGCAGATTCTGGCTGAGTTCACCATTTTTGAACTATTTTGCCCCTCTTTGTAAATTGCAGGTTACCATGGATATGCAAACTCCGTCTCATCTGGTAGAGTGTTAACTGACTTGCTCCCCTTCCTTGGAAACACCAGTTTTTGTACCTACCTGCAAATTGGGTCAGGGACAGTTATTTTGCACAAATTATCAATTCTTACCAAATTTTCAATCCTCCCACTTTTCTTCAATATCTGACCACAATCCTCCAAACTTTTTCAATTCTCACGTCTGTCTAAAACTGAGAACTAAAACCTGACAGCCCAAATCTTTATTCAGACTCTGTGCTGCCTCGCAGCTGATCTTTGCTCTCAGGACCACCAGGACACCAAAACAACTGACCTTCCCCCGCTCCTAACATCTGGTTCTACAGAAGCAATGCCAACAAGAATCCCTGAGAGACACTTCTCAGACACTGTTCTGCCCCACCCAGAAGATTCATGATCACCTCTGGGCTGTTCAACAATGAGCGGTAATCATTCATCTTGAACAAAAGTAAGGGGGCTGACAACATTGACCTTTACCCTGTGCAACTAGAAAGTGGAGGCAGTTAAGAAATGGCCCGACCCTCTTGCGTTCCAGAAACAGATGACAGCAAAGGACCACTCTTCTCTCTCTCATTCTGAGATAAGACCCTCCTCCCTAGTCTAATAAGACTCATGGATTCATTGACCTGTCTCTATAATAGCTCAAGCCCCCTTCCTTTTTTGGAGATACTCCTCTTTAATGACTATTCTCCCTGTTGCAATAGCTTGAATAAAATCAACTCTTTAATTGTCCCGCACATTTTGTCTTTGACAAACAACAACAACAAAACAATTCACCTGAGGTATCACTAATGCAGCATTTTCTCTACGCTGGAAGTTTTAAAGATTTTATAGGTACAATATGATGACTTCTGGGGAATTTATTGGCAAAACCTGACCCAGAGCCACTTCTAAGTAGATTCTAGTTTTTTGAATAAAGCATATCAAAAAGGGATTTCAAGCTGTTTGAGAACCCACGGGGAACAACTTGGAAGCTAAAGAGAGAGTGTGAAAGATGTTTCAACTTGAAAGGGAAAGAAAGAAAATACAAAAGGACATTAAAAACACAGTAGGTAAAACTGAAAAGTCACCTGGGGCTTATGAAGTGTTTGAAACTGTCCCAAGTTCCGAAGCGGTAGTTTAGAATGTTGAAAGTTAAGTCTGGCAAAATGCCTCTCATCGTACAATTGCCAAATAAGCTTCAGCACACTGTAATTATGGAGATTTCAGGAATGTGTGTAAAATGCAGTGCAAAGACTTAAGGTAGACTCTATAATGATACTGTGGAGGAGGGCATGTATTAGTAATTGAGGTTTTTTTTAAGTGCTCATTTATAATAACAATTTTTAAATTCAGTAGCCTCCTACGAAAAAGGAGATGAACAATTTTAAATGAAAGTGTTAAAAATAGGTAATATTATAGTGAAATAGCTGGTTTTAGAAAGCCGCATAAGAATAGGCTGCCTAAGGACTATGATTTCAACGTTGTTTGAACAAGGGAGGCTGTACCTAGAAATATTAATAACATGGACACCTGTAAAACAGGGACACTTCTCAACTAGGGTCCACCTTTTACTAGCTATGTGAGACTAGGTATGTTATTTAAACTCTTTTTTCTATCCCACAGAGTCTATGCCAGAGACTCTTTATATTGTAAATAGGGGCAATAATAATTCCTGTAACAAAGAGCCATTTAGTGGAATAATAATAATAAAATACCATCAATAAAGAAATGTGTCAAACTCTTATTAGGTGAAGGCTCTGTGCTAAGGGCTTCACATGGGTTATTTCACTTAATGTTCACAGCAACATTATGAAGACGGTAACTAATACGATGCCCATTATTAGTTAAAGAAACTAAGGCATAGAGAGTTTAACTGAACTGCTCAAGGTCATATAGCTAGCAAGTGGTAGAGTCTTGATTTGAAGCCAGGTTTATACTTGAAATTTTGCCCTTACTATACCTTTATTGCTTTGAGTCTTCCAAGTTTTATTCATTCTATAAATGGAAATTCTCCAAAAGACAACCATAACCGTTAACACCTTATAACTGAGCAGGAATCATGACTGTGATTTCAAAGCTTATAAAATAATGTAAAGGACCAGGAGTGGGATAAAAAGCATGAAGAGCCAGGGAAGATGGTACTATGCCAATCATCAGCGCATTGCCCCTGAGCTCCAAAGCCACTCTTCACTGCTCACTGCGTGATAATGGACAAGAGTCTTGTAAATGGTTCTCCTTTGACAGCTGGTACAATGTTGAGCTCTGTCACTAGAGGGACACTGGAGGAGAAATGGCTTTCTCTCCAAGCAGGTGTTCCCCTCACCAGGCTCCTGCAGGGCAGTTCCTCCAGCACTAGACTCCTACAGCATGACTTCCCCAGGACCAAGCTCATCCAGTGCCTTCTACAGCTCCAGACTCCTGTGATGCAAGGATGGCTTTTCCAGAGCACCACCCTCCCAGGTGACTTTGCAGAAGAGTGCCACCTGTCTGTCAGCAAGCAATGAATGACTTTCTGTAATACCCCAGGAGGCAAGCAGAGGGCCGCCGGTGTGACTCCTCTCTGTGAGCAGCCTCCCCTGCAGCCCCTTGATGGCTTTGCAGTGAGTTCTGAGACACAGCACCTCCGTGTGGATGGCTTCCCCTGATGCCCCTGAGAGCAGATTTCTGCAAGCTCCATCTGCAGCAGCTCTGCCAACTTGCCAGGTGGCAAAACAGCGATAAGCCCTCTTGCACAAGGTCTGGGTCTCCGCCCTAGCTTAGGTGGGCCTATTCCCTGGTCTATCTCAGGCCTGGGAGTAGTGGCTTCTCTTTAGATCTTCTATTCCTGTGTTCTTTAGAATTCTCTTTGCTGCTTACTAGCCAATGTTCTATAATGTGTGTATATTATATCTAAAATCGCAAGAAAGAATGAACTGAAAAATAAAATTAATTCTAAAACACGCCTTGACTGTAGTTGCTCTTCAGTTACCATTCTTTTTCTTTCCTCCCTACTATAGTCAGTTTCTTGGAAAAGTGTTAGCTTTTCTTGGTGGATGTCCCACAAGTACCTCCGACTCAACATATTCCGAAAACTAACTCTAGATCATCTTCTCCTCCTATATTCCCTCTCTCAGTAACTGCCTCTCTTTGACACAGTTATCCGGGCTGGAAACCTGATAGTCATACATGTCTTAACATCTCATCAGGGCACAAAATCCTTTAAATTCTATCTCTATAACACTTCTCAAATTAATAGTTACTTCCCTTCTAGGGTCCCCTTATCTTCAAAATAATAATAGTTACCATTTACGAGTGTTTATTATGTGCTAGTCATTGTGCTAAAATTAACCCACACAACTCCAAGAAGCAGGTACCATTAGCCCCATTTTACAGATGAGAAAACTGAGACTTTGTAGCTTATTTAATTTATCCAGATATAAACAACTAGTAGAAGGCAAAGTGAAAATTCAAAAGAAGATAGCTGCGTCATACAACAAGTTCCCACCACTCTAATACATACACTGCCTTCAGTCTAGCCCCATTATAATGCATCAGCTACACAGTTTCCAGAAAGCTTTCTAGAATGCAAATCTGGTCATGTCACTTGCCTGCTTAAACATTTCAACGGGAATTTTGTTTCTGGATAGGATTTAATAAGTAGTGGCAGGTCTTCCTTCTCATTGCACCAGATAGAAAAAAAAAAAAAAGGTAAATTACAGAAATAATATCCTTAAAGCCTTCAGAGAGCTGTGAAAACAAATATTATCAAATTAAAATTCATGAGATAGTAGAACCATTCTCAGATGAGCTGAGATTGCCAAATCTTTTCTTCCCTTTGGGGATTAATCATGTCTGGGCATGGCTAAGAAACAGGCTTGCCATAGACAGATTTTCTAAGGGAAGGGAAAATCAGAAGAGCTTTTGATGACTGTGTGGGTTGGTGTGATGGACTGGAATTTGGAGACACTTTGTAACTGTGGCCAGGGCTCCCCACAGGACATATTCTGAGTGCTGGGGTAGTGTGGGAGGCTGTGGATTGGACTGGGGAGGCAGATTAATGTTTCCTGCGGTCACAATATTCCACTGCAGAGAGAGGCCTAAAACAAACATTTGAAACTGAAAGTAAACGAAGTCTAACTAAAGCCATAACCCAGCACTGACCGAACTCCATCCCTAATTGGATTAACATGATCCACCCTCCATGCTCTCTGTCCAGCTAAGGAAAGGGTGCACTGCCTCAGAGAAAAAACGTTAAGTTCATTATCTGTAGATCTTTAACACATAATTTCTGCCATATAATAAAAAATTATACAGAAATTACAGGACTTGCAAGAAAGAAGGAGAATGTGACCAATAACCAAGAGGAAAAAATAGACATTAGAAACAGATCCAAGGATCACCCAGATACTGATGTTAGCAGGCCAGGACTTTAAAATTATTATAAATATGTTAAAGAAAACAGAGAGAAAATTTGGACAAAATGGATGAAAACAGAAGTAATTTCAACTGAGTATTAGAATATATATAAACAAGATTCAAGTGGCATTTTAGAAATATATATACATATATATATATATATATATACACATATACATATAAAATCTGAAATTGGGAACTGATATCACGGGTTTAAAAGAGACTGGCAAAAGAGACAGGACTAGTGAATGCAAAGGTAAGTCAATATAAAATATCCAAAATGAAGCCCAGAGAAGAAAATAAAATGGAAAAATGAGAAGAACATAAGAAATGTTTGTGATATAATGAAAATCCAACATACGTGTAATTGCAATCCCAGAAGGACTGGAGAGTGGTAACTGGAAAGAAACAATATTTGAAACGATAATAGCTGAGAATTATTCAACATTGAAGAAAGATGTATTCAAGGATTCCTATCAACCCCAAGCAGTATATATACAGGGAAAAGTGTATTTATGCCCACTGTGATAAAACTGCTAAAAAACAAGGATAAAGATAAAAATCTGTAAAGCAGCCAGAAAAAAAATTACATTCAAAGAAAGAACAATAATATGAAGAGTGGAATTTTAAACAGGAACTATAGGAGCAAGGAAGCAATGGGATGGTATCTTTAAAGAGTTGAAAAAAACTGCTATCTAGGGTTTTAAACCCACTGAAAAAATCCTTCCAAAGTCAAAATGAAATAAACGCATTTTTCAGACACATAAAAGCTGGGAAAATTACTCATCAGCAGACCAACATTATAAGAAATACTGCAGAAATTTCTTCTGAATAAAGGAAAATCATCTCAGATGGAAGCCTAGTACCCCAAAAAGAAATAAAGTACTGTAACCTCTAGAGTAATCACTAAAAGGCTAACACAAAGAGGTCTAAAAACTGAAGAATTAATAGAAGAGATAAAATGGGATAATTCAGAATACTTGCCTAAAACATTCCAATGGTTCCGCATTTCTGGTAAAATAAATACCAAAGTCCTTAACACAGTACACCAGGTGCTCCATGATTTGGCCCCCATTTACCTCTCTGGCCTTAATTCTCATCATGTCCCTTCAAGAACCCAGCCATTTGGGACTACTCATAGCTCCCTTAGCACACCATCCATATACTGTTCCTTTGCCAGAAATATCATCCCCCTTTTTTCTTACCTAACTAATATCAATTTGACTTTTAATATCTAACTCAGGCACAATCTGGTTTCTCTGAAAAAATCATCTATGAACCTCCACGTGATCCCACAGTACCCAGGGCTTATCTCTATTATAGCCTTTGTTGTAAAACATAATGATTTGTTTCCTTATCTAGTTCCCCAACTAGTCTTCAAGAGCTTTGAAGGCTGTGCCTCTACACGTCAGCTCTGCGCCTCCACCACCCGGCACAAGGGCCAGCACAGAGAAGGCATTCAATACTCACCAGGAGGGCTAAATAAACACATGAGCAAACATGATTTCTGCATCAGCTATTTGAAGACTGCTATTATGCAGAGCATGTTACCATCCTCTCCCATTCTCCAGACCCTTATTTCTAAATAGCGCACCAGTACCTCAAACTCAACACATTCCAAACTCAACTCTATTCATCTGTGTCAAACTCAGTCAACGTGGCACCATCTGAAGTCACCCCTTGCAGCCGGCTTGGAATCATTTGGACTTGTGCCCTACTTCATCCACAATGCGTCTTTCCTTATGTTTCCTTGATCTTGACTTCCTCTTTTCCTCCCTCACCCTTTGAACTCCTACTCATTTTAAGTCCCAGCTCAGAGCTGACTTGCACTAATTCCTTCTTATGCCCCAGGCAGAGTTAATCTGCCTTCTTCTCTGAGGCGTCCACAGAACCTCATTTGTGGTGGCATGTGTCATGCATTCTGTTGTCCTCAGTAGTTTACATCTGTCTCTCCATCAAGCCGGTGAAACCTTTTAAAAAAGGAACTATTTTCACCTGCAGAGAAGGCAGATGAGTGGAAATATTTAAATGGGAGCAAAGAAGAAAAATAGAAAAGCAAAAGAGAGAAAACGTCTTTTTTAAACGGTGTGGAAATTATAGAAAAATTTTATATTAAGAAATCCAGGAGAAAAAATTCTCTTTGAAAATGTATTAGAGGTTTTTTTGTATTTTCAGTATTTCCAACCAGCCATTCACCCCCAACTTCCCCTGCACATCCTCCCTGCCCATGAGGAGAATTTAACTGCTAATGAAGGAGAATTCTCCTGCTGCAGAACGTGCAAGGCTCCTCACAAAAACAGGAGCCCCCAGGGCTGAGGAGAGGCATTTGCTGCCCTCACCCTTGCTCTCTCCCACTTCCTGGCTCTCCAGCTTCTGCAATCTCCTCTCCTATTTCTCTTGCCTCTATTCTGACTCCTTGCTCCATCTTGGTTTCCTCCTGTGTGCATGTTCTATGTCTGGACCGTCTTTACACTTTGTTCTGGCTCCCTGGATCTTGGCTTACTGTCTGTTCCCCACATTCTCTTCCGTTTGTGACTCAGCAGGACAAGATAAGTCCTCCCCATGTTTATTCTTGAAGATGAATCATCCTGGGGGAAAAGCAGTAGGCTGATAGACTGAAAGCCCAGTCAGATGCACTAAAGGTTATTTAAAGCCCTAACGTTTGTGGTTTCATGTTTTTAGAAGAAATGAGCAGATATCATAGATGATCCTCCTGAGAGCAAATGAACGATTATAGATGTAGAAAAGAGAAACTGAGAAAAAGCAAAGGAAGCTGATAATAATTAGACTGGAAATATAGCAGTGAGAAATGACAGCTGTACCCTGTTTACAAGTGGAATTGTTTTAAAAAAATGTTGACCAGCTGTTATAGGGAACCAAGCAGAGACAAGAGGCTTAAACTTCCCCAAGTGTAGACATAAATGCCTCCCTCCTACAAGGGTTATTATTTCTCAAGGATGATGTTGAACCCCCATCTCAGAGTTTGAAAAGTTTAGAAACCACAGATCTCAGATGGTTCGAGTACAGTTCTGATCTTTTGACTGTTACAAGTTGAAAACTTCTCTTTTCATTAATTATTTTAAATGAGCTCCCTGCAGTGTCCATAGGCTTTCTGAGCGCCTCGCTGAGTAGCAGGCTGTGTTGCCTGCACTCCCGTCGGGTCCCTCTTTGCGGGTAGGACGCTTGTACAGAAATTACTCTTCAAATTCTTAGACACTCGGAAGCCTATAACAGTCCGAAAAATAGAGAATTCTTTTGCACATCTTGTTTCCAAATCCTCAGAGATCATTCACTTCTGTTTTCTAAATTAAGCTTTCTTGTCGACTCATCATATTAGCCTAGCACAACAGCTGGAAGGCCCTAAGACAATACACTTTAAGTAGCTGCTATTTACAGTGTTTCACATGAAAAGAACAAAACCAGTTTGTCAGAGACTGTTCTGAAGCTGCCTTAGGATATCTCTTTCTCTGGTATCAGATCTGAAAATTAAGATTATTGGGGGGAATGGGTTCTTATTCATAGCAGACTCATTATATATATTCATGGCATTCTGACTTCAGAAAGGTGGCAAAACAAAAATATTCCTCTTATGTATTTTGGCCTGGTGGCTGTCCTTTCTGAGAACACAGATCGGCAGCTGAGCTATAAATCTTAGCAGTCAAACCATACTTGATTTCACTGCAAACTACAAGGCGAACATGTGTTACTTTCGTGCTTTTCTACTTTGTTTTCTTAATTGGTTGAGTTTCGTGGGGAGAGAGGATGAACGTGGTATGATGGTTGAGGACTTACTTTCAGGAAGTGATGGAAGCTGTGGAATTTGGGGACATTCCTCCTCTGGCTCTTCCCTAAAGTATTTCTCAGGGTCTAGAAGAAAAGCTGGTTTATTGACGTCAGGTAGTTCTTTCAAGTTTCCGATGCTTAATGACCTAAAACCGCCTTTACAACAGCAGGTTTTAAGGGAGGATGGAAAAAAAAAGTATAATATCATTAATTCCTCAGAAAGGGCTAGCACATTTCCAAGTTAACTTTTTTTAAAAATACCTAACCTCCCTGTTACTCAGCTGGTACAGCTGCAGATCAGCAAACCCTATAAACACAGCTGTTCAAGATAAATCCATGTTCCTTTTATGCAAAGGGACCAAAAGAAACTCAAGGCTCCCCATTCATTTATTTTTCATTTTGTATTCTTTGCTATTTTCCCTTGAAAATGAATATTCTGCAGTTTTGGAAAAGCTCCAGTTTCTCTTTTATCTGCAAGAAAACTGTAGGCTTTGTGAGATGGAATCTATTTTTCAGCGTTTAACAACATCTAAAATTTTGAGTTTGCAGGTTCATTTTCATTTTGCTAAAATGTAAACCAGATATTTATTATTGTATCTATGATGCACACAGTGAGATAATGGGAAGGAAGACTCTTAATTATGCCCTTACAGGCAAAGTCTTGGACAAAATAAAAAAGGCTTCTTTTTGCTTCATGGGATAAATGTATAATGGAATGGAAGTCTACAAAAACTTAATTCAAGATGTGATTCTATGTTTGTTTAACTGTTAGCTCTGTGAAGGTAAAAACTGTCTGTGCTTTTGTCATTGTGGTAGCTCAGTATCTAGGAAAAGTAAACTAACAGGTAATTAGCACCTGCTCAGAGACAAGTCATGTGCCATGTCAGTGGTTCTCAAACTGTACCAGGCATCAGAATCATCTGCAGGGCTTATCAAAGCATAAACCACTTGCACCATTCCCATTTCCAGCTTAGCTGGGTGGCGATGGGGCCCCAGAATGTACCTAAATTCCCAGTGATGCTGATGCTGGTAGACCAGGGAACGTACTTTGGGAACCAATGTGTTATATTAAACCAAAGGAGAAATCTTCACAACCTTTAAAGTATCATTATGCCCTTTTGACAGATGAGGAAATCAAGGCTCAAGATGCTTTAGTAACTTGCCTGAATTTACATAACTGGTAAATGGTAGACCTTGGACATCAACTCAAATACATTTCACTCTAAAAGTCATGCTCCAAGGTATAATAATAATAAATAATATTACTAATAAAACTGTACTGAGTTTCTACAATATGCCAGGCACTAAGTGCTTCACATATATTTTCTCATGGAATCCTGACAAAACCCCTATAGAGTAGTTTATAAATATGCATTGAATACTAACAAATAATAATGTACCTTTTGACAGCAAAATTTCAACAGAAATGAGTACATTTGCTCTGTGAAAGTGCAGCTTCCCCTTGGACATAAGTTGACAAAAGATTTGTAGTGAGTGAAATATTCTCATTATATGATGGAGCTTCGAGAATGATTCTCACTACTCTTCTAAACAACACACTTCAATATGATAACAATTCTTTTGTTTCAATTACTTTTTTTTACAGTTTTTTTCTGGTCAGCCACAACTAAACAAGTACGTTGTTCTGTGTGGCTTTGGGCTTTCTGAGAACAAAAATAGTTTTAATTTTATTTTTATCTTTTAAACACTTAGGAGAGAGAATTAACATCCTGTGCCAACTCTATTTTGGAAACTATAGTGGGCACGTTCCACATGTTTTCTGGTTTAGACCTTATACTTCTGCCTATTGTACACTGTGAAGGCTTGGACAAGTCACTGAATATCTCTGAGCCTCGCTTTCCTCCTTTGTTAAAATGAGATCACAAGAGCTTACTTTCAGATTTATTAAGGAATACCAACATTCCTGGCACATAGAGTAGCTACCTGTTTTCTTCATACCAATCTATAAAATAATAACATGATAAAAATATATCAACAGTGATTACTTACTGAATGATTTTTTTATAACTTCACCATTGTAAAGGTTATGTGTTTTTTTCTTATAAACATTTCTTTCCTTATATTCATACTTAAATTTATAACTTCTGATGGTCTGACATTGGAAGAAAATAATTTATGATGAAACAAAATATCAACCACAAAGGATGAAGAGACACTTTCTGGCTATAAATATATACCTTTAACAAAAAAAAATCTCTATCCTGTGGACCTAAGTAGTGACAATTGTTTACACTAATCAAGTTATATCTTTGAATAAAATGCCTACTAGCCAGGTGATGGCATAAAAGGGTAAGAGCCACAAAGGAGGAGAAACTAGTTAAGCAAAGGTCCTGTCCCCATAAAAACTTGGAAGGTCAGAGAAAAAACTATGAAGAAAATGCCACAGAAACGCACACTACCCTTGCCCTGTGTGTAAATTATATGGGCTAATCAGTGGTATGTGTCAAAAGCTCTTTTATCCAGTGTTATGCCTGGATCTTCATTTATGGTATCCAAAATGCAAAAAGAAAAAAAAAGTTCAGTGCTTTTGAGGCTTGTTATATGAATCGATAGATTAGCTTGAATCCACAGGAAAAGTTTTTATCAATAAAACACAGGAAGTGAAACCAGTCCATAGTTGTATATAATTCCAGTCAGAAAACAGGAAATGGTCCCAAATATATTTAACATTCACTGTCACAGACCTCAACCTTAACAGCTACAAGCCATGTTTCCAAAAATTGTTATTATTCTCTTGGAAGCCTCAGGCCAGAAAACATACCTATTTTTCACAAAATCATTGAGAGCCATGGGGCCTGCCCTCTCCCTTCTGCCTCCTTTCCTTGCACCCTTTAACCCTTTGTGATTACTGCTGCCCTTAACCTTTATTCCCTATTTTGCTACACATTGAGCAGCTATAGAACCTTGAGAGGTTTCCTATACTCTCAGCCTCAATTTCCTGCTCTGTATGAGATTCTTACTGTGATTTTAAAGGAGATAAGATGGATGAATGCTCAGCGATGTGTCTAATAAATAATAGTATTCAATAAATGTTTATTTCCCTCCTTCCTTTTCCTCTCCCCTACTTGACTGTATCTCCCAAACCCAAATGAGCTTAAAAGTAAAAGTTCCATTTTAGAGTAGTTTTAGAGTTACAGAAAAGTTGCAAAGATAGTACAGAGTTCTGGTATACCCCTCACCCAATTTTCCCTGTTGTTAACATCTTATATTACCCTTTGTCACAAGCAATACTGATATATTATGATTAACTAACTTTAGTATTTTATTAGGATTTTCCTAGCTTTTCCTAATGTCCTTTTTCTATCCCAGGATACCACATTACATTTAGTTTTCTGACTCCTTAGTTTTCTCTGGTCTATGATAATTTCTCAGACTTGCCTTGCTTTTGATGACAATTTTAAGAAACATCAGTCAGTTTTTTTGTAGAATCTCCTTCAATTTGGGTTTGTCTGATGTTTATTTATGGTTACATGAGGATTATGGGTTGTTGGGAGGAAGATAACAGAGATGAGGTGCTATTCTCATTATATCTTATCAAGGGCACAGGCTATCAACCTGACTTTACCACTGTTGATGTTAACTTTATCACCTGGCCAAGGTTGTGTTTCCCAAGTTTCTGCAAAGTTACTTTTTCCCTTCCTGTCTATACACTACTCTCTGGAGGCAAGTTTCCAAGCACAGTCTACACTTAAGGAAGATGAAAAGGAGAGTTAAGCTCTACCTCCTTGATTGGGAGGCGTACCTACATAAATTATTTGGAATTATAGATTTTTTTTTTTAAGGAAATCTTTGCCATCCAAAAGACCGACAGTTGGTAGCAGCTTTTCCCCAAATCACACTGGAATGATCTCCCTCACAACATACTATCTCCCATGAATAAGACATATTATTCAACCCTCAGAATGGGAGAAAATATTTTCAAACAAAGCAACTGACAAAGGATTAATCTCCAAAATATACAAACAGCTCATGCAGCTCAATATCAAAAAACAAATAACCCAGTCAAAAAATGGGCAGAAGATCTACACAGACATTTCTCCAAAGAAGACATACAGATAGATGGCCAACAAACACATGAAAAGATGCTCAGCATCACTAATTAATAGAGAAATGCAAATCAAAACTACAATGAGGTATCACCTCATGTGAGTTAGAATGGCCATCATCAAAAAATCTACAAACAATTAATGTTGGAAAGGGTGTGGAGAAACAGGAACTCTCTTACACTGTTGGTGGGAATGTAAGTTGATACAGCCACTATGGAGAACAGTATGGAGGTTCCTCAAAAAACTAAAAATTGAACTACCATATGACTCAGCAATCCCACTCCTGGGCATATACCTGGAGAAAACCATAATTCCAAAAGATACATGCACCCCAATGTTCACTGCAGCACTATTTACAATAGCCAGGACATGGAAGCAACCTAAATGTCCATCAACAGAGGAATGGATAAAGAAGGTGTGGTACATATATACAATGAATATTACCCATCCATAAGAAGGAACGAAATAGTGCCATTTGCAGAGACGTTGGTAGACCTAGAGACTGTCATACAGAGTGAGGTAAGTCAGAAAGAGAAAAACAATATTGTATAACACTTATATGTGGAGTCTAGAGAAATGGTACAGATGAGCTTATTTGCAAAGCAGAAATAGAGAGAGAGGTAGAGAACAAACGTATGGATACCAAGGAGGGAAGGGGTTTGGGATGAATTGTGAGATTTGGAATTGACATATACTCACTACTATGTATAAAACAGATAACTAATGAGAACCTACTGTATAGTACAGGGAACTCTACTCAGTGCTCTGTGGTGACCTAAATGGGAAGGAAATCTAAAAAAGAGGGGATATGTGTATATGTATAACTTATTCACTTTGCTGTATAGCAGAAATTAACACAACATTGTAAAGCAACTATACCCCAATAAAAATTAATTTTAAAAAAAGACATGTTTATTCAGTCACTATCCAGGCTTTGAAGACAAGAATGATGGTATCTTTAGAGAGTCATTTTAAATAGTAAGAGAATCTGTAAAAATAAGAAGGTGGTGGATGCAGGAAAGGTAGATTATGGTGCAGTTAGGTCTTGCAGTTACTAGGTTAAGAATATATTTTTTTCCTCAGAAAAGTGTAACTGAAATGAACTGAGGTGCAAAAGTTTGAGGGAGGTCTATCTTTGGACTAGTTAACACCAGACCTTAGTTTTTCTCCAAACACCCTGAATGGTTTCCTGCTTTTAGACTCTTTATTTTCCAGCTCTCTTATCCAGTGGCATTGAAACTGAGTATCTTTTGTATGAAACGAAAGACTTTGTCTATCTCCACTAAAGAATTTAATCCACAGAGGGAAAGA
>NW_006770909.1:3273814-3289438 GCF_000442215.2 Lipotes vexillifer
GGCGGACAGTAAGAGAAACTCTTCTAGAGAGTCATAACAATCTGCACTAATTAGATGACTGCCTAGGAAATGGAGCTATACTGATAAAACTCCAAGACAAAGGGCAGTTCTATGAACAACTAAACTGTAGAATCAACTTCGATTTACAGGCCAACCTATTGCTTCTTTTCCATAGACATTTGACTTCTTGGAAAGTGGTTACTATGAAAATGTACAGGGAAATGGAAAGAGGTGAATATTCCTAAGAGTCCAATATTCCTAGTGGTCGAATACAAAGAAGCTAAAGAATGTAATAAGGAACACAGATAGAGTTTAAAACTTTTGCAAAAATGTCTTATGTGGTGATGCAAGAAGGGAGCCTACTATGGGCTCTGGCATCCTTGCCATCAATTCTATGAGAAGGAAAGACTCTAAATCTGCCATCTCTCGGTTCTGGATGTAGAAAGGAGGAACGATGTATGACAAGTCCTCAAGTGCCCTAAAGGAAAGTGAAGGTGCCTAGAGTAGTGGCTTACCCATAGCAAGTACTTGACAAAACATTTGATCACTTGACTGAGAGACCAGCAACTTTTCAATACGGTCACATGTTGCTTGTCAGACAGGCAGAATAGAGCGGTGGCAAAGTGTACTGACTCTGGAGTTAGAATGCCTGCTTTGGGGTCCCTGGCTCACCTCTTGGTCATGGTGTAAATCACTTAACTTTTTTCTGTCTTGCTTTCCTAGTTATGAAATGGAGATGATAATTGTAGATATCACCAAGGATTATAGTGACAATTAAGTGTTAAACATATAAAAACCCTAGAACAGTGCCTGGAATATGGTAAGAACTCAATAAGTATTGGTTACTATCTCTTTAAGAAAGAATAATACAATACTTTTCACTCAAAGCAGGAGTTCCAACACCCCCTACAGCCAGTTCTAATACTCTTATTTTATTTTATGTTTGTATTTTTATATTTATAATATTCCTATTTTATTTTCTCACATAAGCTCTACTGGCAGAATAATTAGATAATCAACAGCATATAAATGATATTAAATATCAGTTCCCGTCTAATAATAATATGGAATTTAGAACATAATTATTTCATATTTCTAAGGAACATTAATTTTAAGTGTACCTTCTGCCTTATATAAACTTACAGAGAAATTAATGGAATTTATGTTTCATTTCCCATTTAATTATTTTATCCTGGTTTCTAATAATCATTTCCCCATAAATATTTTTTTAATGGTAGCCAAAGAAAAATTTGTCAGATAGTAGAAGATGGGGTAGATTTGCTCTCTGTTGCCCTAGAATAAGATGAAGATGGATGAGAGCACGTCCTACAAATGGATAGATCCGACCTACAATTAGAGCCCTTCTATAACAAAGAGTGGTGAATAAACAGAGAAGGCTATCTGCACAATGGTGAGTGCAGCCCATAGGATATATTCAAGAAGAGGCTGGGATGTGCTTCTCTTAAGGCCTCAATAGGAATTAGTCTAGCAGACATCAGATACCTCTTTCAAGTTCATTATCGAATTATTAAAGATTAACAAACGTGAAAAAATAATTAAAAAATAAAACTGATGATTTATCAGAGTGGCAATTTAAATTAAAAATAATAATTTTTTTAATTTTAAATTTTAAAAAATTTTAAATTTTTTAATTTTAATTTTAATTTTTTTAAAAAATAAAACTGATGATTTATCAGAGTGGCAATTTAAAATTTTTTTAAAAATAAAACTGATGATTCATCAGAGTGGCAATTTTAAGACAATGACAACAGTCAGTGTTGGTTCAGACAGCCATTTCTATATACTGCTGGTGGTGGAGTCTTCACATCATTGGGATGGCAATTTAGCAAGACTCAGAGGCCTTTAAAACTTTGACTCAGCAACTCCAATTCAAAGAATTTATTGCAATGATGAATTCAGTCAGGTATTCTTAACACGTGTGCATGAAGGTATTTCAATAAATGTTTCTGAGTCAAAATTTGTAAACAGTGTAAATATTTTAAAAGAAGAGAATGTTTAAAAAGCTACGTGATAAGGCTTCCCTGGTGGCGCAGTGGTTGGGAGTCCGCCTGCCGATGCAGGGGGCACGGGTTCGTGCCCCGGTCCGGGAGGATCCCGCGAGCTGCGGAGCGGCTGGGCCCGTGAGCCATGGCCGCTGGGCCTGCGCGTCTGGAGCCTGTGCTCCGCAACGGGAGAGGCCGCGGCGGTGAGAGGCCCGCGTACCGCAAAAACAAACAAACAAAAAAAAGCTACGTGATAAATTCCTAAGAGGTCATTACGAGTACTGATGTCTGCAGATACTTAATATTAAGTAACTCGGAAGTGTACTGGCTGTATGTTTTTAAGTAGTAAAACAGGTTATAAACTGTGTGTATTATATCCTCACGTTTAAAAAATGTATATTTGTTTATTTGTATACGCATGCTCAGAACAAGACCTGAAGAGTGAGACGCCTAAGTGTTATTGGTGGTTTTGCTGCTAATGATTTCTTTTCATCTTTTTCTTCTTGCTTTTTTTTAATTTCTAATTTTTCTCCTAATGAACATGTACTATTTTCATAATAAAGAAATACTCTAAGGTTATATTGTCTAAATTATTCATTTTATCTACAATTCTTCTAGATTACAATAATTTTGTGTGAATCCAGAAACCAAATATTGCCATAGGTTAAGAAAAATGCATGTCCACTATGGTTTTTGTTCCCCCATTTACTTTTTTCAGTTATTTCTTTTTTTCCCCATTTTCTAGTGGTAATATGACTTTTGCAGAACCTACAGAAGGAGAAAAATCTATTTCTTTGTGTCAGTTTTTAACTCAGCATTAGGACTTCCTATTTTCTCTTAAATTCTCTATTCATCTGCATATCCCCAGGACTTAAATTGAAGACGACATTTTACCACCTACCTACCTCTCACACACAATACTATAAAATACCTTAAGCACTATGAAAACCTGGTATTTATATATAAGACAGAACATCATAAATGCCAAGCTTTTTATCCTGGAGAGAGAATCTTAGGAGTTAAGGTGAGAACATGGCTTTAAATTATTAAATTTTTCCTTCATTTTTCATGCTTCTTTCATTTTCTATTGGCTTTTTTCTTTTTTCATCTCTATCTTTCTTACTCTTCCTCCCCTTCCATTTAAACATGCCTCCACCCGCATACACACACCAAATGTGCTTTTCCCCTTTTAATCTCTCTAAATTCTTTCACATATTTACTCTTCTTTCATACTTTTGCATATGGACAAGAACTGGCATGATTTTCGCCTTGGATTTCCTAGAAATAGGGCACATTCTTCAGAATAATATTTTCTTAGGGAAAAGGTGATCTGTAATCTCTTTAGTACTGGATGGAGGCCACAAGGGACATTCTACATCTGACAACTGTATTTCATTTGTAGGTTTTCTCCATAGGATTCATGGACATGTTTCTGGGAGAAGTGAGGGCTGTACCTGCCAAGTCAATTCTGAGGATACGTTTTTAACCTTTTCCTTTCAATTAGTTCAAAAATTCCAAAATGATATTATTCCCTTTTATCTCATTACAGTCTTAAAATTTCTTTCAATTCACTCATTTGAATTAAAGGCAGAAATTTTAAATATCACAGGTAGTTTTGGATGTGTTGTCACTTGAAAAGATGTGGTATAAACAGAGATAACTTTGCTTTTTACTACCGGAAACATGTCCCAAGGCCCACAGAAATGTATAACGAAGGTGAGATGATCACTCTGCTGTAGTCTTATTTCCTCTGGCAGAATGCAAAGCTCTAGTTTTAAGAGAAATCCGTGAAGTTAGGAACCTATACATCAGCACTAATTTTCAGAAGACAAGCAAAGTGTCATGGAACAATAGGAAACAAAATAAGATGGATAGAAGTCAGGAAAGAAGTCAATAGTTTAAAGTGCCAATTTTTAAATCTAAGGAAAGGCTAATTAAAAAAAAAAGAATAACTGAGATTGTCATAAGTAATGGGAAATTAATATCTTGGCTGAAATACTCAAACAGGAATCTGTGACACTTGCATTCACTCTTCTAGGAGTGTCACAGGAAGCGAAACAATGATCAATCTGTGTTACCCTGGGGTAACTTTATCTCCTGATCTGTACAATTGAGTTGGGTGACTGGGTGGGGGCATTTTATCATACACCAAGTCTTTCCATTCTCAGCACTCTATTCTCATACAGGGTCGGTCATGCTGTATTTCTAAACTGAAAGATTCTTCTGCCTGAAAGTATAATGCCACTTGACATTTCAGCAAGCCATAATTCAAGGAAATGGAAGAACAAATACCAAAAGGTAATTTAGTGTAACAGGATGTTTAAAGGGGAATTTTTTTTTTCTCTCCTACCTCATCATCAGAGGTCCAAAAAGTCTGAAAGCAAAATAATTAATTAATTAAGAGGTAAAAAAGTATTCCCACATTCCAAAGTGAGGTGCTAGATCGATTCCTTGCTCAGGCCCACTTTGTCAAGGAGGTAGCATCTTGTGACGCTCACGCCAACCACCACTCTAGGATAGAAACAGACTAAGGATGCAGCAATCCTAAGAGAGGACTGCACTGGAGAGAGTCGTGGGTGTGCACTGAGAACCACTCCCACGGGAGAGGAGGAATGCTTCCCCCTCAGTTCTAGCTCCTGTTCACATAAACCAGGCAAAGAGTTTAACACATGCCGCCTGGGGTAACCATTAGAGGGACACAGTGAACCAGTGACTCATTAATATCTGAAAAAGTCTACTGTGGTTGAAAGTACCCCACTGAGAGGAGGAGGGGGGGTAGCTGTGGAGCAGCTGGTGTGGCAAGGACGTGTGAGCTTCCTATTGGTCAAGCAGAAGTTAACCCAAGAGAAGCTGTGCAAGAGGCGAGGCTGCCAGCGTGAGGGGACTGGAACAGAAAAACCCCAACTGGTGGGTTTGAGCCCCAAGAGTTTAGCCAAAGAGTGCATTAATTTAGAAAGGTGCAATGCAGAGGTCTCTGCGTGGTGTCATCAGAGAACCCTCAACTGTACTCCCTTAATGTAAACTATGGACTTTAGTTCACAATAAAGTATCAATATTGGTTCATCAATCGTAACAAAGGTACCACACTAATGTTTGACACTGTGTGGGATGGGCGTGGGGTGTGTAGGAATTCTCTGTGCTTTCTATGCAATTTTTCTGTAGACCTTAAGAAAAGTAATATAGGCACATGGTAATAAAAATGCCAATTGTATCAAAGAAAATACAATGAACAAAATCGTTTTCTCAAAAGATTGCTTAATATGAAAGGTGAAATTATGAGAGCATGAGTTAGCAAGAATATAGGAAACAAAAGAAACAATTAAAACTGCCTGGCATTAGAGTTACAGGAACGTAAGAATGGGATCTATCAGAGTGGCATGAAAAGAAGAAATGGCTGAACAACAGGAAGGAAAGGCTAGAAGTCATAAAAGGAGAGTGATATCCAATATTCAAAGTCAAGCTCTTTGAAATTCTGACATATATACCTCTGTGTGCCTTACCAAAACCAGGAGTAAAATCTGACATACATTCTAAGATGGACAGGTAACTAGCTAGGTAGATACATACATACACATATACACACATATATTGCTTTTGAAGAAAGGGGTTAATTTCCAAAATTAGGTTGATAATGGAGTAGAAACAAAAGACTGGAAGACACAGAACAGAAGTCAAGCATTCAACAGAGACAAGAAGTAAGAATCAGATATCACCCTGAGAACATACGTTCTCCCCGTGCTACACACACATACCTACCAATAACCTAAATGTTAGCAAAATCTTGAAGTAGTCATTGAACATTCCACAAAGCACAGAAGGAATTTGGGGCCAATTTTACTCTTTACAGGTAAGATGTACTTGCTTGTATGTTGACTCTTTGTTTTTCTTATCAAGTAGAGAATGTTTTGATGGGTCTAACCATGATTCCTCCCTAGAAAGCAAAGGAATTTCCTTTATGCTTTTCTCTTGAATCTTATCTTCCATTAAATTAGTATTTCTTTTAGGAAGGGAAAAACAGTTCTCAAGGCGCCAATGCTTTGCCTGAAAAAACAGAGATTTACTTTTATAAAATGTATTTTCCTTGAACATTTATATGTGTCTAACATGTGCTAGATTATTAATTGAAGTCCTGGGGACACCAGAAATGAAGATGATATGGTTCCTGAACTCAAGGAGCTTACAGTCTTCTAAGGGAGATGCGACATATACATGTAACTTTAATAAAGTTAGAAAGTGATGTATCATGAGAAACAAACAGATATTTTCTGAAGAGATAATAATGAGTTGCAAAAAAGAAATTAACATTCCCACTTTAAAATCCTGTATAGCAAGATGTATATTAACTAAAAAGAAAAACAAAGCTTTGGTTGAAGAACTGTCCGCATTTTTCATACTACTACTTTCTTTGCATCTTGCCCTCCCCAAATCGCAAAAGCCAGTCCAATTACTGAGTACTTTTTCCTAGAAAAATATATGTGTTACATGATAGTTTTCACAGATCTTGGCTACCGCTCTTAATGTGTATCCATCTAGCGAGAGCTCCCCATTGACAATTTATGTTTTAAATACAGAAGCAATTTCCTTGTCTTCTATTTGTTCACACTGTATCCACAGGAATGCAGCAGGGAACACAGCCTGTGTGATATGAGGGAACATTAGGGATCCCCAGCGTATCTGACCGGCCTATGAATGATCAACCTCTGTCAGAGGATTTACAAAGTACAATGCCTACAGGGGCCAGGAAGGCAGTGTCAATGAATAAATCAAGTCTTGTATAAGATGATGAATAGCAAATGAAAGTCAGCCTCAGTGTTCACAGGCAAAAGGGAAAGAAAGGTGGCATTACACTGACTTAGAGGGAACCCATTTTCCATAAAGGGGGCCATAGCTACTCTCAGGGAATGACACGTTCTTTTCCAAGAGAAGCAAGAAATTTGGATATTATATGAAACCTCTTAATGTTTAAACGTGGGCAACTAAATCAAGTTTTAAACACTGAGTGAATGGGCTCAATCAAAGTTACTGGCCATCAGAGCAATCAGCTGAGGAGGGGTGCCAGTACGCACTCTGCCGAACACAACAGTGGTCAGTGCTGAGATGGACACTGAAGAAGCACAAGCATCATCTAATTTCTTTTTATACCACAATCATCTGACAGTTTCTTGGGATAAATGTATCTCCACGGATAAACCATCCCTACCCTTCTCTCTCCAACTCTAGAAATAGACATAGCACACCACACACTTCTAAAAATCTAACTTGAAAACCAACCTCAGATCAATAGCTATGTTATAAAACTGATTCACAGTTATTAAAAAAAAAAAAAAACTTCTTTTTTGAAATATACTGAATCACACTGCATTAAATTTTGAATACTTTAATCAGACTGAATGTGATTGGAAAATGAAGCCTCAGTGTACAAAATTAAAATACACGATTGCTTTCCCCTTTGTTTTTATAACTGCTAGAACAGAATTAATTCCACGAAAAGACAAATGCAACATTCAAATGTAGGTCAAAAGTCACTACACTGTACAAATCAAGCTGGTTCAGGAAAAATTGCTCTGATCCGAGCTATATTTAAGAATTGAGTCTCTTCTTATCTCTGTATTTCCGTCTGCCTCCCATATCTTTCTGTTCTTTCTGTGAAAGGGTGTCTCTTCTCACACTATGAGAAGGACATTCACTGTTGCTTTTTTCCAGTATCTGCTCATTTTCTCTCTTTCTTCCTCCCCTCCTCTCCATTGCCCTCCCCTCCCACTGCCTCCTGTGGCCCTTGGAACTAGCGGCACCCATATCCAAGACAGCTTGACAAAAGTGAGTCCTTAAAAAAGATTTAAAGCTCAAGCAGAAGGGACTAGAAAACCCAGCTGTCCCCCGCTTTGCCCGCCTGTACTTTCTAAAACTACCCAGCTCTGGTGGCTCTTTTCCTATCTCGCACAGAAGGAAAAAAACCAAACTATTTTCACGCAGGCTTTCTGAGGCTGAGTCCTTTGAAATACAAAAGCAGAGATGTGGATGGACCTAGAGACTGTCATACAGAGTGAAGTAAGTCAGAAAGAGAAAAACAAATATCGTATATTAACGCATATATGTGGAACCTAGAAAAATGGTTCAGAAGAACCAGTATGCAGGGCAGAAATAGAGACACAGATGTAGAGAACAAACGTATGGACACCAAGGGGGGAAAGTGGCAGGGGCGGGGGGCAGTGGTGGGATGAATTGGGAGATTTTGATTGATATATATACACTAATATATATAAAATGGATAACGAATATGTGACGACCTATATACATGATGTTCATCAATTTCATCAAATAGCTGATTTTACTGATTTTTTTTCTTTCCATCCTCCCCCTTCCCCTCCTTCCTTTCTTTCTACTTCTCAAGTTAGTTAAATCAGTTAGAAACCTTTTTTTGAATGTTAATACCATTTTCCTAACCTCTGTTATCATGAGCTGTTCTTTTGCATTTGTATCACAGATTGCTGTTCCCAAATGTACCTTTTTCAATTTCCGTACAGACTTTTAAAACAAAATGTCACATCACTGCAATCATTTAATATTTGCACATTTTAGAATTCTGGCATTTCTGTTCATTCAGGAGTACTGTCTTAATTCCAGTAAGAACAAACACACAGAAGCCCCAACTCTGATAAGATCGTTCCGACCTCATGAAGACTGGATAAGCTCCGTAGAGATGTGTGAGCCGGGCGGCCGCTTACTGGTTCTCTCCGCCTCTGCAGACTGCAACATTTGTGTGACTAATGTCTGTGCTGCTCCTGTCCAGATCTTTGGTCAGGTAGAAATATCGTTTTTTTATTATTCTAATATTTACTTGACATTTATTATGAGCTAGGCCTGATTTCCATTTGAATCTCATCGTCCATTAAAGTTCATTAGTCATGAAAGAACTGACTTACATTTCTGGAACTGTAGCTCCAGGCCTCCCTTATTAACCAAGGCAGTTCCATCAAATGGAGGACACTGGAGACATGAGAAGTTTGGGGCCTCTACGCAGCTCAAAATGTACCAGGATTTCTGAGAAAAATTTCTCCTCCAAAATAAGTGGATCCCTTCAATTTCAAAATTTAGTAGAAACGTACTACAATGTGGATAAATTTACTGCATTACTATCAAACAGATAGATGACTATGACAGCCAAGTAATAATCAGGTAATAATCAAATATAGAAAATTTTAGAGAAAAACCAAATTCTTCTGTTCATTGTCTGATTTATTCCTGCCTAAATAACAGTTGCTAATGTTTGCTGAGTTTCTCCTGTTCTAAGGTCTCTACATGAATAATTTCATGTAATCTTCACAATTGCCCATCCCATGAGGGATGAATGCTCATTATTCCTATTTTATAGATGAGGAAACAGAGGCACAGAGAGTTTGAATAAATTGCCTGAGCTCACAGAAGCTAATAAGTGGTAGAGTTTGGCGTTTGACTCAAGCTGGCTCATTTCAGAGCTCATGCTTTTAACCCCTTCTTCCCATGAAACTAAGCTCTGATTTATACCTGCTTATAAAAAAATAGAAGAAAGAAAATATTTATTGTCTCACATTTCTTTTCTTTTTTCCATTTATTTTCATGGGAACTCAGCTCCTGTTCCCTTTGTACTATGAGGGACAAAATATCAGCCCGACCTGTTTCAACCAGCACTGTTCAGACATGGTGGTGTGAGCATACCCTGGAACCTCAGTTTCTATCTGGCCAGTTAACATGGTCCTATTCAGCAGCCTCAGGTGCCACCCTCATGCCCTGAGTATGGCGATTCTCTTCATGCTGGAAGACAAAGTCTGTTGTTGCTCCCTTTGTGAAGTCGGCTTGAGGATATCAACCTGTGCTGACAGAATTCCGTACAGCCCTTTAGGACACGGAGGGTGATGGTAAACCAGAAAATGATGGTAAATTGTGCAGGTAGACCGTTTGGGGCCGGGTAATGCGGAAGTCTCCAAGAGCTGTACAGCCTCTTCTGCTCTGTAAATAAGGCAAGTGCTAGACTCTTCTCAGGAAAAAGAGTGTCTGGGTGGGAACTCAAATCGGTGTGTGGGCAGGTGTGATGAGACAGCGTGGGGCAAAGCTGGCATTCTGAACATGAAAGGAGTTGAAAAGCTGCTTCTGGCAGTTGGAGAAGTTAATGCAATGCTGACATTGTTATATGGCCATGCCACATGGGCTCTGGTGAGATGAGGTGCAAAAAAAAAAGAGTGTCTTCAAGTGGGTGTTGTCTGGAGTATAAGTCCTTTAGATGGTGCTGAAGCAAGAAATAGGGCTGTTCTAGGTATGGGTGCCATATAAACTGTGTCCACCAAACACAATCTGTACTGCAATTTTATTTTAATTAAGAAATATGTGCTAGCTAGTAAAACTGTTCATTTTATACCTTTGAGAGTTTTCCTTAGTTATTTTGTAAAGTCTTTTTTTTTTGTATAAAATACAAAAAATACTACTATTTTATAGTATTATTAGAAAATTGAGCAGGTAATCAGTGACACAAAAATCCCAAACTAACTCAGGATGACAATAATGTTAGATGAAAGGCCAGGACTCTATTTAAATTATGTTTACGGTCTCATTTCAAATAAAGCATATCTTAACTGTTTATTCTCAAACAATGCATGGTATATTACTGACAATACTGCATTCCTAAATTGAGGGATTGACTTGACGATATATTAACAGAGGATTTTCAATATTGAGAAAAATCTGTTTTTCCCCATGAATTATTTAAAAGAAGTCTGATCAATACATATGTTTTCTTTAAAATACTCGGATTGATCGTGTCTTCCTTTATCTAGAAAACAGACAAGACCTGATTCATAGTTATCTGCAACAAAAGGCAATCAAAAATTATAAAGATAATGTTAGAATTTTTTCAATGTACCTCTGTATTCCAGATTTTCAACCACCCCTCAAGATCTCCTGCAGCGAGGTATCAATTTGACTTATCAGTAGACACAATAATGGAACCAACAACGTTATGAGCCAAAAATTCAGCCAGAAGGTGCTTCTTAAATGTATCCCAGAATCTGACATACCCAGATCCTCCACATGACACTAGGTTGGCTCCCCCTAATATGTAAGAGAACCCCTAATTAGGAAACTACAAACACAAGAAACAACGTCCTCACTGGTTTGCCCTGTAGAAAGCATATGGATGTTGAAGAGGTGAGTAGCCCCAAAATCAACTTCCAGCACTCTGATTCTGTCAAATATAAACTGGAAAAAACCCTACGATACATTCACTGGTTTTTGTTGACTGTTAAATGAGATAGGATGTGTAAGATGTTCCATTAAATCTAGTTACCACTCCTTCGTTCATTGTTTTGATATTATTTGGGTTTTTAAATTTTGATAGAAGTAACCTGTTACTTCAAATAAACTTACAAAATACTAATTTCAACATTATAATAATATTTCAATTACGTAAAACACATCTTTCTTAATTACCCGTTGGACACATATACCAAAGAAGTAAAATTCCTCTTGCACAGAGCTGGAGGCGTATATGTAGTTATAGCAGCATAGCTATTGATTCCTCTATGTAGCTGTATGCTTTGAATTCTACTTATGAGCTTGTTTTTTAATCTTTCATCAAGAATTCATTTTAAGTCCTTATGGAACACTTTCTTGGTTCATAGGCCTAGAACTAACCTTTTCATTTTCCATTTTTATATGCTTGTAGAAGCACTTTACCTAAATTATTCTTCTGTGGCAAAGTTCCTATTACTATTTGATAAATCTGTAGACTTCCAATTTGCTTCACAAATGTGCTGCCTATTAACAATCATATCTGTTTAAGGTAGAAATAATGGTATGTAGCCGCTTCAGTGGAAACAATTTGGGAATACTGATAACAGTAAGAAGAATTAGCGTTGAGAGCAATTTCAGGTTAATAGTTCATTTTGTAAGTATAAGTGCATCCTGGAAAATAGAGTTTTAGAATCTGTTTCAAGGTATTCTAAATATTTCGCAATGGTTCCAAATCTCTATAGGGGTATACCTTTATTGACTTTTAATGCAGAAAAATTATATAAGAAAATCATGCAGATTTTCCATCTGCAAATTGAATATGAGAGAGTTAATGTGGAAAACAGGGTTCAGATTTCTTTTTTCAATCATATAACATATATATGTCTAGATTCCTAATGTTGAGGGAAAATATTTCTAAAATTAAAAAATTACCTTTTTAGGTGAAAGGTCAAAACTACGCATTGTTCTCCGGAGCAGATTTTTACTCTGGGAGCATGTAGGCTGCATCAACACCACACTAACACAGCCATTGAAGACAAAGGGGAAATTAAGCAAATAGTTATTCAATCTATTATAATATCAAATAACTATGGTAAATCATACATAGCAGACATCTTAGAAGAAGCTCTAACCAGAACTCTGACTTATTCTGGAAAGGATTCGTAGTTGGTAAAGACACCCAAAGCATTACCCATAGCCCCACACCAAAACTATTAAGACAAAGAGCAGGCAGCTCTCTTGACCTGGGATCAGCAGTTAGCAGCAGCTATTTCAAATTTTGCTATTGCCCCCAATCTCCAAGTTTCTCACTATTTTCTCATAGCCCACTTTGATAATAAGTGCCAGTGTGGTCATCTCAAGACTCAACCCTTCTACCCCATGCAGACCTAAGCTTTGGCTCATATATTTGGAGCATATTTCTTGCTGTGCCCTCTACCCTACCAAATCTCTACGCCATGGCTACAACACCAATTCTGATTGTTGCCCAGAGTTTTTCTCACTCTGATCCTGACATACGCAGCACTGTATAAGTTGCTTGTGGGGTCTGGTCTAGCTCCTGTTCCTGGACCCATCCTCCTGAATCCTAACCTCGTTTGCCATGGCCTGTGGCTTCCTGTGACCTGGTGCTGACTGTTCGCTAGACGCAGTCAAACTCTACAAGACCTAGATCGGATTAGATTGAACTTTCTTTATTGTTCCCTGCTCCAGTACTTTACATTATGTCAAAGCAGTCTACAGTCAAAATATAAATATATATTTTACCTGTGACTGCAATGTTTTTTCTTGCTTCAAGGAAGCAAAGCCTCATAACAGCTTTATTGCCCTCCTTGTCTTTCTCAAAGGAACAGGCTCCCAAAGTAGCCTGGTCAGCCGTGGGGTGGGTGAAGCAGCTCCTCCCAGCACCAGGAAGCTTTTGAGGCTCTCTATCTGAGATGGAGAGAAGCCCAGTGTCTTAATGAAGAGACATATGCTTTTCAAACAAAACACTTATGAGAAACAATAGGCTCACCCCCATCACAGCGTCCAAAGACTCCAGCAAATCTCACAATATGTTTCCAGTCAACATCTACGGAGCCTTGTGCTGTTCACTTCCTTAACCCCAACTTCAAGGATTGCTTGATTCCATTTTTATTTCTCATACTCCATACAAGCTTACTGTGTTTTCCCTTGATGTGAATTAATAGGGACTTCATTTTATAGTCCCTGCTAACACCTTAGAGATCCTGATATGTTCAAGACAAATGTGATTTTAATATCATGGCATTTTCAACTTATTAATCATTAATATTAAGCTTGCAAATAATTTAATGAACATGAGATACAACTATGTAATGTATTTCAATGATCATTCTTAAGCAATATTATTTTAGTGAGTTACCCTGGAAAGGATATTCCTAATGGTGCTTCAATTATCTAATGATATCATCTCCAAGCCACACTAATAAAAACTGGGGATATTCATCTCAGAATCTATAAATAGTCTGCACACAGCTATGAAAAACCTATACAGAGGTGTCTTCAAAATTTCAAAGCAAGAAATCTATAGCCTCTTGTGTCTTTTATAAATTTGACATTATCTGCTTTTCTTTCTTATCTGTCTGTCTGTTTTTAATCATAGCCACAATTAGGTTCACTATCAGAACAAGACTGTTCTCTTCTGAGGACTAATGCAGACAAAGATGTAGAATTCCACCCTCTCCGTGGAGGGTTCAGATGAACCCTCATGATTAGCTCTTTGGACATAAAGCAGGTCAGAGTTTTGTGCCTGCAGCCAAGTAAACTCTAAATCTCTTAAGTTAGTCATCTTCCTCCTAAAAAATTACTCCCTTAGCTTTTCACACACACACACAAAAGCTGTATCTGATGACCAGTCCTTTCATAAGGTCTAACTCAGCTTCTGTGAGTTTATCCGGTTGAGACAACAGAACCTCACTGGGCCATGAGGAATGACATATTCATTACCCAAATAAACTAGTCTAAGGAAAAACCTCTAGTATCTAAAGAAACTAAAATAAAATGTGAAAGGCAATTGTCAAGACATTTTGCTTAAGTATAAAATATTCATCTGCTATGCTAAACTCCCATCAAATACAAGTTACTCCCATCTCATGCTTCTCACAGGTTTCTAAAGCAAGAAATAATTTAAGATTTCCAGGTGGTATAATATTTAATACAAACTCTAGATTGAGCCTGAGCAGCCTATCAAGTGAACACGAGTTCCCATTTTCCTACCAAGGAGCGCCCAAGGTTCAGCCAAAGGCAATTTGGCTAGGTTTATTGGCAAAAAATAAACTAGATAAAAATGAGAGGCCTTCTCCTTGCTGTCAGTAATTCAGAAATGCTGATGTAGCATAAAGAGAAGGAATGGCAGTCATGGAGAATTTGCTAAGTCAAGTAAATCTCAAGGTTCTTTTTAGTCACTTTGACGAGACGACATCACTAATCCCTTGTGCTTATAGCCAATCATCTATAATTTAGGAGCAAGCTGCAGCAGGTCCATGAACAAACAACCAGGCTTACTGTGGCTGAACTCAGCCACATTATTTTAGTTGCAAACTTAGGCTCACCCGATTTTGATTTTAGCAGCCGCTGATAATCAGGGTGAAGGATATAGTGAGCATTTTCTGTGCTATTGTTCCACAGAACAGTTTCTCCATCATAACTCCCTATATGAGCCAAGACAGAGAAGAGAAATTGCCTGAAAGTTAGATAGAAAATATGAACAACAGCAATTAGAAGAAATCATTATCAAAATAACTTACACAGAATCTGGCATTTCGTAAGTTCTCACTATGTATTTGGAGACATGAATGAACAGTAATTACTAGTGTTTTTATTAAACTTTAGAACTTAGAAACTTCATGAAATATCTGTTCAGTAAGTGTGATAGAAATTATTGTTATATTTTTTTCATTTTATAGTAATAAAGCATTCAGAATAAAAGCTTTGTAATTAAACAGCTTGAGTCTGAGTCCTGGTTCTACCACCTACTAGCTGTGTAACCTTGGGCAAGTTATTTAACTTTACTTGATGCCACAAGTTCCTCACCTATAAACCTTGGTCAATAATTTTATTTTTTTCATAGGGCTGCTGTGAAGAATGAAAAGCACTTAGTGCCTAGCAAATTACAAATACTGAAAAAGTGTTAATAATTTTTATCATATTTGTTTATTATTGAGTGAGGGCAAACAAATTAAGTCCTTCTTGGTTTCTGTTTCCTACAGTCTTCGTGTGTGTATGTGTGTGTGCGTGTTTTTTTTTTTAATCGAAGTATAGTTGATGTGTGTGTGTTCTTTCAATTCCTTCTCTTTTATGTCCTTTATTGAATGCTGCTTTCTCCAACATTAAAAGTTTCCCT
>NW_006770909.1:3289562-3347524 GCF_000442215.2 Lipotes vexillifer
TCCCTACACAAAGTCCTTCCCTACTGCTCATTACAGAAAACATAGAAAAGCCCAAATAGCGAGGCTAAGTCTGACCAAGCCTGTCTCGGGAGGAGCAGTGCATGCCCAGACCACTGCTCTCAGCAGCCCAGTGAGGAAAGCTCCCTAGTGAGCAGAGTGCCAACATCAAGTGGAGAGCAGAAGACAAGAGCTGAGTGGGCTGTACTGATGGTGTCTTTCTTGGGATTTGGAGAGAGAAGAGAGTAATACATGCTGAACTCTGTAAACTGCCCGAGGATGATGGGTTTCCATGGATTAGCTGTCCATGGGAGTAGACTTCCAGCAGCTACATAGCAAATTCAACTGCAGAGTTGGCCCCCCAGAAGATAATCAGGCAAGTTCTGAAAACAATGAAACGTTAAATGTAGATAGAGCAGGAAACCTTGTATTGTAACACTTCATAGATATCCAAGCTCTTCTGTAATTTTTCATTCCTCTTAATTGATGACATTTTTGGTTCTATAAAAAAAAATTAGTCTGTCAAAATACAGACTTGATAATTTCATGGTGCAATCTGTGTCTATAAATTGATTTCTTTGGCTGGAAATGATTCAGCAATTTCTGATCCTCTTTAATATATCATGTCAAAGTATGCCTGTAGATCCTTTCAAGAGCTTGGATTTAGAGACGTTTCATGAGACCAGTCTTTAACAAATGTTATTTAGACTAAACTGTGCCACAGGGTTAATATGTTCCCATTATAAAATATCTGAGTACCACGGAAGTGTGATTTGTACCCAACAGCCCTAATGCTGCTCCCCAAAAAAGGACAATGAAAATAAAAGCTTGTACTTACTGATGAGCTTATTGTGAGCACTGGGTTAAACGCTTACACAGATTATCTTGTTCAATCTTCACTATAAACCAAGATACTGATATATTATTATTAATCAGAAAAAAATTTAGAGTTTAAATAACTTTCTCCATATGAGGTAGTGGCAAGTGGTGGAACCAGGATCTGAAGCCAGGTAGCCAAGCTCAGGAGCTGACGGTAATAACCATTATCACCCAGCCCTAGAAATAAGGACCAAGAGTATCTCTAAGGGCAAGGACTGCTTCTTTAAGAAATCTTTTCATTTTTCAGTTGAGAAAAGGCTTTTTCAAAGTGATTGAGGCAAAAAAAAATACAATTTTCACAACTATGGTCAAGTGAAGGTTCAAGTAACCTGTAACAAGAATTTGTGGAGGTAAAAATGCAGTGCGTACGATATCATTACGGTGTTGTACTCCTCCCTTCCATTCTTCAGGCTGGATGAAAAACTGATTGAAGTTTTTACTTAGAGTAAAACAGAATAATAGCCCTAGTAAAAAAGGATATAGCACTTAGCTGTGGATATAAAAGTGATATAGATATTGAGTAGCCATCATGCACTTGGATGGTGTGATTTGAGAGGTCTAAAAGATGCTGCTGCCCAAAATTTTATCCCTACTTGTCATCCATAAGGCTGAATCCCCACACTGAACTTGCTTTTGGATTCTCTCCTGAATTCTCTGGTAAATTATAAATATTTAATATCAGAAGGTTAATCTTCCTTTCATAATCATTAAACCAACCATGCATGCATCTATCAGATTAATTATCCACAACCAAGACCCTAAACCAAAATTTCTCCAACATGGAACCACCAAAAGGTTTCTGACAGTAACAATAAAAAAGGGTAGAGTCTGTGGGTCCTTTTTCATACAGCATCTTGAGGAACTATATTTGTGGAACACTTGAAAATGCCACTTCAAAGAAATGGGATGGAGGACAGATATGTTTTCAACAGAAACAGTAGTTTTGAGGCACTTCTGGTGAATTTGAGGACAGACCAGAAAAGACAGAGAATGAAATGTCTTGTGCCTGGTAGGGAAGGGAGGAGCCTAAAGTTAAATTTGGGGGGCATCAAAATATGGGGCCACCCTGTTTCCTCTTGATTGCAACTCTGGCTCCTAGCCTCTGGTAAGCCTCTCCCTCCTTCTAGAGCCACACACATTTCAAAGGAGCATTTGTAACCCCAGGCTTGGAGTCTCCACCCACGTTCTCTCTTAACCTTTCTGAAATCTCGCTTTCTATTCCGCCCATGCTAAAGGTCTCCCAACTGCCCTGCCAGTGTAACTAACTCCTCACCCTCTGATGGATGTGAGTTTGTTCCTGGAAACTTCTGTTTCCAAACGCCCTGCTTCTCTTCCTGCCTCCCCAACCTTTCATTCCTTGTACTCTGCTTCACCTCCCTTTTCTCTATTTCTGTTGTTAATACGGACATTACTCACTGTCATTCCTCCACTCCCCTCTCACTGCTCAAAAGGGCTTGTTCACAGATTTTGTATACCACCGTAATTTCCAATCTCACTTCTGTACAAGTGGCTCTTAAATTTATCTACATTTAGAACTTTTTCCAGTGTTGAGTTGCTCCCACTTGACAGCTCACAGTTCCATTATAATTTCCATCATCAACACATCAAAAATCCAAATGTTTCATCTTCACTCCACAGGAGGACTCCCTAAATTCCCAAAATCGGTTAATAGACCAGAATTCCACCTTCCTGCACGCCTTTCTCTTCTCTAGTCAAATAAAATACTCAGATTCTTCCTCTGTGATATGTTACATATTCATTTCTTCCTTTTTATTTTAAATAACCCATAACAGCTTCCTAGCTCAGCACTCACTAGCTCATGGTAGAAAAATTTTAATAGCCTCTTAACCCATTTCACTGTTTCTAGGCTACCCACCTCTGGTACATTCTTCATCCTGCAACCAGATTAATCATTCCATTCAGGAGCTCTTAATATACATTCATTCTACAAGCATTTCTTTTCTCCTTGGAAGTGCCTGTTCATGGTGCTGCAGGGGACAGAGCCATGAACATAAAGTGACTAAAATGCAAAGTGAAATGTGCTAAGTGCCAAGGAAGTACTGACCAACTGCCATGGAAATCCAGGTGTAGAAATCACAGAAGGCTGAGTGAAGGGGTTATTTTTGAGCTGGACCATAACAGATGGGCAAGATTTGGAAGAGGAAGTCACTCTAGGCAGAGTGGGGAAACAGCATGATCAAAAGGTAAGGCTAAGGCCCTGTTAAAAACCATTTCTTAGTTTTCTCTGTTTCCTACATGACAAAATTCAAATGTCTGGGGGCATTCAAGATCTAATAATATTTGGATCCAATCAACTTTTTTAGAGTTTTTCCCTCTATCCTTCTATCCTTGGTTTTCAAAGTAAAATGTGAATGTCCAGCTATTTGAGAGGGCTACTAGAAGCCACAGGGTAAACATGGCATGCCTTCCTAAGTGTTCATTTTACTCAAAGGGTTTTAGGGAAAATATTTTTATATTAAAAATAAGGATACATGAATTCATGAAACAGAATGTAAAATTCACCTGGATTTTATAGATAGAATGCAAGTTTTCAAATAACTTTCTTGCTTGTAGGAGCTGTTTTGAGCTGTTAGGAATATTCAGAGGCTGTTTCTGAAGCACATCTCAGGTTCAAGTCAAGCAATACTCTTACTGCTCTCTAAGTAGGCTGTGCATTTCTAGCTGCCTTTTTAAAAATTTATTTATTTATTTATTTATGTTTGGCTGTGTCAGGTCTTAGTTGCGGCACGCAGGATCTTCGTTGAGGCACGGGGATCTTTCGTTGTGGTGCGCCGGCTCTTCGCTGTGGTGCGCGGACTTCTCTCTAGCTGTGGTGTGTGGGTTTTCTCTAGTTGTGGCACACAGGTTCCAGGGCGCATGGGCTCTGTAGTTGTGGCATGTGGGTTCCAGAGCTTGTGGGCTCTGTAGTTTGTGGCACAGCGGGCTCTCTAGTTGAGGTGCATGAGCTCAGTATTTGTGGCGTGTAGGCTTAGTTGCCCCGCAGCATGTGGGATCTTAGTTCCCTGATCAGGGATAACCCGCGTCCCCTGCATTGTAAGACGGATGCTTTACCACTGGACCACCAGGGAAGTCCCCTAGCTGCTTTGTTTTTATTCATGATGGGTTCTTCCATTCCTCTATGGAGTTCCTTTCACACACAGACCCACATCTACCTGTCTACACACCCATTTGTTAAGTCTATCTTGTTCTGTAGTCTTCCTTAATAACTAGTGCTGAAAGAAATATTTCCCTCTTCTGAACTCTTACATCATTTGCAGTTTACTTACAACATTTAATTAATATTATATAGTCTCTGCTCCTCTGCTAGATTGTAAGCTCTCAGAAACCAGGGATTGTGTCTTATTCTACAACCCTCAGTGGCAATCATAGTGACCTACACATATTAAGTATTCAATAAATATTTGTCAAATGAATGAAGGAAAAATTCTCTGCTCAGATGTTACCTCCTTGGGTAAGCCTTCCCTGACCACCCAAGCTAAAGACTCTTCCTTGAGTTTCTCATTCTTCATCTACATCATTTTTCTTTATTACATTATCATTATGTGATATTGGGGTCTTTACCTATTTGTCTGTTTCTTTTCTGTCTCTCCTACCATAAATAGGCTCTAGGAGAGCAAAGACTTTGTTTCTTCCCCTCAGCATCAGTAGTGCCTAGAATAGTACCTAGAAAATAATAGGCATTTCATAAAAACTTGCTGAATCAATATATGAATTATTTTATTTTTAAATCAATAATGTAATGTTACCTTAGTATTAATATAAGGCTTAGCAAGAAAAGATAATATAAATAAGGTAATTTGCAGTTCTGAAATTGTCATTAATCTCATAATAGCTTTATATGCACATATTTTTAATTTTCTCTCTGCCTATTGGTAAGTTTGGTTGAAGAGGTTACCTTTTGGGAATGGAGAATGTGAGGGTGGGAGTGAGAGAGAAGCGATCAGTCCATATCTCTTCTATTATCTCTCAGCCAAAATACAATGTCAGATGTCTTCTTTGCCCAGCTCTCCATATTAACTAGGTATATTTAGGGAGTACCACCCAAAGGCACAAAATCCCTTTCGCAAGATGGTATAAAAAGCCCTTCTGATACTTGACCTTGTGTGTCAAAATGGTGAGAAACTAATTAGCTGCCACCTTTCCCTTGAAACCTAACCTGAAACTTTCATTTGAAATGACAGTTATCCTTAAAATATCTTCAGAATCCACACTGTATTTCTTACTTGGTACATTTCCAAGATAATTATTTTTTTTTAAGTTTGTACTTTTGCCAAAAGTAAAATTGAAGTGCAGAATGAGCCCATTTTTAGGCCATTTTAGGAGTCTGAGAGATTTGTTCTTTCTGACATTGAAGGAGTTTAGTAGTTCCATCCCACATCTCACATTTGAAATCCTGGGAGTACTGCTACCGAGTCATTGTATCTTCTTGTGATGCCAACCTTATCTCTAATTCAGAATTTAGATATGATGACCAACTCTGTGAAAGCAAAATTAGTTTACCTGTCCGGGGCAAAATTTTTTTTAATGTTTTAAAAAACAATCTCTTTTAGGATGGAGGAGATAAGAAAATAACTTTTACCAAAACTTACCATGTAGAAATTGTCATGGTGAGAACAAAAGAACACAGTCAACTATTTGTTCCCTCGGAGATTAATTGTTCATGTTTTGTTAGTCCAGTTATAAGAACGTATCCGTGTTCAATCCATTGCTTTTTAGGCCAAAAGGATTATCTCAAAGATAGAGAATGAGGTCAAAATAAATCAGTTCATTTTTATTTTTTCCTAAAATTTGCGGAGTCCAATTTTGGACACTGAAACTGTCACAAAATTACTTTTGAGGGTTATTTGTGAATTTCAAACATACTCGCCCCCTCCTAGCCTCCAATAATATTATTCAGAATAAGTCACAACTTTGGAAGTTTTCATTCTGATTCTTATCCTAATAATAGAAACTGACTGAGTCATATATAAGATTATGTATAGTTCCTTAGCAAGGCAATTATTAAGAATTTAATATCTTGTGATAGATAAGTTTTATTGTTGAGGAACTTCAAATCCCTAATCTCATTTCCCTTAAAGATACTTTTAGAAATAAAATTATATCAACAGCTATTTACTGACCATTTACTTTTTAAAGGACACTACTATCAATCATATTTTCAGAATTATTTGAAATTATATGAAAGATTCTCTTTTTATTTGTATAAGTCTATATATTTTACAGAGATAAAACCTTCATAAAGAGAGGTTTCTCCTTTAACTAAAAGAAGAGAAATAAAGTGGGGAAAACAAAGAGCTTGAGTTTATTTCTACAGAGAGTTGCCAATACAGAATCATGGAATTTTAGTGCATAAAATTAAGATAAAAATAAGATCAAATCTTAAACTATTATGATTATTTATTTGATTTCACCAAAACTATACATATTAGATGACTACTTTTAACAAATGCAAAGGTAATTGATCATCTATTCACTTAGTTTTACCAACATAAATACGGCTAGGTATTTAACCAGGTATTTTTTAACTGACCCTATGTCAATTCACAACTTTGTCTCTAAGCATATTTTGCTTAAGGTGATAAGAAACATATTTCTAGAAGTTCTGAATTTGGGGCTTCTTTTTTCTGATGGAAATATTCTCTAGATATGAAAGATCATATTTCTAAATAACCAGCATGGGCTCTCTGATTCAGGCTTTGCTTAGGCCCATTTCACAGTGACATTTTCCATATCTTGCCTTGTATGCGTCAACTCCCCAACTAGAATGTGATGCCCTTGAAGGAAGGAATCCTGCTTCTTCAGTTTCAGTCCATCATTGTTCCTAACTCCATGTTTTCCATCTAGGTGCAGTTTAAAGATATTTGTGGAAAGGAAAGGGGAAAAATCATGGTAAGCTAAAATTCTAAGGTATTGTTAAGTTGATAAATGTGTGGGGTTTTATGTGTTCTTCAAGTGCACAAAACTGATTCATTAGCTTTGACATGACCAACCTACTCATTCATATTATGTATTTAAAAGAATATAATTGATCTCCCAAGATTTAATGACTCCGTCTGTAACTCGGGAATGGTGGAAAGAGCATAGACCTTGGCATAGAATTCTAATTCGGCTGCCTGCTAGCCTTGGCCAGGCTACCCAACCTCTTCAAGCCTTGCCTCCCTCTTTGTGAAAGAGAATTGGTAATACTTAGCTTTCTGGCTTACTGTAATGAGAGAATAGATTTGAATAGCTACTCTGATTTCCTCTAATTTGGAGTGAAATTACTGGGTAATCAATCTCTCTAATCCTCAGATTCCCTGTCTATTCAATAAACGTTAATTAAGCCATTCAACAAATATCATTGAGCATCTAATGAGCCCCAGAAACTATATATATATAGCATATGTGTATATATATATACGCATATATATATATATATGCTTATTAAATGCTCAGTATATATATTCCTAGGTTAAATAAAGTACAGGAAACTAAATAACACAAAGACAAAAGGGGGCATATTTCCACCCTGGGCGTAAAGAGAAATGTTCTGGTGGAGAAGATATATGAATGAGACTTGAAATAGGAATAAACATTAGCCACGTGAAGACTATTGGAGACAGTTCTAGATAAGGGGAGAGAATAAAGGCATGGGGTTGAGAAACAGTACGGTTCGTATGGAAACAGTCTGACAGCAGGTTGTTACTTGAGTTTGGAATATACACAAGAATGGGTGAGTATGAAGCTCAGAAAAGTCCAGGCCAGAGGGCGTTTCGTGGGTTTTCTCGTAGACACTTTAAAAAGCTTTAAACAGGGAAGTGGCATAGACAGATCACATTGTAGAAAGAAATCACTGTAGAAATCATTAAAATGAGCAAATCTATTTAAGAGGTAAAAGGGAAGCATTACTAGAGGAAAGGACAAATAAGAAGGCTGTGACATTCATGTATGTAGAAAAGATGCTCTGAATTATACAGTTTAGTAGTAATAGGAACAGATTTGAAAAAATATTTAGAATATAAAATAGATAAGGCTTAGAGACTACTTGGTTGTGAAGTTGAGTGAGAAAGGAAAACCAAGGTGGATGAACATGGTGTCTAGCAATTAACTGAAGCTCCGAATCTAAGAGAAGAAGCAGATTTGGGGAAAGGGAAGGAATAATACATTCAGTTTAGAATATGTAGAATTGGGGATTGCAGTCAGACGCGTCCAGGAAGCAAACGGATAAGTGAGCTTAGAGAGAGAAGAGCTGAAGATAGAGACTTGAGATATCTATAAAATATTGCCTACCTTCCGAGAGGAAGCTAAGGATTAAGTTAGATAGTGTATGTAAAGTGGGTAATGCTACAAAGCACTATGAATAAAATAAACTGGATGGCATATTTATGCACCTAACGTACACAACTAAACGTAATTTCTATTCCATCTTGGGCAGAATTATCAGATCAATTTCTTTATTTAAATAGAGCCTAAAGTTAAAGTTACAGTATAACTTAACAGCTTCCTCTGGGTTTTAAAGAAAGCTTAATAAGCTGACGGTCAATCTCCCAGTTATTTCTTCTCAAATCACTAAACTATTATGGAGTTGGCTTAATGGACCATCCTCCCCAAGCCAGAACCAAAACACCGACCTGTTCTCTTGCCTCTTTTGCTAAATGCCTCTTGGTTAAAAAAAGACCCTGCGAAGTTCCTGCAAAATCCATCCTAACGTAAGACCTTCTACTTAGGAAATATAATTTTTAAATTCATCAACATGAAAGTAAAACAATATAATTGAGAATGCATTCATTCAACTTTCAATTCCAACCACAGGGATCCAAGTCCTGACAACCTTGTGGAAGATGAAAAAGATGGAGGGAAATGAGAGGAGTGCTAAGTTTTCCTCCACTCGTTTCAATCCTCCCAAAAATTCCTCCCCAAGATTATAGAAAGTCACCACCCACCATGTTGGGGAAGCTAGTAAAGTAGTCTTGTTCAGGCTTCAGAGGTGGCACTAGGCCTCTCTCTGACCAGACAATGACGCTAAAGCTGGCTGCATGCCAAACTGCTGAGCTACACCCAGGCCAGCAGGGATGGCACCAGCACACATTGTAAACCATTAGATAAAACAGGGAGTAAGTCATGGGACTTCTTGCACCTTGAGGGTCTGGCCAGCCCCCGGGAATCAAGAACATTCTCAGACTTAAGAGTTAAGACCAAGGCATTTATGACAACAACCAGAGCTGCAAACTTGCACGTAGGCTGATCGTTATCAGCCTGTGGCCTGGTGCTAAAAGCTGGGCTCCTTTGAGTGGCAAACTGAAGTCTCAGCAATGGAGTGGACGCACCGCCTGGGACCTTCCCAAATGGGACTCCAGATTGCTGTTCAAGGGACTTCCCAGCGCTGCTTGGATCTGGATGTAGCTGTTTCCCCAATTTGGTGATGTATAAACCTGTCTTTGCCATTCTTTCTTAGTTAGTTATACTATTCTTTTCTTAATTAGTATACTGTAATCTTTGTTAATTCAATAAACTCTCTCTAAATTCTTGTTTGAGTGTAGAGCGGTTATTTTGCCAGCGAATCCTACTAACCTTGAAACCGAAAGTAAGGCTTTCAGCAAAACACACCAATACAGATCAAATCATTGGGTGTTCTCTTAAACCACTTTTGAATGACTCTATATATCTAATCTTTAAAATTTTCCCCCTGTAACCAATTAAAAAAACTCACATTTGATGCTATTTCTAGCCATGGATGTATAAAAAATATAACTAAGAAAACGGTGTGTCTCCATAGTTTTGACTAACGTTGATTAATTTTTAAAGTTCTTTTTTGTTACGTTCAAAATTTAAAGTGGCTCAGCTGTATATTACACATCTACCCTGCCATGATATTAGAGAACTTCACTTATTCATTGCCATAGGCTAATTATAGAGATCATTAGGCCATAGTCTGCTGGAGTGGTTATGAGTCATTGATGGATCATGATTGCTCCCAGGGATGTGAAGAAGCTGTGTCTTTCAAAGGTGGGGATGATTAAATTAGTTCTTAATAGTACGTAGAATATACATGCTATTAAGAACTATAATTAATGAACTATACTTTCTTTACGTATAGTCAAACTACCCCTGAAAACTAAGCTGTGTGTGTGTGTCACTATATTTTCTAGTCTGTGTTTACATTTACATTAGGCAAAAGCCTTCCCTATGACTGATAAAAATCCCCAAATAAATACTGCTGGTTTTCTAGGTATAAAATCTGATTTAGTCCTACTTCAAACCATTAAGATCATATTTCTATAGTGAATAATCTTGGGCAAATTACCTATTAGAGCAATATTTTGTGAACTGTTGAATTTATGGACAATATATTTTCAAAACACATCACACTTTAATTTTCCTAGTGCTTATACAATGCCATAGAAAAGGCCATTTATGATCCCTTAGTTCTCTCAGGAAAAGAGGAAAGAAAAGTAATTTTCCTCATAATGAATGGAAAAATTGCTCCTTGAGAACAGTAAGTGGGCTGTGAAAGGCCCTTCTCTGCACTGATATGAAGGAGGTGCTAACATAGATTTCAGCAGGCTGTTCCCCTCTTGTGCTGTCATTTAAACTAAGTAACAAGAGAAGAAGGAATGAGTTCCTTTTACAGTTGAAGGAACGCAATTTATACATTAAGAATTTATTGACTATAAAATTTGGGAAACTTTTGGATTTAATCCCCAGGAAGTGGTATTATGTTTCTATCCGGAATGGTTAAAGAAGATTCCCAAAGCCAGGAGAAAGCAACGTAACACTTCTCAAAGCCACTCAAACTACATGATCATAAAATATTTTATTCACAAGCATTCAGTCAATTCCAAATAGAGTTTCACTCACCTAGGTCACCAGCGAGTTAAAGACGCAGAATCAGTCAGGATTTCTATGTTCTTTTTTCCTTTAGATTTTGATTTAAATAAAACTTTCTCCTTTTACCTTCCTACAGTTTTGCATGAAGCACATCATACCTGTCCCAGCCTGTAACCAAGATTGTCTTCTTAAGAACCAGGATGTGTGAAATATGCACAGCTCCCTCTTGCCCAACATTTAGTGTGTGGTGACAATAGCCATTGAGGTCCCAGACCTTCAAGAGAAATAGTAAAATCAGCTTTGAGACAAGAAAAGAAAACGTCTTCTTCAATGAGTACATTAACAGAGTGTATTAGGATTATTTTACACGTCTTTGTTTACATCTTGGACTAGGGTTGATTCACTTGAGATACATAATAATTAAAGAAAATCCTCTCACCATTTGAATTTAGCTATTATATTTATTACTCATTTTGTAACCTTATCAGTCTATTCTAATATTGTTGATTCAAAGGCTATAAGTAAGTGTATATTCTTTAGGGGGAGACAATACAATATCATGAAAAGCCACATTTTGGAGTCTGTCAAAATCCTGGTTCTTTCTCAAAGTGTCTTTCTAAATTTTAGTTTCCTCATTTATGACACAGGACCTTTACTCTTCAGGCATGCTTGGAATTTTAAACATCTAATACAGAGCCTGAAATACAGTCATCATGTCCTAGGTTTCCTATCTTCTGCCAATAAAACCTCCTGTTGACAGTGCGTGCCAGACCCAAGCCCACAGAAGCACAAGCAATTCCAGTTTACCTCCTCAGGCAGTGGGTGAGGATGTAGACCTGATGGGTGTACTTTAAGAGAGAAGGTCATTAGGTCACCAGCAGTTAAAACTAAGCCCTGCTATGAAACATTATTGGTTCATCATCAAAGAGCAAGTTGGCACCTTCTATCAAGATTAAAACACATATACACTTTGCCTCAAAAATTCAACTTCTAGAAAATCATCACACAGAGACACTCATCTGTATGAAATGACATATTTTGAAGGATATTCTGGATGCTTTGTTTACAAAAGCTAAAGATTTAAATCAACTTAATTGCTCACTAACAAGAGACTGAACATCAGAATATGGAATATCTACGGTAGCATATAATGTAACTATTAAGAAGAATGAGTCACCTCCAAGTGTCCAAGCTTTGCCCAGAGTCAACCAGCTATGGAAACTTAAAGCAAGTTGCTTTATCTCCTTGGACTTCAGTTTCCTCCTCTGGTATAATAATAGTACCAACCATGTAGATGTGTGTGTGTGTAAAGTGCTTAGCACAGTGCCTTGTTCATAGTAACCATGTGATAAAATTTAACTAACATCATTATTGTTGTTGTTTGCATTCATATGAATCAATGTCCAATACAGGGAAATGCAAAATGCAGAACAGCATGGACAGTGGACTCTGCCACTGAGAAAAAAAATGGTGCTCATAGTCCAGAAAGATGTACAAGAAACTAGTACCACTGGTAGCCACAAGGGAGGAACTGGGAACAGGGGTGAGAAAGAGACTTTCTTTTCACTGTATATCCCTTTTATGTTTAAATTTTTATTGTGTGCATACATTATTCAAAACAATTAATTTAAAAACAGACACTTCAAAACCGTGATAAATAGGGCAATACTTCTAAATCTTTGATTGCATAGGTACTGGGTTTTAGATTCTAAATTATAAATGAGATTGGAAAATATCATTCATTCTTGTTTCTTCAAAGAATACGGCCAGCGCAGCTCAACCTTGATTTATGCATCCTACATACCTACACTGAAATTGCCAAAGTTCAGAATTCTGTTGTGCTATTGTGATAAAGATAAATGTACCTTCAAAAGCTGTGATTGTAATACTAAATTCACATTAACTTCTAACATGTCAAGGCTTGAGCTGAGACATTGAGGGGTATACATGCTCTTCAACGTGCTTCACACTGACCTTTGCAGCCTGGAATCTCCCGGATTATTTGCCCCCAACTTCCATAATGTTCTACCTACATATCTAGGTAGCTTTCCACTACCCTCCCGTGCAGACTACCTGAATGCATCTTACAACCTAACACAGAAGGTACATCTAATTAACAGCCTTCTGACCCCAGTTAGGACAGAAATTTGAGAAGCATTCAAAGCTTATTCAAGAAACTGCCTTCTGTTGCCTCAGAGTGTCACAAGTCATCTCTCATCCAACACTGTCATCTCTCTTGAAGCTGAGAACAGAGAAGATTCACTGGTAAGCATGATTTCAGACTGTAAGTATCTAGTTGTGCCTGAAATTTTGATCACCTTTGCAAAGTAAAATACCACTTTCCTCCCAGAAAAAATTAATAATAGTAACAAAATTTAAAAACTGGGAGGATGAAATAGTGTTAGTTTAGGATGGATAATAAATAAAATTATGATTGTTCTTCCTACTTTCCTTCTTTACTGTCTTATTACCCTCACATAAAAATGCAGATTACAAAATGGGTTAATTTCTAAATATTCATTTTCCAAAAAATTTGCATCTATGCAATTTTTAAAGTTTACTTACTTGCCCTGATTTCTCATTTTATATACCCAAAAAAAAGAAAAGAAAAGAAAAATGAAAACTAGAGACATTAGCTGAAGCACATGAAAATTATTCAGGCTTCTTATTCCCCAGAGTGGTCCTCTATGGCTTTCTGAAATAAGTAAGCCAAGTTGTGTTTTGATTCTAAATAATTTATTCAGAAAAATCATTTTTCCTCAGAGGTTTATTTTCCTAACAGCTTTGTTATTAGATGGTTTGGGTTATTTAGCTCTTCTTATCTTCTCATCTCTCTTCTTGAAAGGCCAAAAATACTAACACAAATATAGCCAAAGCTGTGTCTCCTCACACAATATCTTAGCCCCCTCATATCTGGATAGAAAAGCGTCACTGTGTTCGCACCTTTACAGTCCCATCTGTGCTGCCAGTCAAAAGCCGTGTCTCATTTGCATCGAGGGCCATTGCGCTGATTTCTGCGTTGCCATGGCAACCAGTAAACTGTTTGATTTTCTGCCCAGTGTCTATCATCCAGAAGGAAACAGTCGACCCCGCATCAGAACTGATTACCTACAAGAAAATAACACTCTACAGAAATTAAATATAGTTCCAGAATCCACCATTTTTATTTAAATAAAATATCCAGCCTGTGCATTTCCACTAGTGAGATTCCCCCAACAGTGACAATTTCGTAATGTATTTGCTTTCTTTTTATTAAGCTGATAACATTTCAATTTCTAGGCCAGAACTGAGGTAATGAAGTCATGATTCTCTTTATCAGAGAAGATAGGAATCTTCTTTCCTTACCCATTGTTCAGCTTAGTGTCTAGAGGCCATCCTGAAATCGAATCCTACTGAAATAAACTTATAAATCTTTCACATTTAGATGAGAAACTTGATTTTATCAGTCATGATGTTCCGACACTATTTACTATATGAAAAGAAACCTTTTATTATATATTAGCTTCCATTTAGCATTCAGAAAATAAAGCATTACCAGCCATTATGGGGAAAAGTTCATTTCAGCAAGTTGCTAGAGTTACTGCTTCTAATGCCATTAGTCCCTTTTTTCCTCAAGGTACTGTGTATATTTTTACAACTAACACAATTTTTGATGGGTCACTAAAAACAAAGAACACAGGAAGGTTAAATATAAATCTGCATATACACTCCAAGAGGAAGGCAACCAAACAAATGCAAGAAGGGATAGGATTCTATATAATAGTTTCATAGTAAGAAATTTAAGTGTCAAGTCGACTGCTAATTTCAGCTCTAGGTATTTAGGCATCCTTTAAGAGATTTATAGGTTAAAACTACCTTGCCCATATGACTTTCGGACCCAAAGGAATGAAAGAAAAAACAAAAAAACACTAAACATAAAAATGTGTAGATAGAAAGTTGCCTGAAGCAATATCTAGATTTTAAGAAAATTTAAAGTGCCTCTTTACCCACTTAGGTATTGATTACCAATGTATAAATATAAATGTATTAAAAATATGTTAAAATGTCACATTTTCATAATTAAATGGGTTAAAGTTTATCAAATATATGTTCGGAAGGCCTGGATAACTAGCTGTAATACATGTATTCACTCATTCATTCACTCTGCAGGCATTCACTGAATGTCCACTGGGTGCCAGCTCCATGGGGGCAGTGGGGCTTCACTGATGCATCCCTGCTCTCAAGGGGTCTATAGTCTAGGCTTGTACACTAGAATCACTTTAAAAATCACAGTTGTGTACCAGACCAGAGACTCAGACTTGATTGGATCAGGCAGTGGAATTTTTAAAGAGCTCTGCAGGTTATTTAAGTATGCAACCGGGTCAGGTACTACTGGGCTAGAGGGAGAAACAGACAAGAAGTAAATAAATGCCCAACAATCCTACAAGTTTAGAGGTATCACTCCTGGGTGATCTGGGGGCACAGAGAGTAAAACCACAAATCCATTCACTGGAGTGGGGAATGGGGATAAAATGTGAGGAGGATCAATCAGGGGTTGAAGACAGGAACATGTATTTATTGAGTGCCAAGCCCTTTACACCCACTACCGCATGTGATCTTTAAAGAAACTCTGTAAAATTATGTTATCACCCTCTCTCTACCAGTGATGAAATCGAGATTCTAATCAGTTAAGTACCATTCCCAAGCTTACATAACAAGGTTTGAATCCTGGGCCTTCTATGACAGACACATCATAAGGCCTTCCTCTATTTCAGCATCCTACCCCAGATAATTAAGAGTGATGAGAAGACAGAACTTGGAGGCTATTCCAAGCATGAGAAACAGTAAGAAGCGTAATGGAGCCAGAGTACAGACAATGAGATAAATGGTGGAATATCCCATGAAGAAGCAAACTGACGACAGATGTTTGAAATCCCTAATGAGCAATGCCGGAGAATAATGGGTAGTGTGTATAAAGTAGTTTTTTCTTTTTTAAACTGGGAAAGGGTTCATGGCTTTCATTGGTTATCAGTGGCATGTATGACTCAAAATAAAATTAGGAACGATCTCTTTGTTCTTAAGGAGGAGAGAGATATTGCATTTTTGTTGGTTGGTTTGTGAAGGTACCTCTGGCAGCAGTGTGGAAAACAAACAGGTTGTGAGAAGACCATTTAGAGGCTGCTGTATCAGTCCAGGTGGAGATGCTCACCTGAGACAGCAGTCCCAGAGGTAAAAAAGAAGAGGAGGGATTGAATGAAAGGGTCACCGTTTAGCAATCTTTATGCCTCAGCAAAGAACTGGTCGTGAGTGTGGGAGCTCTCACAGACCTTTTTTCCCCTGATATTACAACTCTTCATCAGACAATTTCTTAAATGATGTAAAACTATGTCTATGCTACACACTTTCTCTCTGTGAAATCAAAAGTAGCTTCAAAGTTTAATTACCGTTATTAAGCTACAGTGCAATTTCTAGAACAAAAGACCTGGATCTTCATAATAATGTGACCTAACACTTTAATTATCATTCCATGTAACTGTGTTTCTATTTGTTTTGGTTTGTGCAATATGCATGGTGGTTAAGCACTGGCTCAAGCCAGCATGCCTGAGTTTAAATGTCAGTGTCTGACCTTGGATTCATTACTTAATCTATCTAAGCTTCAGTTTCCTCACCTATAAACCAGAGAGAATCATTGTCACTACCTTAAACCATTTTTAAGAGGTTGAAGTAAGCTAATATTTGTAAAGCATTTAGCACAGTTCATGGCATACAATAAATGACACAAAAGTTAGCTAGTGTTACTATTCTATTTAAGCTTAATCATCTGACCTTTCATTTAGACTCATATCCCTTTTCATATCCGAATCAATTTAAGAAAAACATTTAATGTCTTGTTTTCTTCCAACCATGAGAGTGAATGTAGACAGCTACATTTCAGAAACCAGCTTTTAAGATGTACGTTGAAATTTAAAATTATATCACACTTGGAATTTTCTCACATAACTATTTAAGAATTTGGATTGTATTCATTAAAGATAAAGCCATGAAAACATAATATTCCAAGCATGAGTAAAAATTTTGATAGTGGTCTTTGAAGAAAAGGTTAGGGGATTTTATGATTTCAATTCAAAAAGCATTTATTGAGCATCTATTATATGCTAGGCATTTCAGTACTAAAAGATGGGTATTCCCTGATAGAAACAAAAAAGGCAAAATAAAGTAAACAATGTTCAAAGAAAGACTTGCTTACTTGTTTAAGACTGGCATCACGCACATTACAAAGCATTTCATCATCCACCCACCACTTTTATCTAATGTAGACATTCGATCAGGAATTAGTAACCTTTGCTTTTTGCTATTTTGCACTCTCCCTCCTCTGCCTTACCTGGCTAAACCCCAACATACTGTTCATCACTTTTCAGCACTTTACTCATTTCACAATTTCTCACGAAATCGGAATCAATAATGACAACAGTGTATAGCCAGTCAGATTTCATTTTATGGCAATCTACCTTAAGTCGCAGTCTTCAGGAAAACAACGTGTTGAAATGCAAGGACCGACTATGTCACAAACACACACCTGGTATTAACCAGAATCTGCTCAAGCTATGACAATATCAGAATACAAGAATAACAAGGCAGGTGAAAAGATGTTCAAAGTCAAGTGAGAGAGGAGGGCGTTTACCATCACTTGGCAGATGAAGTGCTTTGACTACAGGACCGTGAGGACCGTGTTTTTAGCAAGCTGTTTTCATCTGCAATAAACTCCAGGAATAAGTATTGGCATCATATTTATATGCCACATTTTGATGATAACAAGTCCCTTTAAGTTTTCAGTTTCCTCCTGGCTGCTCCTTATCAGATAAGACCTTAACCTTTGAGGACAGGGTCTTGGCGTCTGCAGAGCAGAAATGGTACTTTCCTAATAACTACACTTCAGTGCAAATGGACCCCGTGAGCAAATCGTTCTGATAGAGGCACGCTCCACCTTATGTACCTGAGTTAATAACTGTTTAGGAACATATGGGTCTTTTTTGTCTCTCTCATCTGAAGCTGTCACAGCCAATCAGACAATTCTAAGATATGTGAGGCTCTATCCATGTCCCCTAATTGTCTTTTTGCTATTCCAACAACAATAAGCACTTCTGTTCTCTTTTATATGCATCTCAAATTCTAGGTCTAAGCAAGAAAAACCAAAAATTGCAGCAGCAAATATTGCTGGCTACCAAGGGATCAGGACATTTGACTTAATTGCTGTTTATAATTTTATTTTTTAAGTCAGTGCTGTTTGTGGTCCATAATATAAAGCAGGTTGTCTCCTTTATTTCTATTTCGCATCAAGTCTCTAGGAATTACTTACCAGTAAGTAGTGAAGTGAGGAGAATGATAATATCTCAGAGTACTGTACAGACAAAGAATTCAAATATTTTAAGGCAGCCATTCTCTATTTATAAATCTTATTTGTCAGAATATCCCTTCTTTGTAGATTAATTTGTAATTGGATCTTTCAGACTCATTCCTTTAGTTTGTCAAACCCCTACCGTATGCAGGGCACAGGATCTAGGCATTGGGGATCCAACAGTAAAATATTCCTGCCCTTATATTTAGTGAGGGAAGAGGGGAGAGATGCAACTAAATGAGAAAAAAGCATACACACACACACACACACACACACACACACACACACACGATGTTTAGCGGTGATAAGCATTATAGAGAAAAATATAACCAAGAAGGAGGTAGAGATCACTGAGAGTGGGTGAAAAGCTGGGGGCTCTGGGAAGGTTTCCCTGAGGAATTATTTGAAGAAAGACACAGATGTCAGGGAGGGAGCCATGCAGATACCTGGGTGAAGAGAGTCCCAGGAAAAGGAAACAGCAACAAAAAAGCCCTGAGACAGAGTGTCCTTGGTATGTTCAAGGACTAGAAAGGAGGCCAGCAAGGCTTAGGCAGTATGAATAACGGGAAGGACCACTGGCTGTGACCGCCTGTGATCATTATACAGGTGCTCAGAACACTCCCCCAATCAGTAGGCACCTACAGGGATTAGGGTATGAAGTCAAAAAGTATCACTTCCCTTTTTTGGGGTAATTTTATTTAGCTTTTACTCCCGCTTTGTTCTGTGTATCTTTATACACAATATTCTTTGTCTTTCACAGAAAATCTACACAGAAGGTATTATAATTCTTATTTTACACATAAGAAAACATTGCTTAGAGAAGTTAAATTACTTGCTCAATGGAAAGCATTAGGAACTCTGACTCTAAAACTTCACTACGTCCCTCCTTCTAAAAAATTGCTAAGAAAACCTACTTCAAAAACTAGTTGAGACTGCATTGGACTTGCAGGTCCTGGTGCTGCAAGCTTGGAAGTTGCCACTCCATCCTAACAGTGCGTAAAAACCCGGAAAACCTGAAAGATCAACAACTCCTCTTAGATCCGTAAGAGAAGTGAGGTCACAGGGCAGATCACTGCCCTCCACATTGGAGAGACCAACAGGCAGATCGAGAAAATCACAACCTACCAGAGCAGAAACTCATGAACTGAAAGCTCCCCAGGAAACCAAGCCAAGAGAGGAAAACCTGAACTGTAACTTATGAATCACTGGAGGCTCAAGGTGGATAAGTCTGAGAGTTAAAAATTCTGAAGGCTGGTGATAGGGGAGCCTCCACAAGTTTATGAGTTTTATTTTGAGGTTATGGACCAGATTCTCCCTATAAATATTAGAGAAAAATCCCCTCATGCTCTGTCAGGGTCAGAGGGAAGGGAACAGCTTCAAAATACGTCAGACAACTCTGTTCTTCTTAACAAGGTCTGCCCTTGGGAGAAACTGTTTAACAGAGCCTAACTTGCTGGGGTTTCATCAGAGCCTAACTGATATGGGAAAAGAAAAGACAAAATTCTAGCTAGTTCTAGCCTTCTTGTTTCACCAAAGGGTGGAAGACAACTGAGAAGCATAGGTGAAGTGCACGGTCCAGAGGCACAGGCTCACTAAAAGACTGCGACCTAATCATAGAACTACAGAATACTCACACCCCCACCACCTGGCCACCACATCTCGAAAGCCCTGTTTACGTCCGTCCCTTTGGCCCAGCACAACATGTCCAACTATCAAGAAAATTTACAAAACATACTAAAAGGCAAACTAACATAGTCTGAAGAAATAGAGCAAGCATCAGACTCAGACATGGCAGAGATGTTAGAACGATCAGATCTGGAATTTAAGACAACTAATGTTAATAAGCTAAGGGGTCTAATGGGTAAAATAGACAGCTTGTAAGAACAGATGGGTTGGGTAACATAAGCAGAGAAATGGAAATCCTTAAGAAGAATCAAGAAGAAATGCTAGAGCTAGATCAAAAATATTGTAACAGAAATGAAGCATGCCTTTGATGGGCTTACTAGTAGACTGGATATGGCTGGGGAAAGCATCTCTGAGCTTGAGGATAAATCAGAAACCTCAGAAACTGAAAAGCAATGCAAGCAGAGACTGAAAAAAAAAAAAAATACAGTATCCAAGAACTGTGGGACAACTAAACAAGGTGTAACATTCCCATAATGAGAATACCAGAAGGAGAAGAAAGAAAGGAATAGAAGAAATACTTGAAACAATAATGACTGAGAACTTCCCCTAATTAGTGTTGGACATCAAACCACAGATTCAGGAAGCTCACATAACACCAGGAAGGATAAATGTAAAAGAACTACACTTAGGTATATCATATTCAAACTACAGAAAATCAAGGATAAAGAAAAGATCTTGAAAGAAGCCAGTGGAAAAAGATATACCTACCTTACCTACAAAGGAACAAAGATAAGAATTACACCTGACTTCTCAGAAAACATGTAAGCAAGAAGGGATTGGAGTGAAATTAAAGTGCTGACAACAAAAAGTCACCAACCCAGAATTCTGTATCCTGCAAAAACAACTAAAAATAAAGGAGAAATAAAGACATTCTCAGACAAAGGAAAATTGAGGGAATTTGTTGCCAGTAGACCTGACTTCAAAATAGACTAAAAGATGTTCTTCAGAGGAAAGAAAATTAATATAGGTCAGAAAATTGGATCTACAAAAAGAAAGGAAGAATATCGAATAGGAATAAGTGAAGATTAAAAAAACTTTTGTTTTAACCTTAATTGACCTAATAGGTAACAGTTTGCTTAAATCGATAATGGCAACAATGTATTAAATTATATATTTAATATGTATTATGTATATACATAATGTGTAATTATGTATATAATTAAATTATGTACTTAAGGGAAATGAATGACAGCAATGATACAAGGGACAAGAGGGAGGAATTAGATTATTTTATTAGTATAAGGTACTAACACTACCTGTGAAACAATATAGTGTTATTTGAAAGTAGACTTGGATTAGTTATAAACGTATATTGAAAACTCCAGGGCAATCTAAAGAATGTTTTAAAAATATATATATATGACTGATAATGTTAAGAAAGGAAAGGAAACAGAATCATTTAAAATACTCAATTAAAACCACAAGAGGCAAAAAAAAATGTAAAAGACAAAAATAGGAGCAAAGAATAAGGGCAACCAACAGAAAACAGTAACAAATATGGTAGATATTAATCCAACTGTATCAATATTAATCCAACTGTATCAATAATCACTTAAAATGTCAAAGGTCAAAATGTACAAATCAAATTGTCAGAGCAGATCAAAAATAAGACCAACTATATATATGTAGTCTAAAAAAAAACCCCTTGTGGGTCTCTTGTAGACAGTATATATATAGGTCTTCTTTTTGTATCCATTCAGCGAGCCTGTGTCTTATGGTTGGAGCATTTAATCCATTCACATTTAAGGTAATTATCGATATGTATGTTCCTAATACCATTTTCTTGATTGTTTTGGGTTTGTTTTTGTAGGTCCTTTTCTCCTCTTGTGTTTCTCACTTAGAGAAATTCCTTTGGCATTTGTTGTACAGCTGGTTTGGTGGTGCTGAATTCTCTTAGCTTTTGCTTGTCTGTAAAGCTTTTGATTTCTCCATTGAATGTGAATGAGATCCTTGCCAGGTAGAGTATCCTTGGTTGTAGCTGCTTCCCTTTCATCATTTTAAATATATAGTGCCACTCCCTTCTGGCTTGTAGAGTTTCTGCTGAGATACCAGCTGTTAACCTTATGGGAGTTCCCTTTTAAGTTATTTGTTGTTTTTCCCTTGTTGCTTTTAATAATTTTTCTTTGCCTTTAATTTTTGTTAATTTGTCTCAATGTGTTTCTCCTTGGGTTTATCCTGCCTGAGACTCTCTGTGCTTCCTGGAGTTGGGTGGCTATTTCATTTCCTATGTTAGGGAAGTTTTTGACTATAAACTCTTCAAATATTTTCTCAGGTCCTTTCTCTCTCTCTTCTCCTTCTGGGACCCTATAATGCGAATGTTGTTGCATTTAATGTTGTCCCGGAGGTCTCTTAGGCTGTTGTTATTTCTTTTGATTCTTTTTTCTTTATTCTGATCCATGGCAGTGAATTCCACCATTCTGTCTTCCAAGTCACTTATCCATTCTTCTGCCTCAGTTATTCTGCTATTGATTCCTTCTAGTGTATTTTTCATTTCAGTTATTGTATTGTTCATCTCTGTTTGTTTGTTCTTTAATTCTTCTAGGTCTTTGTTAAACATTTCTTGCATCTTCTCGATCTTTGCCTCCATTCTTTTTCCGAGGTCCTGGATCATCTTCACTATCATTATTCTGAATTATTTTTCTGGAAGGTTGCCTATGCCCACTTCATTTAGTTGTTTTTCAGGGGTTTTATCTTGTTCCTTCATCTGGTACATAGCCCTCTGCCTTCTCATTTTGTCTATGTTTCTGTGAATGTGGTTTTCATTCCACACGCTGCAGGATTGTAGTTCTTCTTGCTTCTGCTGTCTACCCTCTGGTGGATGAGGCCATCTAAGAAGCTTGTGCAAGTTTGCTGATGGGAGGGACTGGTGGTGGGTAGAGCTGGGTGTTGCTCTGGTGGGCAGAGCTCAGTAAAACTTTAATCCGCTTGTCTGCTGATTGGTGGGGCTGGGTTCCCTCCCTGTTGGTTGTTTGGCCTGAGGCGACCCAACACTGGAGCTTATCCGGGCTCTTTGGTGGGGCTAATGGTGGACTCTGGGAGGGCTCACGCCAAGGAGTACTTCCCAGAGCTTCTGCTGCCAGTGTCCTTGTCCTCACGGTGAGACACAGCCACGCCCGCCTCTGCAGGAGACCCCCCAACACTAGCAGGTAGGTCTGGTTCAGTCTTCTATGGGTCACTTCTCCTTCCCCTGGGTCCTGATGTGCACACTACTTTGTGTATGCCCTCCAAGAGTGGAGTCTCTGTTTCCCCCAGTCCTGATGAAGTCCTGCAATCAAATCCCACTAGCCTTCAAAGTCTGATTCTCTAGGAATTCCTCCTCCCTTTGCTGGACTCCCAGGTTGGGATGCCTGACGTGAGGCTCAGAACCTTCACTCCAGCGTGTGGACTTCTGTGGTATAAGTGTTCTCCAGTTTGTGAGTCACCCACCCAGCAGTTATGGGATTTGATTTTATTGTGATTGCACCCCTTCTACTGTCTTATTGTGGCTTCTGCTTTATCTTTGGATGTGGGGTATCTTTTTCGGTGAGTTCCAGTGTCTCCCTGTTGATGATTGTTCAGCAGTTAGTAGTGACTCCGGTGCTCTAGCAAGATGGAGTGAGAGCACATCCTCCTACTCTGCCATCTTGAACCAATCTTCAAAAAAAAATTTTTTAAATCAACTCCAACAATGCATCAGAAGAATTTGGTTGGTTCAACTTCTGAAAATTAATTAATGTAAACCAGGGGGCCCCAACCCCTGGGCCTGTAAGGAACCAGGCTACACAGCAGGAGGTGAGCAGTGGACAAGCAAGCAAAGTTTCATCCACTACTCCCCATCACTCCCCAGCACTCATATAACCACCTGAACCATCCCCCACCCCCACCCCCACCCCATCCGTGGAAAAACTGTCTTCCACGAAACCAGTCTCTGGCGCCAAAAAGGTTGGGTAATGCTCATGTAAACCATCATATCAATAGGCTTAAAAAGAAAAATCACATGATTATATCAACAGATTAAAAAATAAAAAACCATGACAAAATCCAACAACCACTTATGATTAAAAACTCTCAGTAAAATAAGAATAGAGGGGAACTTCCTTCACTTGACAAAAAATATCTACAAAAACATGGAGCTACTATCATACTTAATAGTGAGAATCTTGACTCTTTCTTACTAAGGTCAGGTACAAGGCAAGGATGTTCCCTCTCATCACTCCTTTTCAACATTATATGGAAGCTCTGCCTAATGCAATAAGACAAGTAAAGGGGAAAAGGCATAAAGGTTGGGAACAAAGAAATAAAACTGCCTTTGCTAGCAGATGACATGATCTTCTATGTAGAAAATCTTAAAGAATTGACCAAAAAAAATCTCCTGGAACTAAGAAGCGATTATTGCAGGATTGCAGGATACAAAGTTAATACACAAAAGTCAATCATTTTCCTATACAGCAGTAATGAACAAGAGGAATTTGGAAATAATACTACAATACAACTTACATTAACATCCACAAAGCTGAAATAATATAAATCTAATAAAATATGTAGAAGATCGATATGAGGTAAAGTAAAAAAACTCTGATGAATGAAATCAGAGACTAAATAAATGAGAGATATTCCATGTTCATGGTTAGGAAGACTTAATATTGTCCAGATCTCAGTTCTTTCCAAGTTAATCTATATGTTTCATGCAATTCAAATCAAAATCCCAATAAGTTATTTTGTGGATGGATAATCAACAAACTGATCTAAAGTTTATAGAGAAAGGCCACATACTCAGATGTAGCAACACAATATTGCAGAAGAAGAACAAATCAGAGGATTGACACTACCTGACTTCACAACTTACTATAACGCTGCAATAATCAAGACAGTATGATACTGGTAAAAGAATAGACAACCAGATCAGTAGAACAAAACAGAGAGCACAAAATTAGACTACATAAATATAGTCAACTGATCTTTGACAAAAAAGCAAAGGCAATACAATGGAGAAAAGATAATCTTTTCAACAAATGGTCCTTGAACAACTGGACATCCACATATAAAAATATGAATTTGGACACAGACTTTACACCTTTCACAAAAACTAACTTGAAATGGATCACAGACCTAAATATAAAACACAAAACTATAAAACTCAAAGAAGATAACATAGGAGAAAATTTAAATAACCTTGGGTTTGATGATGAATTTTTAGATAAAACACCAAAGGTATAGTACATGAAAAAATAATTGAAAGCTAGACTTCATTAAATTTAAAATTTTCTGCCCTGCAAAAGACACTGTCAGGAGAATAAAAAAACAAGCCAAGATCGGGAGAAAATATTTTCAAAAGACATATCTGATGAATCACTGTTATCCAAAATACACAAAGAACACTTAAAATTCAACAATAAGAAAACAAAAAACCCAATTAAAAAAATGGGCCAAAGACATTAACAGACACCTCATTAAGGAAGGTAAACAAATGGGAAGTAAGCATTTGAAAAGATACTTCCCATCATATGTCATCAAGGAAATACAAAGTAAAACAAAAATGTGATACTACACATCTATTAGAGTGGACTAAATCTAGAACACCGACAACACCAAATGCTGACAAGGATGTGGAGCAATAGGAACTCTCATTCTTTGATGGTGGGAAAGTAAAATGGTACAGCCACTTTGGAAGGCAATTGACAATCTTTTTACAAAACTAAATATACTCTTACCATACAATCCAGCCACCATGCTGTTTGATGTTTACCCAAAGGGGCTGAAAACTCATGTCCACACGAAAGCCTGCACACAGATGTTTATAGTTGCTTTATTCATAATTGCCAGTACTTGGAAGCAACTAAGATGTCCTTCAGCAGATGAATGGATAAATAATCTGCGGTACATCCATACAATGGAATATTATTCAGTGTTCTAAAAAAATAAGCTATCAAGACATTAAGATACATATAGGAAATGTAAATGCATACTACTAATAGAAGCCAATCTGAAAAGTCTACATACTGTATTCCAATTATATGACACTCTGAAAAAACTAAACTATGTAGACAGTAAAAATATCAGTGGGTGCCAGGGGTTAGGGGAGGTGGGATAAATAGGTGGAGCACAGAGGATTTTTATGATGCTATAATGATGGACATGCCATTATACATTTGTCTAAACACTTAAAGTATATAACACCAAGAGTTGACCCCTTATATAAACTGTGATTACACTTGATGGTAAGGATGTGTCAATATAGTTTCATCAAGTGTAACAAATATACCATTCTACTGGGGAATGTGGATAAAGGAAGAGGTTACGCATGTGAGGGACAGGAGTATACAGGATATTTCTGTACCTTGTTCTTAATTTTGCTATGAACCTAAAAATGCTCTTAAAAAATTTTTTTTTAAAATAGTCTTAAAAAAATAGCTGAGGGGCTTCCCTGGTGGCACACTGGTTGAGAGTCCACCTTCCAATGCAGGGGACATGGGTTCGTGTCCCAGTCCGGGAAGATCCCACATGCCGCGGAGCGGCTGGGCCCGTGAGCCATGGCCGCTGAGCCTGCGCGTCCGGAGCCTGTGCTCCGCAACGGGAGAGGCCACAACAGTGAGAGGCCAGCGTACTGCAAAAACAAACAAACAAACAAACAAATAGCTGAGACTGTGTTAATGAGAGAGGCTGAGGAAAGGGTCATCTTTTACCCTGCTGATGGATTTAATGCACCTTTTATACAGAAAATTTGACAACGTCTGTCAAGGTTACTGTCATAAATACTCTCTGACCCACTAATTCCAGTTCTAGAAATTTATCTCACAGATATTTCCTCACTAGTGCCAAAATTTGTGCATTCAAGGTAAAAAATTACTACATTATTTGTAATACAAAAATACTGGAATCCATCTAAATGCCCATAAGAACTGATTAATAAAGTTCGGCACACCCATTTAATAGAATACCATGCAGCTGACAAAAAGAAAGAGGATACTCTGGATAAGGAGATAAATAAAATGATCTTTCAGCTGCATTGTTGGGTGGAAAATCAATGTACAGAGCAGTGCTTCTGTGCAAAGAGCAATTAAAATAATAAATATTCTTAAATATTAAGAATTATTATATACATCTATTAAAAGTGAGTATACATATTTACTTGTATATGAATACAACAGCCCTTAAAGGGTGCTCATGGATCTCATGAACTGGTTGCCTCCAGGGAAGGAAACTGGTAGGTAAAAATAGGGATTAGAGGAAATTTTCACTGTATACCCTTTGTCCATTTGAGTTTTATAACACTGAAATGTATTATTCCTTCCAAGTAATCACATTTAAATAAGTGTGTGTGTGTGTGTGTGTGTGTGTGTGTGGTGTGTGTGTGTTGGTTTAACCTTAAGGCTAGGGTGTTTCCCACTACTCCATCAAGTGACCAGAGCTCATAGCCTCAGTATTGACATGTAACCAAGGACAGCCTTAAGCTGACCAGTGAAGAAAAGCCACGTTAACTGAAGGCTGGTCACTTGGAGCCCAGCAGTAAGCAGGCAAAGAGAAAGTTTTCACTAGTGTTCATCCAGTTCTGTTCAATTAGAAGCTCATTGATTTTGCCTTAAATACAAGCAATGAAGAGGTGCTTTGTAAGGTGGGGATAAATTTCCCTCAAGCTTGTTCCCTTCCCTCTGCTCAGATATTACATTTCCCACAGGAACTACCAACTGAATTGGTTAGATTCTCAAATATCTCAATTCCCCCAAAATCATATGCAGAAACGAGGACAGGAGATGCACTGTCACTAAAAAATTATACCCCAGTCCCATTTTTAATGAATGATTGGCATCACGTTACCTGTGAGAGTTGGTCCTCAAGAAAAAACACTACTCTGGGTAAAGTAGAGGTCTAATCTTCAAATTTTCAAAGCCAACATCCCATGCTGAATTACAGGAGCCCTGTCAGGGATCTCAGGAGTCCTGCTGGAGGCTGCCAGGCAGCCACTGTCTGACAGGTCTCTTTACGTACCTATGTGATTAATGTTTTTACTCTTAAGAGATCAGGTAAAATGGGAAGATTCAGGAAGCCATTTTTGTATCAAATTGTCTCATACGCATATATTGTAACCTAGAAATTCATTCTCAAGATTTTACCTTACAGAGATAAAGTCATGAGTGTGAATATATTTATGCATAAAGAAATGCATAATAGCAAAATGCTCATCAAGGCAAATGGATCAGTAAATTATGATACATACATACAATAAAACACTGTGCTGCCTTTTAAAAATGATGATGTAGATCTACATTTAGGTACAAGGAAATAATTCTAATATGTTTCAGAATAAGAAAGTAAGTTACAGAACCATATTCAGGTGAAAGAGTCTATGCATAGAGAGATATTTAAATATTTTGATGATGTTTCAGCAATATTTAATTCTTTATCTGAACTTACTGCATTGTTTTAATTCCTTATAATAAGCAAGTAATGTTTTATAAAAATAAATTCTTTCAATCAGAAAAATAGTAAATATCATTGTCTGTCAAGATTTGATGATACTGATATATTTAGCCTGACGATAAATATGTCTAGATGCAAAACACACTGAAACATTACCTATTTTACAAAAACACATAAACCCACATCATTAGGATGAGAGCCATGGTGATAAGTCAGAAATTTTATCTATTCCAGTTTATATGTTACCTACAAATACATTTTTTAAAGTTCCCCAGCATTCATGGGTTTTTAAGAAAAGCTTTATTTAAGAATTCTATGCAAAGACAGTTCATTAGAACTACCTCCAGGATACTGAGTGACTTTGATTCTTGCAAAATTGTGCATTCCAGAGACTCCCTCAACCTGTCCCAACTCGTTCTGCCACTAGCTGTGAGGGCAAGCTTTGCCGGGTGAAATAAAGCATAAGGTTCCTTTTCAAAGGCTCTGTGTGGCTTAACATCACTTTCTTAGATTAGGATGCGAGGGTACCAAAAGGCAGGAAGATAAAGAAAAGTCACAGAAATATGCCATGTCACTTTCATACAGAAATAATGGTAGGTTCCCACTGATGACCAAATAGAAAGAAATAATAGTAAAGTGTCAGCAACATGTTGAAATGACAATGGAAGGGAAGGTTTTCATTAGATTCAGATAAAAGGAAAGTCTTTCAAAAAGACACCGAACCAAATAACCAAAGAGCAAGCACCAGTGGACTGAAAAAGCATGGGTTCGTTTTGAACTTAGAATTAGAAATAGCAGTAAAAGGGATCGAACATCCATTGGTGCTCAGAAGAGTGTTGGGAGTTGTAGGAAAACACAGAAGGGGAAGACAAGGATCTTTCCCTTCCATCAGATATGTGAGGGGAGAAAGTGAGAATTTAGCCAAGTGTTTAATCGGAAAACAACTAGAAATGCAACCGATGCGCAGAGAGGGGAGAGAGGTATGGTAGGAGATGTCCCTGGAGACCTCGGATGTCAAGAGGACCAGAGATGAACCCCGGAACTGAATGTTTACCAGCAGGAACTTCAATGGCAGAGAAGAGAAGGGGCAGAAAAAAACTCTTCCGCACCTCAAGGGACCAGAGACAAAGCCCAATTCAGGGGCCCCTCCGCCTTTCTAACTCTTCCCAACATCTGCTTTCATATGACACATGGATAAAATAAAGAGTAAGAAATATCAAGATGTTAATAAGAAAAAGAGGTGTCCTAAAGCATCACCCTTCAACCTGAGAGGTATGGGGGAGCGGGGGAGACTTGCCAGGGCTGGCCGCCCGGGAGGAAGGACGACGACTTCCAAGAGGCAGGACACAGTAAGGCAATGCTGCAGAGATACCTGTTGTTACCATTATTACGTCTACGCTCACACCACCCCCGCCCTGCCACACACACACTTTTGAAAGTCAATAAACTGAAGCTTAGACACGATAAATAGTCTGCCCAACATTTGAACTCACATTTCTCTAACTCAGCAGTTCTCAAAACTTTTGATCTCGGAATCCCTTTATACTACTAAAAATTATTGAAGAATCCAAATAGCTTCTATTTATGTGGGCAATAGAGACAGAGACAGAGGTAGAGCTAAAGACAGAGACAGACAGAGAAACATATATATTTAACAAAGTAGAAATTTAAACTGAGAAATTGTTAAAACACAGGAATACAAAAGCACATATTCCTTTAGCCAACAGAGCAATGATGTCCTCACTCATCATATAGCCTCTAGAAAACTCCATTGTACACTCATGAAACAAGAGAGGAAAAAGCAAACAGCAAGTTAATATTATAATGAAAAGAGCTGTGATCTTGAAGATCCTTTGAAAGGATCTGACTTCCCCAGGGATCTGAGATCACACTGTGAGAACTGCTGTTCTAACCTCAAGTCTAGATTTTTCCAAGACTAGACCTTGGTACATTGAGTGAATGACCTTCACAATCTGGCTCTAAGCTCCCTTCACTGCCTCAAGTCCCACAGTTTTTGCTAAGTATCCCCAAACTAGCCATACCAGAAATAACCCTCTCCCTGAAAAAAAATGTAGAGTCTGTGCTCAAGATTCTTTGCAGGTGGCCATGTTGTATCTTCTGTCTGGAAATACTTCCTTCTCTCCTCTTAGGGGTTCCCACTCTAGATTTCAGGGCTCTGCTGAATGTCACCCACCCCAGCCCCAGCCAGATTTGATCACTTTCCAAGGATAGCACTTTGCTTTTACCCCTATTCATTTCACTCTACTCCATTGTTTCCTTGTGAGTTGGTCATGTGTCTGCTTCTCTTCTTTCACCCCACCGTCCTGTAATGAGCACCTACCCAGCAATGAGCTCTTGGAAGACGCCCAGAACCTGAGTCTCCCTGAACTACGGGGGCAAAGAAACTATGTGGCACGTGAATCTTTGATCTCTCATTCCTGGCACCTGAAACTTATTCAAAACTGTTTTATCTGCTTTGTCTAATTATTCTGAAATGATAAATTATCACTGGCTGATGGCACTGTGGGTGATATTATTTTCTTTGCACTTGACTGCAACATATTTTTACAATTATAAATGTTATACAACATTGAAGTGTTTCTCTATAACTTAGCTGCTAATAGTCAGGAAACACTTAAGTATGACACACAGCTCTATGTGCTTTATATACATATTAATGCATTTAATTATTTATACTTTTAACAGCAGAAATTAGTAGAGGCATGAATATCCAACTCATTTGTACAGAGATTCTTTCTACATGATATTCCATATGTGCATAGTCTATTGTTGCCTATAACTTGCATAGCTTTGTGTTATCTTGGCTTTATCTTCATGTTCCAAATGGAAGATTCCAGACCTTCTTTGTGTCCCATTTCCTGAATTCCTCATGGAAGACTGCTCATTTTATGGTCAGGCAATAGCAGATCGTAACATCAACACACAAACCTAGCACTTTAACTTTGCAGATCTCAATTAGCAGAATGTTCTCCTGGAAACAAATACATCTCTCAGTGGCCACCAGGGAGTCGCATTAACTGGTTGCGTTCATAAAGTTCAGTAAAACACTTACGAGGGAATGTTCTCCCCGAAGGTGGAATTCAAAATGGATCGTTTTGTGAAGGATTTTTATCTCCTAGAATAACGGGAAAACAGAGTGTTTGAAGTAGTGACATGACACACTACTCATTACTGACAAAGGGCTCTCCTCGCCTTGCACCCAAGCGGAACTACTCATTTCTGTGTAGATGCAGAAGCTTCTGCAGCAAGGAAAGAAAGAATGGGCCATAGTTACTGTTCAATTGGCCACAAGCTGGATACTGGCTGTCTGCTTGGCTCCAGCTGTGCTGTGACTATCAGGCCTGAGGTGATCACGGTCGCAGACTAAGCTCCATGGGTGCCCGCTCGCTCTGTGATATCCACAGGCTGGCCCTCCCTTTCCTCTAAGAAGGCCTGTGGTCCTTGCGGCATCTCCACTCCAGAGGAGCCCGCTTCCTCATTGACATGCAGGGAGCGCTCCCATAAGCAAAAGCTGCAAAGTGTCATTACCGTGGTGGGGAGACAAACAACACTCGCACTGCATACCAAGTGGCACCACATTTAACTGAATCATTTTATTATGAATACATTCCGGGCTGCCACTGTGAGCCACTTGCCTAAACTATGCCGGCAAAATGGATCTTTGCTAATTACATTTCATGCATATTTCAGATCTTTCCATGGGGATGCAGGAGGATGGTGTTCATAAAAGGGAATTTTACAGCCAGGTTCACTTGCATTTGGCATCAAAACCCAAACGAGCGGGTAACAAAGATAAGTTCAATTACATTCCATGTTGTGTTTGTTTTAGCTGGAATGTTTCCTCCTAGTAACTCTATCAGTGCTGCTGTGGTCACTGGTTGAAAATGAAATCACTCTTCAAATCCACCTGAATACACATTATTGCAGAAATGCAACAGTTATTAAATCATTTCTTTTCCACATTTCCTTTTCTATATTTGTCCTTAGATTGAATTAAGGATTCAATGGTTGTGGGGACATGTCAGGAGAGTGACAGAAAAACATCATTACCTGTTTCAAGACTGAATTGTAAAGCACACAAGTGACTGCTTTCTTGTGGCTTTTCACCCTCTTGCTGGAATCAATTTTCATTGCCAGCAATGCTAGCTGGTTATTGAATGAGATGAAAAGTCGTCCGTGGGCTTCATCAAAGTGGAAGAGACATCTAAAGTCCTGACTTTTGGAGAAAGAACAAGCTATCCTCTGGATGGACAGCTGGTGCTGAATATCCCAGAGTCTCAAAACCTTCATGAAAAGTAACAAAGTCACATGAGTAGGTCAAGAATAATTCCAATTTTTTAGCCAGATTTTCTCTAGCTCACCCTCGATCCCAGGCAGGCTCTGCATGGTGCTGTAATTGTTCACACTTCTCTCATAGCACATAATTTCTGTATTTCCCTCCTCTGTTTCAGTATCTCCTCAACTGTAATCTCTTCTAGGGAAGGGACTGTGTTTTGTCTCAGTCCCCAGAAAAGTGCCTGCATTTAGTAGGTGCTTATGGTAGGCAGAGTAATCATCTTCAAAGATGCCCACGTCCTAATCCCTGGAAAATGTGAATATGCTATCTTACATGCCAAAAGAGACTTTGCAGATGTCATAAATTAAGGCCTTTGAGATGGAGAGATTATCCTGGTTGATTTGGGCAAGTCCAATGTAATCACAAGGGAGATCAGAGTGATGGGATGTGAGATGGACTCTACCTAATGTTCCTGGCTTCAAGGAAGGAGAAAGGGGGCCATGAACCAGGAGAGCTGGAGAAGGCAAGGAAACAATTCTCCCCCAGAACCTCCAGGAAAGAAGACAGCCCTTGGAGCACCTTGATTTTAGCCCAGTGAGACCCAGGCTGGAATTCTAACCTACAAAACATTAAAGGTGTGTTGTTTCAAACCACTGAGTTTGTGGTTATCTGTCACAGTAGCAATAGAAAATGAATACAACCTCTTTCGATAGATAGATAGATGATAGATAGATAGATAATATATGTATATATTTTTTGATGAAATAAAAGACTTGTTATTAAATGAAATCAAGTTCAGATAAAACACAGACAATTAAGACACAAAAAATGACATGCAGATGGAACAAGGTAAACACTGAAGGAAATGGGAAGAGCAGCTTTGCAGATGCAAGTGTTGCCACTGTCAGTCACGGTGCAGAATTAACACAGCGCAGTGAGGGAGAGCCAGAATGAAGACAGCGAAAATCCTCTCCAACAGGGGCCAGCGGGCCAGCTCTAGGGCCAAACTTTTGGGGTTCTGATTTTGGCTCTATCCCTTACTGCAGGGTGACCTCTAGTAAGTTTCTTTGTCTCTCTGAGTTTTTGATGTGGCACCTACCTAATCTGATGCTATGAAGAGTGAATGAGAGCCCATGTCAAGCATTTAGCATGATGACCAGTATGTGGTCAGTGTTCAGTAAATGTTTTTTTTTCATTATTAAGTGTATTTTATTCTTTTTATTGTATAAACATTAGAACCTAAGAGCAAAAAAGTTTCTTTCAAATAAACTAGTGCATCTTATCCAGTATGAGAATTATTTTAAATTATCTATAAAACATGACCTCTGTTTACACGAGTGTTTATTACTCCATAGGGCAGGCTACCCAGTAGTTTTTAACCTATTTTAAATCATATACTCCTTTGGGGGAAAAGAAAATCATTTGAAAACGATGGTCCATCCCCTCCTCCTAAATGTATATACCCACACATGCACACAATTTTCCACATAATTTCTTTGGATACATAGACACACACATCTCCCATACAGATCCTGATATCCCATGGGACAGGAATTCCTAGAGTAATATTATGATTAGCCAAAGAATCCCTTTTGATTCTATCCCACTCTCTTTTCCTACATAAGCCTCTTCGTATACCTCTTTGTTTAGGGTAAATGGCCCCAGTTCTTTCAACATCATAACATCATTTTTGGATCCCCCTCCACCACGGCAGCCTCTTGATTCTCTCACTTTGTCTTTTTTTTTCCATTTACTCTCCGGGGGAGGATGGTCATCCAGGCCTTGTTTACTTTTTAAAAAATATAATAAGATATGTCCATGGTGTAAAATGCAATAGCGCCGAAGGGATTTTTCTTCAACACATCCCTCTCAGCCTCAAGTCCCACTCCTCAGAAACAGCCTTCTTTAACTTTTTTTGAGTTATGGTTTTCCCCGTAACACCAAATAATAGCTGTGTGTGTGTATGTGTGTGTGTCTGTGTGTGTGTGTGTGTGAACACAGCATATATTAATCATACATTGAATGACATTCTCCTCTGAAAGTAATGCAGCTACTTACACTCATTTTCTCCCTTTCTCTTCCCATTGCCCCAATCTAAACATTGTATATTTTTAGTCCTATTGTTATTATGCTTTAAAATAATACACTTACACATTAATTACTGCACTATCAATATAAGACAGTATCTCTCTGCTCACTAATATGTAAAATGAATACCTTAGGGTCCTCAAGGACCTCTTTAAGCAAAGTGCTCAGAATTGGGCCAAAATTTCAGGTGTGTTCTAACCACTGTTACAGGCACTGTGACTTCTTTAAAGCAGCCTACTTTTATGTGAGCTGATTAAGCCACTCCAACATGCATTGCCCTTACCTTGGGGTCCTGACTGAGCAAAACTCTAAATCTTATTCCCATGAACAAATAATCAAGCCAGACATCTACCATCCTACCTTCAAAAATCTGATGTTGTAAGCTAAAACTAGGATTTTTCTAGTTTCAAAGTGTAAAGATATAATTTTGAATCCTAATTCTATTATATTGATAATTCCTCCCTGATGTGTCCACACATCGCATGGAATACAGTAGATGGTCAATAGATATTTTCTTAATTTGTTGAAGGTTGTGGTTCATTTAACAACTATGTTTTTATCCCACTCACTGTTAAAAATATTAGCTAGAATAAGTCCAAAAATATAACACTTCCATAAAAAAGCTTGCCTCACTTCTACATGGTTATTTACCCAATTGCAGATCTCATCTAATTCACATTGAAATTTTATGAGACTTTTTCAAACATCTTGCAGAAATGAATATGCTTGATGTATAGGGTAACCTCTCCATTTACTAACACTTATAACAAACTTAAACTGACCTAGTCAAATTCTACCAGATAAGCATCATTACCAATCCCTCTAATCCCAAGAATATATATTTATAAAGTACATTGGGTTTTCTCGGCAAGAATTTTTTATTAAACAACTTATTCTAGTTCTTAAACCTTACTATTTTTATTTAAAACATTCTGGCCACTCTCCAGAAAATGTTTATCCTCAAAAATATAAACTCTACAAGAACTAAGACTTGCAAATATATTTCAAAGTGTTCTAAATATAAATAGGATTTATAAGTTATTATTTTGAATGTTAAAACCACATAGCTTAGATGCATCTAAGATTAGATGCATCTAGATCATTCTCAAACACTCATATAACTTACAATAGTCATATCATCATTGTTCAAAATCCTATCTTGTTTGGTATGGACTCCCTCCTAAAAAACTGAAATTAACTTCATTTCAGAAAAATAATCTGGGGCATGGTTGAGTATAGATTAACAATAACTCAGCAGTATTAATGGACTATAATTTCCCCAGAATCATTTTCTGCATGTTGTTCAAATCATTTATGTCGACTTTAATATTTCATTGACATTTAGTCACATAAATTAAATGAAAAATTAAAAATAGATGAGTGATAACCTCTACGACAGGTGAGTTCTTGCTATTAGCAATTAAAATTAGAGGTGCATTTTTAAAGCAAAATGTGTATATTCATTAATTTTTCTTAAAATTAGTTTTTAGTTTTCTTCTTTCCCTTCTTCCCGTGAAGAACCCTTGACTCTCGTAATTAGTGATCCTACTAAGTCCCCTTCCACCTTTAATTCTCTAATTTTTCTTTCTGCGGAGAACCAAAGCCAACAACATTTATATACTGCCATCAATGTATAAAACAGTGTTTCAGCATTCTCCCAGAAATCATATCATGGTAGGTGACCTCCCATATGGTTTTCAATTTTTTCTACACTTCACATTCTATACCAGTGATTCTTAATCTTGACATTAGAAACACCTATGGTGTTTAGAAATTGCTTATGTTTGAGACTTTTCTCAAACCTATTAAATCAGACTCTCTGAGGATGGGGCTCTGGCATTAGTTTTTTGGTTGTTTTTTTTTAAATTTCCCAAGTATTTTCATTGTATTGTACTTTAACTTCTCAATTTGGTTTTAAGATCAATGCTAATCTCCTTGAACAAGACCTCTTTCTCTCAGCTTAATCAGTAATATCATGTGGCTTGGCTTTAAACCAGATAACTGTACTCCCTGAATCAGTCTATATCTTTTTAATCAAGAAAAATATCTCACATTAATTCTATTTTATTAATCAAGTCCTTTTGCAAAATATCACTTAAATATCTAGTTAATATTTGAGAATCCTTGATTTTCCTTTTTTTGTATTCAAATTGACTTCTGGAATAGAATTAGGTCACATTTCAGAAAGGAGTATATTTAATATCATTTTCCATTCCGATATCCTAGAGAAGTTTTCTTTATTCTTAGTAGGAAAAATAAAGAAATTGGTAAACACCCAGGCTTAAAAATTATAATTGAGGAACTGATTATTTTTTAATTTATATTTTCCATATATTTTTATCTAAACTGTACTTTCTATTTTCATCATGATACCTGAGAACTTGTGATGCTTGTCCAAACTCAGACTTACTAAGCCTAGTCCTTGAAATGCTTTATATAGCGGCTCTTTACTTCATCTCCATTTTTATAGTATTAGGAGGAGTAAGCAGCCAAGCTTGTGATTTTATATCAAGGCTTTTCACATAATGATGAGGACTTATTTTTCTACTTAATCTTTATCTTGTTTCAACTGTTACCCAGTTAATAATGCAGGATTATAAAAGCAAATCCTGTACTATTCATATACACGAGCACTAGAAACCAGTGGATGGGGACTCCAGACTCCAGACTTCTCGATCCCAGTTTTAATATTCCTCAGGTCTGTCAGCTTAGATATATTATATTACTTCCCCATTTTCTCACCTTTATACGGAAGGGAACGCCGCCAGCTCTATAATTCTGTCAATTTTGTCTAGAATGTACTGAAATTGCTCGATCCATTATCTATAGATTCCAAAATAACAATAACTGAAGCAATTTCAAGAAGGTGTATTGTGAAGACTGGGCTAAAGAAATGTAGTTTAATTTTACAAAAAATTCCTTCCTGCCCCCTGCCAGAGACGGACAGAATCATTTCACATAGGCATAATAAAACTATAATAAATAAATAATAAATAAATTAACAAAACTTTTCTTTTATCCTATAAATATTAGAATTATAAATGGGTAACTTCATGGATGGGTGGGTACAAAAATATATGTATGGATGGATACAGAATCTGTTTTCAGTGCACTTTTTAAAACCAAATCAGCATTATGTACATATTGGCAACATGTCCAAATTTAATTCAAAGTAGTTAGGGGGAAAAAAGTGAGGGAAAAGTAGAAGACAGACTTAGAGAACTGTATCAAAATGAGATTTGTTTGGCTGCATCAAAGAGAACTGCATCAAAATGAGATTTGTTTGGCTGCATCAAATGTTTGCTACTAACTCCTACCATCCTGTAGGGCATAGATATAAAATGACAATAAGAAAAAGAGAGAGAGAGTATATATCGCTAAGGGGATTTTGAAGACAGCAGTGCAGCAGCCCAGCTCTCCAGGATAATCCACAAAAATGGATAGCCTACTTGCAGATAATAGGATAACAGGAACTGAGGGCATTGGCTTTCCTGAATATACCTTTATGTATTAACAAGTCTATTTATTTAGAATTTAAGCCTTTGGATAATCCACAAAGGCATAATCAGTGAATGCTTAAAGGCAATTTTGTTTGACATGATATATGCTAGCACACATATTCTACTGAATAGCTCAGCTAATGTTTTTATCTTGAAGTAATATAACAGATCTTCCTTTAAGAAATATTTTTGCCATTTTTTTCCTCAGGATTGAGGTCCACCTTAAAATATTAGTGGGAGGTTAAAATCTTCTCTTGTGCTATTCATTGTTAAATTGTTACCATAGCCATTATCATCTTTTTTTCATTCTTTTCAACAAAAATGAAAGAAGACATACAGCTCTATGACACAGATTTCTATTGTGTGTCTGTTTGTGTATTCTATCATTGACCTTGAAAAAGTCAAAATGTTTCTTAATGCTATGAATTGTTCTGCAAAAATCTCATTAATTTCCCAGTTGAAGTTCAGGAATAAATTTAACTAATATCAACATTTTATTTAATTGGCTTTCTTTTCAGAACAAAAGTCCTTTGGGGAATTTTTAAATTTCAGTTAAATTGATTTTTTTGCTATTATCATTGCTCACATAACACTGAAAAACATAACAGAATTTTTCGCAGTCTTTAAACAAAAGTTTTCTAACTTTGCCTTTCAAAGATCACTGCTCCTCTTTTACTTCACAAAGTAAACCTAAACACTTTAAATTTTTTTCTTTCTTTTTTAACTCAATATTTGTACTAACAACTGCTTTGAAGAAAGTAAGTGAAAACCAGCTAGAAGAAGGGAATCTTGGTTCAATTATCATTCCAGACTAGGGGGGCCTTCCTGCTTCAAAGAAAAACAACTCTGAATAAAACATAATTTCTACTGCCTTGCTGGACTTTCAGGGATTGGAGACAATCTCCACAGGTCCAAAAGAAGAAGGAGGAAAAAAATAAGCAAACTTCACAAGGAGACAGTGAACAGTAGGCATAAATGAGTAGACTATAACCAGGAGAGAGGGAAGACAGCAGAAGCAAGAAGAAGTACAATCCTGCAGCCTGTGGAACAAAAATCATATTCACAGAAAGATAGACAAAATGAAAAGGCAGAGGACTATGTACCAGATAACGGAAAAAGATAAAACCTCAGAAAAACAACCAAAAGAAGTGAATACAGGGAACCTTCCAAAAGAGAATTCAGAATAATGATAGTGAAGATGATCCAAGACGTCAGAAAAAGAATGGACGCAAAGACCGAGAAGATGCAAGAAATGTTTAACAAAGACCTAGAAGAATTAAAGAACAAACAAACAGAGATGAACAATACAATAATTGAAATGAAAACTACACTAGAAGGAATCAAAAGCAGAATAACTGAGGCAGAAGAATGGATAAGTAACGCAGAAGACATAATGATGGAATTCACTGCCACAAACAGAATACAGAAAAAGAATGAAAAGAAAAGAAGACAGCCTAAAAGACCTCTGGGACAACATTAAATGCACCAACATTAGCATTACAGGGGTCCCAGAAGGAGAAGAGAGAGAGAAAGGACCTGAGAAAATATTTGAAGAGTTTATAGTCAAAACTTCCCTAACATAGGAAATGAAATAGCCACCCAACTCCAGGAAGCACAGAGAGCCCCACGCAGGATAAATCCAAGGAGAAACACATTAAGACACATAGTAATCAAACTGACAAAAATTAAAGGCAGAAAAATTATTAAAAGCAACAAGGGGAAAACAACAAATAACATAAAAGGGAACTCCCATCAGGTTAACATCTGATTTCTCAGCAGAAACTCTACAAGCCAGAAGGGAGTGGCATGATATATTTAAAGTGATGAAAAGGAGTAACCTACAACCAAGGTTACTCTACCTGGCAAGGATCTCATTCACATTCAACGGAGAAATCAAAAGCTTTACAGACAAGCAAAAGCTAAGAGAATTCAGCACCACCAAACCAGCATACAACAAATGCTAAAGGAACTTCTCTAAGTGGGAAATACAAGAGAAGAAAAGGACCTACAAAAAGAAACCTAGGGCTTCCCTGGTGGCACAGTGGTTGAGAATCCGCCTGCCGATGCCGGGGACACAGGTTCCTGCCCCGGTCCAGGAAGATCCCACATGCCGCGGAGCAGCTAGGCCTGTGAGCCATGGCCGCTGAGCCTGCACGTCCGGAGCCTGTGCTCTGCAACAGGAGAGGCCGCGACAGTGAGAGGCCCATGTACCACAGAACAAAAAAAAGAAAAAGAAACCTAAAACAATTAGGAAAATGGTAATAGGAACATACATATTGATAATTACCTTAGATGTGAATGGATTAAATGCTCCAACCAAAAGACACAGGCTCACTGAATGGATACAAAAAGAAGACCCATATATATATACTGTCTATAAGAGACCTACTTCAGACCGAGGGAGACATACAGACTGAAAATTAGGGGATAGAAAAAGATATTCCATAAAAATGGAAATCAAAAGAAAGCTGGAGTAGCAATACTCGTATCAGATAAAATAAACTTTAAAATAAAGAATGTTATAAGAGACAAGGAAGGACACAACATAATGATCAAGGGATCAGTCCAAGAAGAACATATAACAATTATAAATATATATGCATCCAACATAGGAGCACCTCAATACGTAAGGCAAACACTAGGAGCTATAAAAGAGGAAATCGACAGTAACACAATAATAGTGGGGGAATTTAACACCTCACTTACACCAATGGACAGATCATTCAGACAGAAAATTAATAAGGAAACGCAAGCTTTAAATGACACAATAGACCAGTTAGATTTAATTGATTTTTATAGGACATTCCATCTGAAAACAGCAGATTACACTTTCTTCTCAAGTGCACACGGAACATTCTCCAGGATAGATCACATCTTGGGTCACAAATCCAGCCTCAGTAAATCTAAGAAATTGAAATCACATCAAGCACCTGTTCTGACCACAATGCTATGAGATTAGAAATCAATTACAGGGAACAAAAACCCATAAAAAGCACAAATAAATGGAGGCTAAACAATACGTTACTAAATAGCCAAGAGATCACTGAAGAAATCAAAGAGGAAATCAGAAAATACCTAGAGACAAACGACAATGAAAACACGATGATCCAAAACCTATGGGATGCAGCAAAAGCAGTTCTAAGAGGGAAGTTTATAGCAATACAAGCATACCTGAAGAAACAAGAAAAATCTCACATAAACAATCTAACCTTACACCTAAAAGAACTAGAGAAAGAAGAACAAACAAAACCCAAAGTTAGTAGAAAGAAAGAATCATAAAGATCAGAGCAGAAATAAATGAAATAGAATGCCATAAAAAGCAATGTAATTGGGTCATTTGTGGAGACATGGATGGACCTAGAGACTTTAGTACAGAGTGAAGTAAGTCAGAAAGAGAAAAACAAATATCGTATATTAACGCATATATGTGGAATCTAGAAAAATGGTACAGATGAACCAGTTTGCAAGGCAGAAATAGAGACACAGATGTAGAGAACAAACATATGGACACCAAGGGGGGAAAGTGGCGTGGGGAGTGGTGGTGGGATGAATTGGGAGATTGGGATTGACATATATACACTAATATGTATAAAACAGATAACTAATAAGAAAGAACCTGCTGTATAAAAATAAAAAAGTAAAAACTATAACCAGGAGCCTAAGCCTTGGACCAGCAGTGAGTCGGAGGCAGTGAGGCAAGACTGTCCAATTAAAAGGACAACAGGGGCTTTCCTGGTGGTGCAGTGGTCGAGAATCTGCCTGCCAATGCAGGGGACACGGGTTCAAGCCCTGGTCTGGGAAGATCCCACATGCCACGGAGCAACTAGGCCTGTGAGCCACAACTACCAAGCCTGCGCGTCTGGAGCCTGTGCTTTGCAACAGGAGAGGCCGCGACAGTGAAAGGCCCGCACACCGCGATGAAGAGTGGCCTCCGCTCGCCGCAACTAGCGAAAGCCCTCGCACAGAAATAAAGACCCAACACTGCCGAAAATAAATAAATAAATAAATTTAAAAGGACAACAAATAAGGAAAATGCAGTAGCCTCAGGACAGTAGTTTTACTCATTTTCATTCTGCAGAAACAAACACAAATCTTCTCTGGAGGAAAGCATTTTCAATTTCATTCCTCAGAATGCCTATAGTTTAGCAATAGCAAAAAATGAGGTAACAATAAAAGATAACCAAACATAGAAAGGAAACAATAAGGAACAATTCACCATGAGGAAGAATCATCAGAATAGTAAATATCTAATTTGGATCCCCAAGGACTCCAGGTATTAGAATTATTTGATAAGGAAATGCAGTAATTAATATGAAATTAAAGAGCTAAAAGTCAAAATCCCCTAAATGAGCAAACAACAAAAGAGCATACAAAATTACCAGGCAGTTAAAAAACGTTTTAGGAAAAAAAATTGTTACATTTTAAAACTAAATGTATAGGTTATATAGAAAGTGGGCACATCCCGTTATAAACATTCCCATAAAAGTCAAGAATATGATAAGATGCCACCTGAAATGTGCAGGAAAAACCTCAATAAGGAATGGGAAATTTTTGTACAATTTTTCTGAAAGGCATTTAAAAAGTGAATAAATGGATAAATACAGGGTGTGCTTTCTCAATATTTTAAAGATGTCACCTATCAAATTCAATGTAAATCCAATCCAAAAATTGATACGGTTTTTCATGAAACATGAATACTGATCCTAACATTTAGAAGGATACGATGCCAGAGGATTGTTAAAATTAAAAACAAAAAACAAAAAAGCCCCACAGAAGTAGGAATTTCTCTACCAGATATCAAAACATACAATAAAGCTATGCTGGTTAAAGCAGTGGTGTACTTATGCAGGAAAAGGCAAATAGACAATGGAAAGAATAAAGCACCCAGAAACAAATTCATGTATACCTGGAAATTCAAATGATAACAATGGAACTTCAAACCAGTGAGGGAGAAAAATTTTTCAAAAGAAATTATTCAAAAAAACCTTGGATGTCCATTTGTAGAAAAAAAACCATTTTACACAAAAATAAACTGCCAAGTTAAATGCAAAAAAAAAAAAAAATCGACAATAGAATAAGTATTAGCAGAAACTAAAGGAGAACACCTCTATAAATATGAATTGTGGAACATGTTCCTAAGCTAGATACAAAACCAGAGCCACAAAGAAAATCATTTCTTAGACTCAACGTCATAAAAATTTAAAACTTTTGAATGATAAAAATCACATAAACAGGGCTTCCCTGGTGGCGCAGTGGTTGAGAGTCCGCCTGCCGATGCAGGGGATACGGGTTCGTGCCCCAATCTGGGAGGATCCCACATGCCACGGAGCGGCTACGCCCGTGAGCCATGGCCGCTGAGCCTGCGCGTCTGGAGCCTGAGCTCCGCAACAGGAGAGGCCACAACAGTGAGAGGCCCACGTACTGAAAAAAAAAAAAAATCACATAAACAAAGTTAAAAGATGTATGCTTGAAAGAGACAAGATATTAGCATCATATATAATAAAGGATAATCAATATATCTTTCAAACTACTACTCTTGATAGTATTCCCGAGTCCAGTTGATAGGATAAAGGGCTTGATCAGATAATGCACAAAAAACAAGAAATATAAATGGCTAATAAATAATTGAAGAAATTCACCCTAATTTTTTGTCCATTAGATTCACAAAAGAATGAATACATTAGTGGTATCTATCATTGACAAGAATGTGGGGAAAGAAACACCTTACACACCTCTGACGTGTATACCAATTGGAACAATATTCCTGCATCTAAACCATCCTTTAAGAATTGAATCCCTATTGACCCAATAGCATCACTTCTAGAAATGTATCTCAAAGAACATATCACAAGAAATTAGTTATGTGGTCTTAAAGATGTGCGTGTGCATGTGTGTGTAAATGTGTGTGCATATGTGTGACAGTTGGTTAGAGACAGTATCTCTTATAATCAACAGGTGATTGAATAATTAAATTATGACCATCCATACTGTGAATTACTATGTAGCAAGTAAAAATTCAGGTCTATGTATACTCACATTGAAAGATCTCCAGGAGATATTGTTTAGGGAAAAGCAAGTTGCAAGAAAGTATGTCTCACGTGATGCCACTTACATAAAAATTAATAATAAATACTACCTTGTATTTGTATACACACATAGGATGGTATACAGTATATAATAATAAATTATAACACCACATATTATTATAATACAATATGTTACAGTATATAAGTATGTGATATAACTATAAGGCAATACACATCGTGTTAATAATAGATATTTCTTGGGAGAGGGATTGATTTGAAGGGGGAGTGAAAAAAAGGGATATTCACTTCTTGTACTACATGCTTTCTCATTTGTAATTTTTACAGAAGAGCATTAATCTGTTTACTTGCATAATTTAAACAAAATGAAAATGGCTTTGTCTCTGGATGGATAGAGGAAAGTTGAGGAGAGAGGGTATGCAGAAGGGGAATGAAGACACACAGGTAAGAGCTAGTCACCAGCACAAGAGTCTTTGAATTTTCCTTCCCAACCTTGGGTGCACAATACAGAAACCAGACTCTGGGAAAAATCAAAACCTCAAACAAAAGATTAAGTTACAAACTGATCTGATTCTGGTGGCCAAATCAGGATAAGTAGCCCAGGAGAGAAGAGTTAGGAGCAATAGAAAAGCCTAATCAGAAACACTGGTCGAGATATTTCCCAGAGGCTTTGAAAATCCTTTTACTCCCATGGTGATTCCTCCTCTAAATGACCAAGTTACTGGCTCCCAGCAGGGCCTTGCCATCAGTGATTGCCATCTTATGAGACAATTTAGGAGTCCAAAGCAAAATGCAATTGGACTACTACTTACACCAAATGCTATAGGGATAAACTTATTGTTTAATAATCACTGGAAAGCACAATAGAGAAGTTTTCCAAAAAAGAACTGAAGTAAGTCTCAGGAAATTATTTGGATCTAAATTACTTTGGTCTGAAAATCCTCTAATTTAGCAATTCATAGACCAAAATATGGTTCAATCAAAGGCTCTTTGTAAAAAGAATGCTTTCTCTCATTTTTCCCTGTTCCCTAAATTAACCCTAGTCCTATAAAATATCCAAAAGAATTTTATGCAGTAAAACAAAGGCTTAACCTGGGTAGCTGAAAGCTCTGTTGTTTGTTGTGAAGACATACAGGCTAAGATTATTATGCATTTATTGAAGTGAAATGGATTTAGACTAATGTGAAAGATGGCATGACAAGCTTCATTACAATGTCATGGTTTAAAAGTCAAAGCAAAAATAGGATGATAAAACTGACTTGAAAGAGGCCAGGTAGTCTTAACATTGATGATAGCTATACACAATCAATTCTGACTCTAAGAACAATTTTTTCACTTGCTTTTAAAGTTATAACACCTTTCAGGGAATTCTATAATGATAACATATCTGTTATTTCTTTCATATTTAGCTTTGATAAAGATTTGTTCATTTAACTAAGATTTATTGAGGACCTACTATGTATATGGCACAACCCAAAAAGAGAGTTCCAAATCTCGTGAATCCTGTTGGTTAGTTGATAGTTACACTATTTTATATGCTTTATTCAACATGTATTTAATGTACATTAATATGTGCTAGATACTGGGAAACACAAAAATGAATTCAACAAATAATCTTTGTCTTTAAACACTCAAAATACAGTGAAAGAGTATAAATATACAACCTTCAAGTATACATGTCAGGCTGTGTTAAATTCAATAATGGGGGACTTAGGGCGGAAGAGTAAGACGCGGAGATCACCTTCCTCCCCACAGATACACCAGAAATACATCTACACGTGGAACAACTCCTACAGAACACCCACTGAACGCTGGCAGAAGACCTCAGGCCTCCCAAAAGGCAAGAACCCCCCCCCACGTACCTGGGTAGGGCAAAAGAAAAAAGAAAAAACAGAGACAAAAGGATAGGGACGGGTCCTGAACCAGTGGGAGGGAGCTGTGAAGGAGGAAAAGTGTCCACACACTAGGAAGCCCCTTCGCGGGCGGAGACTGCGGGAGGCGGAGCGGGGAGCTTCGGAGCCACGGAGGAGAGCGCAGCAATAGGGGTGCGGAGGGCAAAGCAGAGAGATTCCCGCACAGAGGATCGGTGCCGACCGGCGCTCACCAGCCCGAGAGGCTTGTCTGCTCCCCCGCGGGAGCGCAGGGAGAGGACTGGGGTTGGCGGCGTGAACACAGCCTGCAGGGGGTTAGTGCGCCACGGCTGGCTGGGAGGGAGTCTAGGGAAAAGTCTGGACCTGCCGAAGAGGCAATAGACTTTTTCTTCCCTCTTTGTTTCCTGGTGCGCGAGGAGAGGGGATTAAGAGCGCTGCTTAAAGGAGCTCCAGAGACGGGCGCAAGCCGCGGCTAAAAGCGGGGACCCCAGAGACAGACATGAGATGCTAAGGCTGCTGCTGCCGCCACCAAGAAGCCGGTGAGCGAACACAGGTCACTACCCACACCCCCCTTCCGGGGAGCCTGTGCAGCCCGCCACTGCCAGGGTCCCGGGATCCAGGGACAACTCCCCCGGGAGAACGCACAGCGCGCCTCAGGCTGGTGCAACGTCACGCCGGCCTCTGCCGCAGCAGGCTCGCCCTGCACTCCGTGACCCTCCCTACCCCATGGCCTGAGTGAGCCAGAGCCTCCGAATCAGCAGCTCCTTTAACCCCATTCTGTCTAAGCGAAGAACAGACGCCCTCCGGCGACCTACAGGCACAGGCGGGGCCAAATCCAAAGCTGAGCCCCTGGGAGCTGTGAGAACAAAGAAGGGAAAGGGAAATCTCTCCCAGCAGCCGCAGAAGCAGTGGATTAAAGCTCCACAATCAACTTGATGTACCCTGCATCTGTGGAATACATGAATAGACAATGAATCATCCCAAATTAAGGAGGTGGACTTTGAGAGCAAGATTTATTATTCTTTCCCCTTTCCCTGTTTTTGTGTGTATGTGTATGCTTCGGTGTGAGATTTTGTCTGTATAGCTTTGCTTCCACCATTTGTCAGAGGGTTCTATCTGTCCGTCTTTTTTTTTTTTTTTAATTTTTTTCTTAATAATTACTCTTTGTCTTAATAACCTTATTTTATTTTACTTTATCTTTGTTCTTTCTTTCCTTCCTTCCCTCCTTTAGACAACGAATCATCCCAAATTGAGGAGGTGGACTTTGAGAGCAAGATTTATGACTTAGTCCTCTTTTCCTCTTTTTGTGAGTGTGTATGTGTATGCTTCTGTGTGAGATTTTGTCTGTATAGCTTTGCTTCCACCATTTGTTCCAGGGTTCTATCCATCCGTTTTTTTTGTTTTTTCAGTTTTTTTTCTCTTAATAATTTTTTAATAACTTTATTGTATCTTATCTTACTTTATTTTATTTTACTTTATCTTCTTTCTTTCTTTTTTTTCTTCCTTCCCTTCTTCCTTCCTTGCTCCCTCCCTCCCTCCATCCTTTCTTTCTTCCTACTTCTACTAATTCTTTCTTTCTACTTTTTCTCCCTTTTCTTCTGAGCCGTGTGGATGAAAGGCTCTCGGTGCTGCAGCCAGGAGTTAGTGCTGTGCCTCTGAGGTGGGAGAGCCAACTTCAGGACACTGGTCCACAAGAGACCTCCCAGCTGCACATAATATCAAATGGCGAAAATCTCCCAGAGATCTCCATCTCAACACCAGCACCCAGCTTCACTCAACGACCAGCAAGCTACAGTGCTGGACACCCTATGCCAACCATATAGCAAAACAGGAACACAACCCCACCCACTAGCAGAGAGGCTGCCTAAAATCATAATAAGTCCACAGACACCCCAAAACACACCACCAGACGTGGACCTGCCCACTAGAGAGACAAGATCTAGCCTCATACACCACAACACAGCCACTAGTCCCCTCCACCAGGAAGCCTACACAACCCACTGAACCAACCTTAGCCACTGGAGACAGACATCAAAAACAACGGGAGCTACGAACTTGCAGCCTGCAAAAAGGTGAACCCAATCACAGTAAGATAAGCAAAATGAGAAGACAGAAAAACACACAGCAGATGAAGGAGCAAGATAAAAACCCACCAGACCTAACAAATGAAGAGGAAATAGGCAGTCTACCTGAAAAAGAGTTCAGAATAATGATAGTAAAGATGATCCAAAATCTTGGAAATAGAATGGACAAAATGCAAGAAGCAGTTAACAAGGACCTAGAAGAAATAAAGATGAAACAGACAATGATGAACAACACAATAAATGAAATGAAAAATACTCTAGATGGGATCAATAGCAGAATAACTGAGGCAGAGGAACGGATAAGTGACCTGGAAGACAAAATAGTAGAAATAACTACTGCAGAGCAGAATAAAGAGAAAAGAATGAAGAGAACTGAGGACAGTCTCAGAGACCTCTGGGCCAACATTAAACGCACCAACATTCGAATTATAGGGGTTCCAGAAGAAGAAGAGAAAAACAAAGGGACTGAGAAAATATTTGAAGAGATTATAGTTGAAAGCTTCCCTAATATGTGAAAGGAAATAGTTAAGCAAGTCCAGGAAGCACAGAGAGTCCCATACAGGATAAATCCAAGGAGAAATACACCAAGACACATATTAATCAAACTGTCAAAAATTAAATACAAAGAAAACATATTAAAAGCAGCAAGGGAAAAACAACAAATAACACACAAGGGAATACCCATAAGGTTAACAGCTGATCTTTCAGCAGAAACTCTGCAAGCCAGAAGGCAGTGGCAGGACATGTTGAAAGTGATGAAGGAGAAAAACCTGCAACCAAGTTTACTCCACCCAGCAAGAATCTCATTCAGATTTGATGGAGAAATTAAAACCTTTACAGACAAGCAAAAGCTGAGAGAGTTCAGCACCACCAAACCAGCTTTACAACAAATGCTAAAGGAACTGCTCTAGACAAAAACACAAGAGAAGGAAAAGTCCTATAATAACGAACCCAAAACAATTTAGAAAATGGGAATAGGAACATACATATCGATAATTACCTTAAATGTAAATGGACTAAATGCTCCCACCAAAAGACACAGATTGGCTGAATGGATACAAAAACAAGACCCATATATATGCTGTCTACAAGAGACCCACTTCAGACCTAGAGACACATACAGACTGAAAGTAAGGGGATGGAAAAAGATATTCCATGCAAATGGAAACCAAAAGAAAGCTGGAGTAGCAATTCTCATATCAGACAAAATAGACTTTAAAATAAGGACTATCAGAAGAGACAAAGAAGGACACTACATAATGATTAAGGGATCGATCCAAGAAGAAGATATAACAATTGTAAATACTTATGCCCCCAACATAGGAGCACCTAAATACATTAGCCAGACTCATCAAGAAAATAAGGGAGAAGACTCAAATCAATAGAATCAGAAATGAAAAAGGAGAAGTAACAACTGACACTGCAGAAATACAAAAAATCATGAGGGATTACTACAAGCAACTCTATGCCAATAAAATGGACAATCTGGAAGAAATGGACAAATTCTTAGAAATGCACAAACTGCCAAGACTGAATCAGGAAGAAATAGAAAATATGAACAGACCAATCACAAACACTGAAATTGAAACTGTGATTAAAAATCTTCCAACAAACAAAAGCCCAGGACCAGATGGCTTCACAGGCGAATTCTATCAAACATTTAGAGAAGAGCTAACACCTATTCTTCTCAAACTCTTCCAAAATATAGCAGAGGGAGGAACACTCCCAAACTCATTCTACGAGGCCACCATCACCTTGATACCAAAACCAGACAAGGATGTCACAAAGAAAGAAAACTACAGGCCAATATCACTGATGAACATAGATGCAAAAATCCTCAACAAAATACTAGCAAACAGAATCCAACAGCACATTAAAAGGATCATACACCATGATCAAGTGGGGTTTATTCCAGGAATGCAAGGATTCTTCAATATATGCAAATCTATCAATGTGATTAACCATATTAACAAAATGAAGGAGAAAAACCATACGATCATCTCACTAGATGCAGAGAAAGCTTTTGACAAAATTCAACAACCATTTATAATAAAAACCCTGCAGAAAGTAGGCATAGAGGGAACTTTCCTCAACATAATAAAGGCCATAGATGACAAACCCACAGCCAACATCATCCTCAATGGTGAAAAACTGAAAGCATTTCCACTAAGATCAGGAACAAGACAAGGTTGCCCACTCTCACCACTCTTATTCAACCTAGTTTTGTAAGTTTTAGCCACAGCAATCAGAGAAGAAAAGGAAATAAAAGGAATCCAAATCGGAAAAGAAGAAGTAAAGCTGTCACTGTTTGCAGATGACATGATACTATACATAGAGAATCCTAAAGATGCTACCAGAAAACTACTAGAGCTAATCAATGAATTTGGTAAAGTAGCAGGATACAAAATTAATGCACAGAAATCTCTGGCATTCCTATATACTAACGATGAAAAATCTGAAAGTGAAATCAAGAAAACACTCCCATTTACCATTGCAACAAAAAGAATAAAATATCTAGGAATAAACCTACCTAAGGAGACAAAAGACCTGTATGCAGAAAATTATAAGACACTGATGAAAGAAATTAAAGATGATACAAACAGATGGAGAGATATACCATGTTCTTGGATTGGAAGAATCAACATTGTGAAAATGACTCTACTCCCCAAAGCAATCTATAGATTCAATGCAATCCCTATCAAACTACCACTGGCATTTTTCACAGAACTAGAACAAAAAATTTCACAATTTGTATGGAAACACAAAAGACCCCGAATAGCCAAAGCAATCTTGAGAACAAAAAATGGAGCTGGAGGAATCAGGCTGCCTGACTTCAGACTATACTACAAAGCTACAGTAATCAAGACAGTATGGTACTGGCACAAAAACAGAAAGATAGATCAATGGAATAGGATAGAAAGCCCAGAGATAAACCCATGCACATATGGTCACCTTATCTTTGATAAAGGTGGCAGGAATATACAGTGGAGAAAGGACAGCCCCTTCAATAAGTGGTGCTGGGAAAACTGGACAGGTACATGTAAAAGTATGAGATTAGATCACTCCCTAACACCATACACAAAAATAAGCTCAAAATGGATTAAAGACCTAAATGTAAGGCCAGAAACTATCAAACTCTTAGAGGAAAACATAGGCAGAACACTCTATGACATAAATCACAGCAAGATCCTTCTTGACCCATCTCCTAGAGTAATGGAGATAAAAACAAAAATAAACAAATGGGACCTAATGAAACTTCAAAGCTTTTGCACAGCAAAGGAAACCATAAACAAGACCAAAAGACAGCCCTCAGAATGGGAGAAAATATTTGCAAATGAATCAAATGAAGCAACTGACAAAGGATTAATCTCCAAAATTTATAAGCAGCTTAATAACAAAAAACCAAACAACCCAATCCAAAAATGGGCAGAAGACCTAAAGAGACATTTCTCCAAAGAAGATATACAGTCTGCCAACAAACACATGAAAGACTGCTCAACATCACTAATCATTAGAGAAATGCAAATCAAAACTGCAATGAGATATCATCTCACACCAGTCAGAATGGCCATCATCAAAAAATCTAGAAACAATAAATGCTGGAGAGGGTGTGGAGAAAAGGGAACACTCTTGCACTGCTGGTGGGAATGTGAATTGGTTCAGCCACTATGGAGAACAGTATGGAGGTTCCTTAAAAAACTACAAATAGAACTACCATATGACCCAGCAATCCCACTACTAGGTATATACCCTGAGGAAACCAGAATTCAGAAAGAGTCATGTACCAAAATGTTCATTGCAGCTCTATTTACAATAGCCCGGAGATGGAAACAACCTAAGTGCCCGTCGTCGGATGAATGGATAAAGAAGATGTGGCACATATATACAATGGAATATTACTCAGCCATAAAAAGAAACGAAATTGAGCTATTTGTAATGAGGTGGATAGATCTAGAGTCTGTCATACAGAGTGAAGTAAGTCAGAAAGAGAAGGACAAATACCGTATGCTAACACATATATATGGAATTTAAGAAAAAAAAATGTTATGAAGAACCTAGGGGTAAAACAGGAATAAAGACAGAGACCTACTGGAGAACAGACTTGAGGATATGGGGAGGGGGAAGGGTGAGGTGTGTTAGGGCGAGAGAGAGACATGGACATATATATACTAACAAACGTAAGGTAGATAGCCAGTGGGAAGCAGCCGCATGGCACAGGGAAACCGGCTGGACTTGAGGATATGGGGAGGGGAAAGGGTAAACTGTGACAAAGCGAGAGAGAGGCATGGACATATATACACTACCAAACGTAAAATAGATAGCTAGTGGGAAGCAACCACATAGCACAGGGAGATCAGCTCAGTGCTTTGTAACCGCCTGGAGGGGTGGGAAAGGGAGGGTTGGAGGGAGGGAGACTCAAGCGGGAAGTGATATGGGAACATATGTATATATATAACTGATTCATTTTGTTGTGAAGCTGAAACTAACATACCATTGTAAAGCAATTATACTCCAATAAAGATGTTAAAAAAAATGTAACCAGAAAAAAAAAATAATAAAAAATAAAATAAAATAATGGGGGACTTCCCTGGTGGTCCAGTGGTTAAGAATCCGTCTTGCAGTGCAGGGGATGCCGGTTCGATCCCTGGTCAGGGAAGTAAGATTCCCACATGCCGCAGGGCAACTAAGCCCGCAGGCCACAACTACAGCAACAAAGAGCCCACGCACCACACAGAAGGATCCTGCACATGCAACTAAGATCTGAGGCAGCCAAAAATATCCCACAAATAAATAAATATTTTAAAAGACAAATTCAATAATGGGAGTTAGAACAAAGTGCTAAAAGATCTCAGAAAATAGAACAACTAAAAGCTAAGGCATCAGAAAAGTCTTCATTCTGAGTTTCTTTGGTAGTTAAGATTCACAGTAATATGTATTCACTTCAGACTGTCAAAAAATAATCACTGGGGCTTCCTGATGGAGCAGTGGTTAAGAATCTGCCTGCCAATGCAGTGGACACGGGCTCGAGCCCTGGTCCGGGAAGATCCCACATGCCACAGAACAACTAAGCCTGTGCACCACAACTACTGAGCGTGTGAACCTAGAGCCCGTGCTCCGCAACAAGAGAAGCCACCACAGTGAGAAGCCCACTTGCTGCTACTAGAGAAAGCCCGCATGCAGCAACGAAGACCCAATGCAGCCAAAAAAAAAAAAAAAAAAATCACTGAACAAACACTGCAAGGTACCAAGCACTGTGACTGATACCAAGTGCACAAGCTGAAAAGACACTGACCCTACTTAAGAAAGTTAACTACAATTTCAGTACAATAGAACACAGGTTCCAAGGAGGGATACACAGGTGCAATGGGAGTGCAGAGAAAGAAACACCTAGGTCTGTCTGAAAGACTCCAGAAAGTCTGAAACTTCAAGGATAAATAGGCTTTTGCCAATTGAGCATGGAGGAGAGGGAACTGAAGGCAGAAAGAAGGGCACGTGGCAGAGCCATGAGGCAGCATTGTGGAAACAGGCAAAGTGTGATGCGGAGCATCAGATGAATGGAAGAGAAAAGCAAGAAGCGAGGTGGGCCTGGTAGACTGGGGGAGAGCTTCATATAAAAGCTTAAGAATTTTAGAGCTGATATTTAGAATGAGGGTAAGAGGAGGTATTGAAGATTTTTTCTTAGACTCCACTTAATTAGCAGGATGAAGGGCAGATTGGAATCAGACCCGTTATGCAAGAAGGGAGACATGTTAGTCAACCTTGCAATGTTTTGGATGAGCTAACTCGAAAGATAATCATTCAAAAGAGGATGAGATTTTGAATTAGAGCAATGGCAGTTGAGAGGGAGAGGTGAGGCTGATAAATATATTTGATGGTAGAATCAACTAGAATTGGCAGTTGAGTGGTGAAGTTTCAGGTGAAGGGAGATTTACGGTCTGAGAGGTAATACAGTAAAATAAGCAAGTTTGGCAGGACTTATGCATAGGGTGAGGCTAAGGATTTGAAGATGAATTTCTATTTTTTCTATTTAATTTTCACATACACAAGTATCACTTTAGATTGAATTAAAAGTCAGAGTCACTGAAAAAGTCTCAGAGGCTGTCCCCAATAAGCCTATTGCCCATCCTTCTCTTCACAGCCAGGTATCTTGAAATCTATCACATGTTAACGATCTATATCAGGCATTATGTAAAACAGAAGCTTTACAGAGGAACACATGATGAGATTATTAGAGATAAAGAAATTTTTCTGGGAGATATGAGTAGTGAATAATGTGATCAGGATACAACCGGGACTACCTGGTTTTGGTACAATGTTTTTTCCACCATATTTAGAATTTGCACCAGTATTTAACTGAAATGTTATTAATGTACTTGATATTCTTCAGATTAACTTTGATTTCTAATTTACTGAGTCTCTTCAGTGGAAAAGCAACAATAGTTAATTGGCTGTGCCAATTAACAAGAATTCTATATCTTATCAAAGCAACATTTTCTCATTCCCATTTCTGTTTTGTATTTTTATTGGATTAGTGAGTATTTTGGAAACTCTCAAAATGTGGCCTATTGAGAACCCAAAAATAAGGATTACATCTATGAGTACATGGTTTAAAACAATTTTTTTTTAATGAAACACCTTGTCCAGTTGCCCAGGACTATTCCTAAATTACCGTCAGTATCATTTTTAAAATACAGATTTCCAAAAACATAGTAGTAAGACACTATATTATAAAAATCTACACCAGCTCTAAGAGGAATTTCGGACCAAAGATAGATTTGGGTAGGAACTGGGGAGGCAGAACTAAATAAATTAAATGCACACTGTTACTAACTTTATCTTTGGAGAAGATGAAAAGTTGTTTTCTTGCAGCAAAGACTTGGACAGCTATTACACTGGCTGAGTGACCCCAAAGGACACCAACCGGCTTAGAGACAACAAAGGGGTTCCAAAGGCAAACTTTATTGTTAAAGCCAGCAGTTGCTAATCAGAATTAGAAAGAAAAAAAATGTTTTTAATAACATGAATACTCTACTTTTTTTTTGAAACGAGTATATCACATACTATATCACCGTAGGTAGATAAAAGCCTTCTGAGCACTAATGCACCCTTGTCTTGAAGGAAGGAAAATCTTACCATTGTCCAATAGCCCAGGCTAATGCATGAATGCTATCACTGGATATAGTTGAAATGCAGGGTGGAGGGGAGGAGTCTGCATGGGGTGAAAGGACAAGACAGTTCCACTAAGAGGCAACCAGTAGCCCAACCGGGAGGGCAGAAAATCTTTCTCCCAGTCCCAAAGTTCCCCCTCTACAGCCATCACAGCCTAGGAAGGCAGACCACGTTAAAATTATCCCAGGGGTAAGAGAGAACTAAAACAATATTTAAAGTTCCCAAATTAATGTAAAAGTATAAGGAAAGCAATTATTTTCACTGTCATGTAAATAATCAAGTATTTGCAAGCAAATAAGCAGCAGAAATATATGTTTGACCTGCTCTATTGAGGCAATAGTTTTTTTGTTTCTTTTTTAACACAAATTGATTATCTTCAGGGAGCACATCAAAAACTGGGAGCACAGTGCTTCTTCAGGTCTGGGGAAACTCAGCAGAGCACTCTTTGTCGTTCCCTTATTTAGGGCCAACGGTGGAGCTGAACTTATTCACGTTTACGGAATCGCCATAAATGGCAGACCCCTATTTGGATTAATACCCAGTGTAAGGGTTATAGCAATAAGAGGAAGTGAATCCACTCTCGTTTCAAGTCTTTACCCCATAGTATGAAATTAGTAAGACAACTGATAAATTTTACCCTGAGTGTTACTGCATACAGTAATATGTTAATACCAGCACTGTGCCAGGTGCAAGGTAGCGATCAGTATAAAGGGGCTGAAATAATCAATGAATCAATGCAATGGTTGATATTTGAGTCCTCCCAAACTCAATTCACTAACTCCTCCAGCCTTCTCTAATAAATCTACAATCCTCCTTGAAAGTCTGATGTTGGCATATTCCTGAGTTCAAAGTCAAGGTCTCTTTTTTACCGTGATTGTCAGCTGTGATTGTTGGGAATTTTAGAGACTCAGCTTAGCTGATATCAATACTCTATATAAATGATAATTTTTGAAAGAGGGTTAATATGACCCATTCTGTAGGCCATGTATGTTCATTCTCTGTACTACCCTCTTAATTTTTAAAATAATACCTCACTTTTTTATATTTGAACTAATATCATATATATCAAATTATCAGCTTTCAAAATATCTAAATATTTTATTTAAATAGATAATGCCTGAAAACCTTTATCGCTTATTTCTTCAGCTAAAATTTACATCAAAAAAAGAACTCTCCTTTAGTATGCTAAAGGACAAATCTGAAAAATTTCAAAAACCATTAGAAGTTGTATTCTGAAAGGTGGTTGAAAAACATTCTACATTTTGCATTTCTCTAGTAAGTGAGTGTGTGTGCGTGTGTGTGCGCACGCACATAAGAAAATGATGTATAGGTTGAGCATTCGGTGATGTTAGGAAGATGGCAGAAGGCAGACACTGCATTCTTTCTCTATGTCATTTTACATTCCCCACCAATTCTGATAAAAAGACTCATTAAAGCACTGGGGAACTTTCTCATATTTTCACCCCAATGTAGTTCATATACGCTGCACATCATAATGCATCATTATCAGACATAATAAAATGTGAGCTGCTCAAGTTGGTCTCTCTGGCAATAAAGCAACATGGTGAAGAGGCTCCATGCATGCAGATATGCATCCCAGACTATTGATGAGTCCCTCATAGTTATCATGATTTATTTTACATACCAATTAAATTGAGACGAGAGTGGTAATCAAAAGCACGAATGCCCTGGGCAATGTTGAGGGATGTCATTTTAAGACGCTTTTTTGATTTCTCTCTCCATGCCAGCACCACAGTGTTTGTATTGCTGGTTGTACTGGAAATAATAGCATCTAAGGACGCATTGTAAGTAACTGATTAAAAAAGAAAAGAAAAGAAAACAATCTTTAGTCGATTTCTCAAAAGATACAGGCAAAATAGAATTGTTTTAAAATTAAAAGTTAAACTCAGATTATGATGATGCAAACTGACACTTAGAAAACACCTCACTAAACGCTTCTCTCACCAAAGAACCCACAGTGAAAAGTTACATCAAAGTCTGCATTCAGACTTTTCCTCTCCCGCATCGGCAGCTTAAAAAATTTTTTAATTAGAACACATGACAGGAAACAATATTAATCACAATAATCATGTGGGATTCTCGAGATATAAGCATCTGGCCAAAATACTGGGTTCTTCCTCCTGGGCCTAAAGTAGGCAAACCAGGAGCTCAGCAGCCACCTGCTGCTCTCAAGGTCCGGCTCACGCCCAATCCATTGTTTTTTTTATGTTTTGACTGGTCTAGAATGTTTGAAAGTGCGGTGTCCTGGACTCAGTGCTCTGCCAAGAGTCACAAACACAGCTAGAAGCCCAGGTTGATTGGCTGTTCCCCTATTCCTGATTATCTAGTACTAAACGGGCAGCAAAATCCCACTTCCCAAGCAACAAAAGTGATCCTGCTGCCTTTTGTCAGAACGACCTGTGCATTCCTATCAAACTCTCAGGATCCAAAAGACATAGCTACTCTGTCACCAACTTCAAACCACTAAGCCCTCCATGGTTAGAGGGCAGTTGTCTTTTGCATTTTAGTAAGACAATGATTTGTGCCCCAAGGTGAAAGATTTCTGATTTGACCTCAAGCTCAAATTTCTGCCTCACATAAAGAGGGATGTTGGAACTTTGTACAGCTTAAGAAAAGTTGCTTTAATAGGACAGCTCTTGAAAATGTTTCTGATCTGTTTATTATACAGAATCAAGAATAACACTCTTGGAATACAATTCTCAATGGATCACTAGCATTCCTGCAC